>NC_091162.1:10005708-10215708 GCF_040958095.1 Procambarus clarkii
GGTAATCCTGGTACTCCCTGGTAAACCCTGGTACTCCCTGGTAAACCCTGGTAATCCTGGTAAACCCTGGTAATCCTGGTACTCCCTGGTAAACCCTGGTACTCCCTGGTAAACCCTGGTACTCCCTGGTAATCCTGGTACTCCCTGGTAAACTCTGGTACTCCCTGGTAATCCTGGTACTCCCTGGTAATCCTGGTACTCCTGGTAATCCTGGTACTCCCTGGTAAACCCTGGTACTCCCTGGTAAACCCTGGTACTCCCTGGTAATCCTGGTACTCCCTGGTAAACCCTGGTACTCCCTGGTAAACCCTGGTACTCCCTGGTAATCCTGGTACTCCCTGGTAAACCCTGGTACTCCCTGGTAATCCTGGTACTCCCTGGTAATCCTGGTACTCCTGGTAAACCCTGGTACTCCCTGGTAATCCTGGTACTCCCTGGTAAACCCTGGTACTCCCTGGTAATCCTGGTACTCCCTGGTAAACCCTGGTACTCCCTGGTAAACCCTGGTACTCCCTGGTAATCCTGGTACTCCCTGGTAAACCCTGGTACTCCCTGGTAATCCTGGTACTCCCTGGTAATCCTGGTATTCCTGGTAAACCCTGGTACTCCTGGTAAACCCTGGTACTCTCTGGTAATCCTGGTACTCCCTGGTAAACCCTGGTACTCCCTGGTAATCCTGGTACTCCCTGGTAAACCCTGGTACTCCCTGGTAATCCTGGTACTCCCTGGTAAACCCTGGTACTCCCTGGTAATCCTGGTACTCCCTGGTAAACCCTGGTACTCCCTGGTACTCCCTGGTAATCCTGGTACTCCTGGTAAACCCTGGTACTCCTGGTAAACCCTGGCACTCCCTGGTAAACCCTGGTAAACTCCCTGGTAAACCCTGGTACTCCTGGTAAACCCTGGTACTCCTGGTAAACCCTGGTACTCCCTGGTAATCCTGGTACTCCCTGGTAAACCCTGGTACTCCCTGGTAATCCTGGTACTCCCTGGTAAATCCTGGTACTCCCTGGTAAACCTGGTACTCCCTGGTAATCCTGGTAATCCTGGTAAACCCTGGTACTCCCGGTAAACCCTGTTACTCCCGGTAAACCCCGGTGCTCCTGGTAAACCCTGGTACTCCTGGTAAACCCTGGTAAACTCCCTGGTAAACCCTGGTACTCCTGGTAAACCATGCAATGCGACTTCTTCACCTCCTATGATAGTATAGCATAGTCAAATCTTAAAGGTTTCGTAAAAGAAATAGGAGATGGAAAAAAACCTGCTATAGGTCTAATTCCAAATTCCTTATTAAACACGAAGACGAAACACGTTTAAAAATAACTGATTTCTATGTCATTACCAGTTACTTGTCTTATTTGTTTACGAAACCCTTAGGATTTGACTCTGATTAGACTCATTTATCATTCTTTTCCTCCTTTTACTAGTTTAAGAAATGGTTGATACTTGAGCAATTCCTTATTCTTGATCCTGTGGTACTTGGCTTACTTAATGTTTTTGAAGGATTTGTGTTCAAAGGTCATTATTACTGGCCCCAGAGGCAGTGTTGATGCCATAGTTGTACTGACAATCACACTCTTACACCCGTCAATACACCCAGACACCTGTCAATACACCCAGACACCTGTCAATACACCCAGACACCTGTCAATACACCCAGACACCTGTCAATACACCCAGACACCTGTCAATACACCCAGACACCTGTCAATACACCCACACACCTATCAATACACCCAGACACCTGTCAATACACCCAGACACCCGTCAATACACCCAGACACCTGTCAACACACCCACACACCTGTCAACACCTGGCCCACATGACGCCACACATATGTAAAATTTCCAACATTTCCCTCAGGTGTCTGGTGCTTCAGTTGATATACTTCCCACCCGACACCTCACAGGGTGTAGGGAGGCTGGGTGTAGGGAGGCTGGGTGTGGGGAGGCTGGGTGTAGGGAGGCTGGGTGTAGGGAGGCTGGGTGTAGGGAGGCTGGGTGTAGGGAGGTGGGTGTAGGGAAGTGGGTGTAGGGAGGTGGGTGTAGGGAGGCTGAGTGTAGGGAGGTGGGTGTAGGGAAGTGGGTGTAGGGAGGTGGGTGTAGGGAGATGGGTGTAGGGAGGCTGTGTGTAGGGAGACTGGGTGTAGGGAGGTGGGTGTAGGGAGGCTGGGTGTAGGGAGGTGGGTGTAGGGAGGCTGGGTGTAGGGAGGTGGGTGTAGGGAGGCTGGGTGTAGGGAGGTGGGTGTAGGGAGGTGGGTGTAGGGAGGCTGGGTGTATGGAGGCTGGGTGTAGGGAGGTGGGTGTAGGGAGGCTGGGTGTAGGGAGGTGGGTGTAGGGAGGCTGGGTGTAGGGAGGTGGGTGTAGGGAGGTGGGTGTAGGGAGGCTGGGTGTGGGGAGGCTGGGTGTATGGAGGCTGGGTGTAGGGAGACTGGGTGTTGGGAGGCTGGGTGTAGGGAGGCTGGGTGTAGGGAGGCTGGGTGTAGGGAGGCTGGGTGTAGGGAGGCTGGGTGTAGGGAGGCTGGGTGTAGGGAGGCTGGGTGTAGGGAGGTGGGTGTAGGGAGGCTGGGTGTAGGGAGGCTGTGTGTAGGGAGACTGGGTGTAGGGAGGTGGGTGTATGGAGGCTGGGTGTAGGGAGGTGGGTGTAGGGAGGCTGGGTGTAGGGAGGTGGGAGTAAGGAGGTGGGAGTAGGGAGGCTGGGTGTGGGGAGGCTGGGTGTAGGGAGGCTGGGTGTAGGGAGACTGGGTGTTGGGAGGTGGGTGTAGGGAGGCTGGGTTTAGGGAGGCTAGCTGGGTGTAGGGAGGTGGGTGTAGGGAGGCTGGGTGTAGGGAGGTGGGTGTAGGGAGGCTGGGTGTAGGGAGGCTGGGTGTAGGGAGGTGGGTGTAGGGAGGCTGGGTGTAGGGAGGCTGTGTGTAGGGAGACTGGGTGTAGGGAGGTGGGTGTATGGAGGCTGGGTGTAGGGAGGTGGGTGTAGGGAGGCTGGGTGTAGGGAGGTGGGTGTAGGGAGACTGGGTGTTAGGAGGTGGGTGTAGGGAGGCTGGGTTTAGGGAGGCTGGGTGTAGGGAGGTGGGTGTAGGGAGGCTGGGTGTAGGGAGGTGGGTGTAGGGAGGCTGGGTGTAGGGAGGTGGGTGTAGGGAGGCTGGGTGTAGGGAGGTGGGTGTAGGGAGGCTGGGTGTACGGAGGCTGAGTGTAGGGAGGTGGGTGTAGGGAAGTGGGTGTAGGGAGGTGGGTGTTGGGAGATGGGTGTAGGGAGGCTGTGTGTAGGGAGACTGGGTGTAGGGAGTTTGGTGTAGGGAGGCTGGGTGTAGGGAGGTGGGTGTAGGGAGGTGGGTGTAGGGAGGCTGGGTGTAGGGAGGTGGGTGTAGGGAGGCTGGGTGTAGGGAGGTGGGTGTGGGGAGGCTGGGTGTAGGGAGACTGGGTGTAGGGAGGTGGGTGTAGGGAGGCTGGGTGTAGGGAGGTGGGTGTAGGGAGGCTGTGTGTAGGGAGACTGGGTGTAGGGAGGCTGGGTGTAGGGAGGCTGTGTGTAGGGAGACTGGGTGTAGGGAGGTGGGTGTAGGGACGCTGGGTGTAGGGAGGTGGGTGTAGGGAGGTGGGTGTAGGGAGGCTGGGTGTAGGGAGGTGGGTGTAGGGAGGCTATGTGTAGGGAGGTGGGTGTAGGGAAGTGGGTGTAGGGAGGTGGGTGTAGGGAGATGGGTGTAGGGAGGCTGTGTGTAGGGAGACTGGGTGTAGGGAGGTGGGTGTAGGGAGGCTGGGTGTAGGGAGGTGGGTGTTGGGAGGTGGGTGTAGGGAGGCTGGGTGTAGGGAGGTGGGTGTAGGTAGGCTGGGTGTAGGGAGGTGGGTGTGGGGAGGCTGGGTGTAGGGAGGCTGGGTGTAGGGAGGTGGGTGTAGGGAGGTGGGTGTAGGGAGGTGGGTGTAGGGAGGCTGGGTGTAGGGAGGTGGGTGTAGGGAGGCTGGGTGTAGGGAGGTGGGTGTAGGGAAGTGGGTGTAGGGAGGTGGGTGTAGGGAGATGGGTGTAGGGAGGCTGTGTGTAGGGAGACTGGGTGTAGGGAGGTGGGTGTAGGGACGCTGGGTGTAGGGAGGTGGGTGTAGGGAGGTGGGTGTAGGGAGGTGGGTGTAGGGAAGTGGGTGTAGGGAGGTGGGTGTAGGGAGATGGGTGTAGGGAGGCTGTGTGTAGGGAGACTGGGTGTAGGGAGATGGGTGTAGGGAGGCTGTGTGTAGGGAGACTGGGTGTAGGGAGGTGGGTGTAGGGACGCTGGGTGTAGGGAGGTGGGTGTAGGGAGGTGGGTGTAGGGAGGCTGGGTGTAGGGAGGTGGGTGTAGGGAGGCTGGGTGTAGGGAGGTGGGTGTAGGGAAGTGGGTGTAGGGAGGTGGGTGTAGGGAGATGGGTGTAGGGAGGCTGTGTGTAGGGAGACTGGGTGTAGGGAGGTGGGTGTAGGGAGGCTGGGTGTAGGGAGGTGGGTGTAGGGAGGTGGGTGTAGGGAGGCTGGGTGTAGGGAGGTGGGTGTAGGTAGGCTGGGTGTAGGGAGGCTGGGTGTAGGGAGGTGGGAGTAGTAGGGTGTAAGTGCCACAGGCTCCTTTTTTTTTTTGGCAGAGGACCCCTGTGGGGTGTAAGCGCCACAGGTTACTTTTTTTTCTGTGGGAAAAAATCCCGTGTAGCGCTTGGGGGGTTTCAGGTGAATTTGTAAAATCCCCTGTAGCGCTTTAGGGTTTTCAGGTGAATTTGGGGAGTCACAGATTTGGAATTAGGGAATT
Organism: Procambarus clarkii; assembly: GCF_040958095.1. Taxonomy (NCBI): domain Eukaryota; kingdom Metazoa; phylum Arthropoda; class Malacostraca; order Decapoda; family Cambaridae; genus Procambarus; species Procambarus clarkii. Next base: position 10,010,460 of record NC_091162.1, read on the forward strand.
CTTATAATGAAAAATAATGTCATACGAGTTTGTTAAAGTTCTTATGAGAAAAATAATTTCCGAGACATAGAAGTTTGTTAAGGCCTTATGGGACAAATTCAAGTATCGTATGTAGCGCTTAGGGTTTCCAGGAGAACTCTACGGACATATTTTACATGTTTTCAACTTACAAAATCGTCTATGTAAGCCATAGTTATTCATATAAATTTAGAAAATCACCTGTGTAAGTCATGGTTTTCAAGTCTCGTACATCACACCCCCCTCTCTCCCTCCCCCCTTACCTCGCAATCTGTCGCGTCACCTTTATTTACTTTACGCCCGGCCAGCCAGACCTCTTATCTTATCTTATCTTCTTCATAATATCTGGACCATCCCTCCTCTCTCTCTCTCTCTCCTCCTCCTATTTCCTTACAACTATTTTCAGAGTTTCAAATAATCATAGAAGTTTATTTATATGTTTATGACCGAATTTGTAAAAGGATCATTTTCAGAGAATATTGTCTTAGATGTTTTGTTAAGGAAAACAGACAACTTATCCATAACACTTAGTTTTATATCCATTTACGGCTATTTCATCTGTAAAGACCAAATTGAACAGAGCCCAGTTTTAAGCTCATATTTCATCAGAGTCCAGTTTATACCTAAAAATGAACAGAGTCCACTTTGAGAGCAAAATTCGTCAGAGTCTACTTTGTGAGCAAAATTAGTCAGAGACAGTATTTAGCTCATATTTCATCAGAGTCCAATTATCAACAGAAATTCGCCAGAGTCTACTTTGAGAGCAAATTTCATCAGTGTCCTGTAATCTGTGAAAATTTGACAGAGTCCAGTTCTTGATCGAAATTCATCAGAGTCCAGTTTTCTAGCAAATTTCATCAGTGTCCTGTAATCTGTGAAAATTTGACAGAGTCCAGTTCTTGATCGAAATTCATCAGAGTCCAGTTTTCTAGCAAAATTCGCCAGAGTCTACTTTGTGCCAAAATATTCAGAGTCCAGTTCATGATCGAAATTAATCAGAGTCCAATTAAAGACCCAAATTTGACAGAGACCACATTTTCGCTACTAACAGTCCAATCCCCCTGAAATTTTAAACAGTCATATTTCAGACGTAGTAAATAAGATCAAGTCAGTTACAGAGCTCCAGCTCTTGTCCCCCTGTATTTGCATATTTTCTCTATATTCAGCTGTGTTCTTCACATTTTTTCCATGTTTTCTGTGTTCATTCCATGTTCTATAAATGTTCACAGCAAGCTCAGTTCAAATTTTTTCTGCCATTTTCCCCGTATGTTCACTATGTTCTTTGTCATATTTTCATGTGCATCATATGTTCTCTGTATAACTTTTTATACTCAATATTCATGTTCTCAATGTTCTTAGCTTGTTCTTCACACGTTCAGTGTTCATTCTTTGTATTCCCTATGTTCCTTATCATGTCTTCATATTCTCTATAAGTTCTTATTCCCTGCATGTTCACTCTATTCATCAACTTTTTCTTACGTGTTTTCTGTGTTCACCGTATGTTCACTGTGTTCATTCCCTTACTTAACCTCAATTTTTTTATGTTCTTTGTTTCTTCCATTCACTAACTAGTTCTTTGTCAAATATTAGCATCAGCAATACAGTTTCCTCAACAATTTTAGTCACCAAGTTTTTATTTGCAAAAACTATGTCAAAGTAATTCTCGTAGTCAACTTAATAGTTCTACCAGCCATGTTCTTAAACAAATCTACACTTTATTCAGTTCCAAATTTACAAAGACAAACCTTTCTTGTAACTTCTTAACTAAAAATCTTTCGCCAATCAACTGAAACATAGTCACTTTCCTCATTTCTCAACTAACTTATTATCCAATCAACCAAAAAATTGTCAAAGGAATCTTTCCAACACTGTTCATAACTAAACTTATTCCCTAGTCATCAGAAAATAACCGTGTTCTTCATGTTTCATTGTCATTTCATAACTAAAAAATCTTTCGCCAATCAACTAAAAAACATAGTCACTTTCGTCATTTCTCAACTAAACTTATTATCCAGTCAACTAAAAATAGTCAGAAATAGCCTCGTTCAACACTGTTCTTAACTAAAACAACCTTTCTCTTAGCTAAAAATTGTCAAAGGAAACTTCTTTCAGCACTTTCTTAACAGCCGCTATGTTTCATCAAGTAAGAAAAAATTGTCAAAGGAAACTTTCCAAAACTGTTCATAACTAAACTTATTCCCTAGTCATCAGAAAATAACCGTGTTCTTCATGTTTCATTGTCATTTCATAACTAAAATTATCTGCCAATCATCAGAAAAAGTCATGTTCATCATGTTTTTGCTGTTGCTCAACTAAAAGTATTCATCGGTCAACTAAAAATAGTTACTTCATCATGTTTCCTTGTCATTTCTTAACTGAAATATCACTTCTCTCATCTGAAAATAGTCAGGATTAATCTCTTTCAACACCGTTCTTAACTAAAACAGCCTTTCGCTTAGCTAAAAATTGTCAAAGGAATCTTTTCAGCACTGTTCATAACTAACTTTATCCATAGTCAAGTAAGAAAATATAGTCAAAGATATCTATCATCGTCGTTCTTAACTTCCATTTATACTTTGTGGAGCACTAAAAATAGTCAAATGTAACTTTTTCAACACTTTCGTAACTAAAATTATATGTCGCTAAGTAAGAAAAATAGTCAAATGTATCTTTTTCAGCACTTTCGTAAAAAAAATTATATGTCGTCAAGTACGAAAAATAGTCAAAGGTGCTCTCCGTGACACCAAAGTTACTCTTCGAGAAATCAAAGACACTCTTCAATACATCAAGGACTTACTCAAAGATACCAAAGTTACACTCTAAGACATCCTTCGAGACATCAAAGACATCCTTTAAGACTTCAAGGGCACTCTTCGAGATATCAAAAGACACTCTCAAACACTCAAAATTTACTCGCATCCTCAAAGTTATTCTCAGAGTCATCAAAAAGTTAATCTCAGTCATCAAAATGCTATTCTCTAAGTAGCCTTTCGTTCATCAGAGAAACTTTCTAAGACATCTTCGTTCATTAAAGTTAATCTCAGAGGCATAAAAGTTATTCTCGGAGCTATCAAATTAATCTCTAAAACAACAAAAGTTAATCTCTGTCATCAAAGTTGATCTGCAAGATATCTTCGAGACGTCAAAGTTACTTTTCATTACATCAAAGACGCATTCAAATACTATCCATGTTCTCAGAAGTCATTCTCTAAGCCATCAATGTTCTTCTCTAAGACATAAAAGTTATTCTCTATGTCATCAAAAAGTTATTCTCTGAGCTAACAAAATACTACTCATGTTCTCAAAGACATTCTCCAATTCGTCAATGTTGTTTCAAAGACATCAAAGTTAATCTCAGAGTTATCCAAAGACATTCTCAAAGTCATCTAAAGTTATTCTCAAAGACATCAAAGTTAATCTCAGAGTTATCCAAAGACATTCTCAAAGTCATCTAAAGTTATTCTCTAAGACATCAAAGTTATTCTAAGAGTTATCAAAAGTTATTCGCAGTCATGTTATGTTATTCTCTAACTCACTCCCATTCATCAAAGACATTCTCTAAGCCCTCAAAGTTATTCTCTAAGACAGCAAAGTCATTCCCAGAGTCATCAAAAAGTTATTCTTCGAAACATAAAATTTGCTCTGTAAGATATCTTCGTTCATCAAACTTATTCTCAGAGATATCTAAAGTTATTCTCAGAACAATCAAAAGTTATTCTAAGACAACAAAAGTTATTCTCAGAGCTACCCAAAGCTATTCTCAGAGTCACCTTCGTTCGTCAGAGAAACTTTCAAAACATCTTTGTTCATCAAACTTGTTTTCAAAGTCATCAAAAGTTAATCTAAGACATCTTCTTTCATCAAAGTTATTTTCAGAGACATCTAAAGTTATTCTCAGAGCTATCAAACTTGTTCTCAGAGTCATCAAATGTTATTCTCGAAGTCATCAAAGATATTTTCAGAGACATCTAAAGTTAATTTCTATGTTATAAAAGTTATTCTCAGAGACATCTAAAGTTAATCTTGGTCATCAAAGTTGTTCTCTAAACATCAATGTTGTTCTCCAAGACATCAAAGATGTTCTCAAAATCATAAAAGTTATTCCCAGAGCTATCAAAGTTAATCTCAGAGTTATCCAAAGATATTCTCATGTCCACAAAAGTTATTCCAAGAGACGTCAAAGTTATTCTCAGAGACATCTAAAGTTATTCTCTAAGACATCAAGTTATTCTAAGAGCTATCAAAAGTTATTCTCAGTCATGATATGTTATTCTCTAAGTAACCTTCCATTCATAAAATTTCTCTCCAAATGTAACTAGTTCAGCTTTTCATACCAAACCTGCATTTCTGTTAAAACATATTTTCTTAGTTGCTTTACCCTAAAACTGTTCTCTGAACTACACTGTTCAAACCTACGTAACCTATCCTCTCCACCCAATGTTACTTAGTTAACGTAACGTTCCTAAACCTAGCTTTACCTATCCTAACATAACTTACCTTACCTTACCTATCTTACCTAACTTTACCTATCTTACCTAACTTAACCTGCATAACCTAACTTTACCTTTACCTTACCTTACCTATCTTACATAACCTAACCTAACTTTACCTATCTTACCTAACTTAACCTGCATAACCTAACTTTACCTATCCTAACATAACTTACCTTACCTTCCCTATCTTACCTAACTTTACCTATCCTAACATAACTTACCTTACCTACCTTACCTAACTTAACCTGCTTAACCTTACCTTACCTTACCTATCTTACCTAACTTAACCTGCATAACCTAACTTTACCTATGTTACCTTACTTTACCTATCTTACCTAACTTAACCTGCATAACCTATCTTACCTAACTTTACCTATCTTACCTATCTTACCTAACTTTACCTATGCTACCTTACCTTACCTATCTTACCTAACTTTACCTATCTTACCTATCTTACCTATCTTACCTAACTTTACCTATCTTACCTAACGTAACTTTCATAACCTAACTTTACCTATCCTAACATAACTTTACCTATCCTAACATAACTTAACCTACCCAAACTTAACTTTACCTATCTTACCTAACTTAACCTGCATAACCTAACTTTACCTATCCTAACCTAACTTACCTTACCTTACCTATCTTACCTTACCTTACCTATCTTACCTAACTTATCCTGCTTAACCTATCTTACCTATCTTACCTAACTTTACCTATCTTACCTAACTTAACTTTCATAACCCAACTTTACCTATCCTAACATAACTTACCTTACCTTCCTTATCTTACCTAACTTTACCTATCCTATCCTAACCTAACTTGTCTTACCTAACTTAATCTTACTTTCCCAAACTGATGTATCCTAACTTATCTAGTCCAACCAGACATGATCTAACTTACATAAGTATTCCTTCTTGTCTTTTGTGTTTCATCAATCATTGTCTCATATTCATTTACTCATTTCATTAGTTAATTTCTCAAATGGTCACTTATGCATTTCAAGTGTTATTTGTTTAAGATTGGGTGTTTAACCATTTCAAAGGATTTTTGTTATATATGGGAACTTACTCGTTTCAAGGGCTAATTTCTCAAATGTTCATTTTTGAAGATCAAGGGTTATTTGTTAAAGTTCAACAAGTTGCCCATAAGTTGTATTTATTATGTTTGTTATCATTTATTCTTATTCCCCAACCCCTTAACCTAACCTCTTGTAATCTTAGTGTATTTGGTAGGTTCTATCTTATGTTCTTATTCCCCAACCCCATAACCTAACCTTTCAGATGTAGTTTATTGAGTTTTTGACATATTTGTTGAATATAATTATCCTTTTCCTAACCTTTTTACCCAAACCTTCTTTCCTTCTTTTACTTTGTTTTCACATATAAGTTCATTCTTTATTTTAGTAATAATAAAATTACAATAGTAAAGAACCAGATCTACTAAGACTTGAAATTGAGAAAAAACAAGAGAGCAAGTGAGTGAGAGCATGAAAAGAGGAGAAAAAAGTAAGAGAGAGGGGGAGGAAGAGCATGGGAGCACTAAGACTTGAATTTGAGAAAAAGAAAAACTAAGTGAAAGAGAGTGAGGGTGAGAGAATGGGAGCAATAAGACTTGAATTTGAGAAACAAGAGAGCATTTGAGCAAATGAGGGAGAGAGAGAGGGGGAGGAAGAGAGAGAATAAGGGAGAGAGATAGAAAAGGAGGGTTAGAAGGAGTAGGAGAATCAAAGTAAAGAAGGAAAGAAGGTTTGGGTAAAAAGGTTAGGAAAAGGATAATTATATTCAACAAATATGTCAAAAACTCAATAAACTACATCTGAAAGGTTAGGTTATGGGGTTGGGGAATAAGAACATAAGATAGAACCTACCAAATACACTAAGATTACAAGAGGTTAGGTTAAGGGGTTGGGGAATAAGAATAAATGATAACAAACATAATAAATACAACTTATGGGCAACTTGTTGAACTTTAACAAATAACCCTTGATCTTCAAAAATGAACATTTGAGAAATTAGCCCTTGAAACGAGTAAGTTCCCATATATAACAAAAATCCTTTGAAATGGTTAAACACCCAATCTTAAACAAATAACACTTGAAATGCATAAGTGACCATTTGAGAAATTAACTAATGAAATGAGTAAATGAATATGAGACAATGATTGATGAAACACAAAAGACAAGAAGGAATACTTATGTAAGTTAGATCATGTCTGGTTGGACTAGATAAGTTAGGATACATCAGTTTGGGAAAGTAAGATTAAGTTAGGTAAGACAAGTTAGGTTAGGATAGGATAGGTAAAGTTAGGTAAGATAAGGAAGGTAAGGTAAGTTATGTTAGGATAGGTAAAGTTGGGTTATGAAAGTTAAGTTAGGTAAGATAGGTAAAGTTAGGTAAGATAGGTAAGATAGGTTAAGCAGGATAAGTTAGGTAAGATAGGTAAGGTAAGGTAAGATAGGTAAGGTAAGGTAAGTTAGGTTAGGATAGGTAAAGTTAGGTTATGCAGGTTAAGTTAGGTAAGATAGGTAAAGTTAAGTTTGGGTAGGTTAAGTTATGTTAGGATAGGTAAAGTTAGGTTATGAAAGTTACGTTAGGTAAGATAGGTAAAGTTAGGTAAGATAGGTAAGATAGGTAAGATAGGTAAGATAGGTAAGGTAAGGTAGCATAGGTAAAGTTAGGTAAGATAGGTAAGATAGGTAAAGTTAGGTAAGATAGGTTATGCAGGTTAAGTTAGGTAAGATAGGTAAAGTAAGGTAACATAGGTAAAGTTAGGTTATGCAGGTTAAGTTAGGTAAGATAGGTAAGGTAAGGTAAGGTAAGGTTAAGCAGGTTAAGTTAGGTAAGGTAGGTAAGGTAAGTTATGTTAGGATAGGTAAAGTTAGGTAAGATAGGGAAGGTAAGGTAAGTTATGTTAGGATAGGTAAAGTTAGGTTATGCAGGTTAAGTTAGGTAAGATAGGTAAAGTTAGGTTAGGTTATGTAAGATAGGTAAGGTAAGGTAAAGGTAAAGTTAGGTTATGCAGGTTAAGTTAGGTAAGATAGGTAAAGTTAGGTAAGATAGGTAAGGTAAGGTAAGTTATGTTAGGATAGGTAAAGCTAGGTTTAGGAACGTTACGTTAACTAAGTAACATTGGGTGGAGAGGATAGGTTACGTAGGTTTGAACAGTGTAGTTCAGAGAACAGTTTTAGGGTAAAGCAACTAAGAAAATATGTTTTAACAGAAATGCAGGTTTGGTATGAAAAGCTGAACTAGTTACATTTGGAGAGAAATTTTATGAATGGAAGGTTACTTAGAGAATAACATATCATGACTGAGAATAACTTTTGATAGCTCTTAGAATAACTTGATGTCTTAGAGAATAACTTTAGATGTCTCTGAGAATAACTTTGACGTCTCTTGGAATAACTTTTGTGGACATGAGAATATCTTTGGATAACTCTGAGATTAACTTTGATAGCTCTGGGAATAACTTTTATGATTTTGAGAACATCTTTGATGTCTTGGAGAACAACATTGATGTTTAGAGAACAACTTTGATGACCAAGATTAACTTTAGATGTCTCTGAGAATAACTTTTATAACATAGAAATTAACTTTAGATGTCTCTGAAAATATCTTTGATGACTTCGAGAATAACATTTGATGACTCTGAGAACAAGTTTGATAGCTCTGAGAATAACTTTAGATGTCTCTGAAAATAACTTTGATGAAAGAAGATGTCTTAGATTAACTTTTGATGACTTTGAAAACAAGTTTGATGAACAAAGATGTTTTGAAAGTTTCTCTGACGAACGAAGGTGACTCTGAGAATAGCTTTGGGTAGCTCTGAGAATAACTTTTGTTGTCTTAGAATAACTTTTGATTGTTCTGAGAATAACTTTAGATATCTCTGAGAATAAGTTTGATGAACGAAGATATCTTACAGAGCAAATTTTATGTTTCGAAGAATAACTTTTTGATGACTCTGGGAATGACTTTGCTGTCTTAGAGAATAACTTTGAGGGCTTAGAGAATGTCTTTGATGAATGGGAGTGAGTTAGAGAATAACATAACATGACTGCGAATAACTTTTGATAACTCTTAGAATAACTTTGATGTCTTAGAGAATAACTTTAGATGACTTTGAGAATGTCTTTGGATAACTCTGAGATTAACTTTGATGTCTTTGAGAATAACTTTAGATGACTTTGAGAATGTCTTTGGATAACTCTGAGATTAACTTTGATGTCTTTGAAACAACATTGACGAATTGGAGAATGTCTTTGAGAACATGAGTAGTATTTTGTTAGCTCAGAGAATAACTTTTTGATGACATAGAGAATAACTTTTATGTCTTAGAGAAGAACATTGATGGCTTAGAGAATGACTTCTGAGAACATGGGTAGTATTTGAATGCGTCTTTGATGTAATGAAAAGTAACTTTGACGTCTCGAAGATATCTTGCAGATCAACTTTGATGACAGAGATTAACTTTTGTTGTTTTAGAGATTAATTTGATAGCTCCGAGAATAACTTTTATGCCTCTGAGATTAACTTTAATGAACGAAGATGTCTTAGAAAGTTTCTCTGATGAACGAAAGGCTACTTAGAGAATAGCATTTTGATGACTGAGATTAACTTTTTGATGACTCTGAGAATAACTTTGAGGATGCGAGTAAATTTTGAGTGTTTGAGAGTGTCTTTTGATATCTCGAAGAGTGCCCTTGAAGTCTTAAAGGATGTCTTTGATGTCTCGAAGGATGTCTTAGAGTGTAACTTTGGTATCTTTGAGTAAGTCCTTGATGTATTGAAGAGTGTCTTTGATTTCTCGAAGAGTAACTTTGGTGTCACGGAGAGCACCTTTGACTATTTTTCGTACTTGACGACATATAATTTTTTTTACGAAAGTGCTGAAAAAGATACATTTGACTATTTTTCTTACTTAGCGACATATAATTTTAGTTACGAAAGTGTTGAAAAAGTTACATTTGACTATTTTTAGTGCTCCACAAAGTATAAATGGAAGTTAAGAACGACGATGATAGATATCTTTGACTATATTTTCTTACTTGACTATGGATAAAGTTAGTTATGAACAGTGCTGAAAAGATTCCTTTGACAATTTTTAGCTAAGCGAAAGGCTGTTTTAGTTAAGAACGGTGTTGAAAGAGATTAATCCTGACTATTTTCAGATGAGAGAAGTGATATTTCAGTTAAGAAATGACAAGGAAACATGATGAAGTAACTATTTTTAGTTGACCGATGAATACTTTTAGTTGAGCAAAAGCAAAAACATGATGAACATGACTTTTTCTGATGATTGGCAGATAATTTTAGTTATGAAATGACAATGAAACATGAAGAACACGGTTATTTTCTGATGACTAGGGAATAAGTTTAGTTATGAACAGTTTTGGAAAGTTTCCTTTGACAATTTTTTCTTACTTGATGAAACATAGCGGCTGTTAAGAAAGTGCTGAAAGAAGTTTCCTTTGACAATTTTTAGCTAAGAGAAAGGTTGTTTTAGTTAAGAACAGTGTTGAACGAGGCTATTTCTGACTATTTTTAGTTGACTGGATAATAAGTTTAGTTGAGAAATGACGAAAGTGACTATGTTTTTTAGTTGATTGGCGAAAGATTTTTTAGTATGAAATGACAATGAAACATGAAGAACACGGTTATTTTCTGATGACTAGGGAATAAGTTTAGTTATGAACAGTGTTGGAAAGATTCCTTTGACAATTTTTTGGTTGATTGGATAATAAGTTAGTTGAGAAATGAGGAAAGTGACTATGTTTCAGTTGATTGGCGAAAGATTTTTAGTTAAGAAGTTACAAGAAAGGTTTGTCTTTGTAAATTTGGAACTGAATAAAGTGTAGATTTGTTTAAGAACATGGCTGGTAGAACTATTAAGTTGACTACGAGAATTACTTTGACATAGTTTTTGCAAATAAAAACTTGGTGACTAAAATTGTTGAGGAAACTGTATTGCTGATGCTAATATTTGACAAAGAACTAGTTAGTGAATGGAAGAAACAAAGAACATAAAAAAATTGAGGTTAAGTAAGGGAATGAACACAGTGAACATACGGTGAACACAGAAAACACGTAAGAAAAAGTTGATGAATAGAGTGAACATGCAGGGAATAAGAACTTATAGAGAATATGAAGACATGATAAGGAACATAGGGAATACAAAGAATGAACACTGAACGTGTGAAGAACAAGCTAAGAACATTGAGAACATGAATATTGAGTATAAAAAGTTATACAGAGAACATATGATGCACATGAAAATATGACAAAGAACATAGTGAACATACGGGGAAAATGGCAGAAAAAATTTGAACTGAGCTTGCTGTGAACATTTATAGAACATGGAATGAACACAGAAAACATGGAAAAAATGTGAAGAACACAGCTGAATATAGAGAAAATATGCAAATACAGGGGGACAAGAGCTGGAGCTCTGTAACTGACTTGATCTTATTTACTACGTCTGAAATATGACTGTTTAAAATTTCAGGGGGATTGGACTGTTAGTAGCGAAAATGTGGTCTCTGTCAAATTTGGGTCTTTAATTGGACTCTGATTAATTTCGATCATGAACTGGACTCTGAATATTTTGGCACAAAGTAGACTCTGGCGAATTTTGCTAGAAAACTGGACTCTGATGAATTTCGATCAAGAACTGGACTCTGTCAAATTTTCACAGATTACAGGACACTGATGAAATTTGCTAGAAAACTGGACTCTGATGAATTTCGATCAAGAACTGGACTCTGTCAAATTTTCACAGATTACAGGACACTGATGAAATTTGCTCTCAAAGTAGACTCTGGCGAATTTCTGTTGATAATTGGACTCTGATGAAATATGAGCTGAATACTGTCTCTGACTAATTTTGCTCACAAAGTAGTCTCTGACGAATTTCTGTTGATAATTGGACTCTGATGAAATATGAGCTAAATACTGTCTCTGACTAATTTTGCTCACAAAGTAGACTCTGACGAATTTTGCTCTCAAAGTGGACTCTGTTCATTTTTAGGTATAAACTGGACTCTGATGAAATATGAGCTTAAAACCGGGCTCTGTTCAATTTGGTCTTTACAGATGAAATAGCCGTAAATGGATATAAAACTAAGTGTTATGGATAAGTTGTCTGTTTTCCTTAACAAAACATCTAAGACAATATTCTCTGAAAATGATTCTTTTACAAATTCGGTCATAAACATATAAATAAACTTCTATGATTATTTGAAACTCTGAAAATAGTTGTAAGGAAATAGGAGGAGGAGAGAGAGAGAGAGAGGAGGGATGGTCCAGATATTATGAAGAAGATAAGATAAGATAAGAGGTCTGGCTGGCCGGGCGTAAAGTAAATAAAGGTGACGCGACAGATTGCGAGGTAAGGGGGGAGGGAGGGAGGGGGGTGTGATGTACGAGACTTGAAAACCATGACTTACACAGGTGATTTTCTAAATTTATATGAATAACTATGGCTTACATAGACGATTTTGTAAGTTGAAAACATGTAAAATATGTCCGTAGAGTTCTCCTGGAAACCCTAAGCGCTACATACGATACTTGAATTTGTCCCATAAGGCCTTAACAAACTTCTATGTCTCGGAAATTATTTTTCTCATAAGAACTTTAACAAACTCGTATGACATTATTTTTCATTATAAGAATTCCCTAATTCCAAATCTGTGACTCCCCAAATTCACCTGAAAACCCTAAAGCGCTACAGGGGATTTTACAAATTCACCTGAAACCCCCCAAGCGCTACACGGGATTTTTTCCCACAGAAAAAAAAGTAACCTGTGGCGCTTACACCCCACAGGGGTCCTCTGCCCAAAAAAAAAAATCACCTGTGGCGCTTACACCCTACTACTGGTGGGTGTAGGGAGGCTGGGTGTAGGGAGGCTGGGTGTAGGGAGGCTGGGTGTAGGGAGGTGGGTGTAGGGAGGTGGGTGTAGGGAGGCTGGGTGTAGGAAGGCTGGGTGTAGGGAGGCTGGGTGTAGGGAGGCTGGGTGTAGGGAGGTGGGTGTAGGGAGGTGGGTGTAGGGAGGCTGGGTGTAGGAAGGCTGGGTGTAGGGAGGCTGGGTGTAGGAAGGCTGGGTGTAGGGAGGCTGGGTGTAGGGAGGTGGGTGTAGGGAGACTGGGTGTAGGGAGGTGGGTGTAGGGAGGCTGGGTGTAGGAAGGCTGGGTGTAGGGAGGTGGGTGTAGGGAGGCTGGGTGTAAGAAGGAGTGGAGGGAGGGAGGGAGCGAGGCAAGGTAGACTCAACAGGTACACAGGACTCTCTTTTCTCTAATAATTTTGTTGGTTTTCTTCTTCACTTTTGTACCATTTGCCAGGCTTCATGATCTTTTGGGAAAGAGAATTGACTTCCTCCTCATTCTTGCTCTCACTGAAACATATTATTTCCTGGAGGTTCAATGTCAGCCTCTCTCTGTCTCCCTTTGCAAGAGTTATTCATATTGAGCATAATTTCCCATCCTCATTACTTAACCCATCACATTCCTCAGTACTTCTTCCATCTCTTTAGCGCCATTATGCGTGAGCCTTAAGGGTCCTTCTTTTTTGTTTTCCAACAAACCAACTACTGTAGACATTATGATTGGTTGTCACACCGTCCACTGGCTCAACAATTTGATTTACTACTTTTGCTTCTTATCTGACTCTTTCTCACCCAGATGTTGTCTTCTTCTCTTTGCAATCAAAACATATCAGGGTGTTACTTCGATGACTGTGGTTTTGCAACCACTTTGGGTGTGATGCAGTTCCTCTCTGTCTTCCAGTCAGATGTCTGTGCTTTTGTATTTAAACTATATTATAAAAATAACTTGAATTGTTTACAAAAATTTTAATCAAAGCACAGGAACGTAGTGAACCATACATATTGATTAGATCGAATAATAATGACCCAAACTGGATAACAATAGATCTGAAGAATATATTTTTGTATAGGTAAAACGTTTTATAGGTAAAAAAAAAAGCTAGGTACAAAAGAATTAATAATGGAGAAGTCAGTCTTGGACACAAATTCGTCCAGCTGGTTAGAAATGTTGAAACAAAGATAAGGAGAGCAAAAAGAAAATATGAAGCTGACCAGACCACACACTAGAAAGTGAAGGGACGACTACGTTTCAGTCCGTCCTGGACCATTCTCAAGTCGATTGTGAGAATGGTCCAATCGACTTGAGAATGGTCCAGGACGGACCGAAACGTCGTCGTCCCTTCACCTTCTAGTGTGTGGTCTGGTCAACTTTCTTTAGCCACGTTATTGTGACTCATCGCCTGCAGAAACTATGAAGTTCGCATAGCAGAGCAAGCAATGACAGGAGTGAGGAGGGAGGGAGGACAGGAGTTGTACAGGAGTGAGTAACATTACGGCACCAAGAGCCGGCCACTTGCTCTGGGTGTGTAAAAACATACATATTGATCCAAATCGACACTCACCTTTCCCAAGCATATTTAAACATTTTTTGGGATGTTGGTAACTGCATTCTAATCCTTTCTTATTACCAGCATATCTATGTCTGCATATGCCCTTTGCATAAAATTTGCATAAGTCTGTCCTTCTGTTCTGACTCGCTCTATCGGGAACCGTCGTAGTGTCTGTACCTATCGAGCTTGGAATATCCTAAAAAACCTTCTAGATAACATGACGCATGATCGGAAAACATCGTTCATTGGAAGCCTACCAGCCATCCAGAAGGAGTGGGAAAGGAACAACAATAATTCTAATATACCAGAGGCGGAGGCTATAGTCAGGGATGAAACTGAGACTGAAACTCAGGAAGTTGTAAACTCTGACTAAGTAGGCCCGGATATAGATGACAGTAAACTAGAAAGTGTAACAGACAGCACTGACAGCTCGATAGGTACAGACACTACGACGGTTCCCGATAGAGCGAGTCAGAATAGAAGGACCGACTTGTGCAAATTTTATGCAAAGGGCATATGCAGACATAGATATGCTGGTAATAAGAAAGGATTAGAATGCAGTTACCAACATCCCAAAAATGTTTAAATATGCTTGGGAAAGGTGAGTGTCGATTTGGATCAATATGTAGGTTTTTCCATCCTGACATGTGCCAAACCTCACTGGAGGACAGAAAATGCTATGACCTCAGCTGCCCACACTTTCACGTGAAAGGCACGGAACGCTACATAAAGAGTGGCAAGCAGGATAATGAATTTGGAGGAAACTCTATAAATTTTTTATACCAGACCGAAAGAGAATTCAAAAGGAGGAGCATGGAGAGTGTATGGAACTGGATGCCAGATCCACTTGCATTCCAGAATTACAGATACAATTACACACCGAAAGGGAACTACAACTACGACAGACAACTGCCCTACAACAATCAGTACTGGTCAGAACAAACTCAATATGTCCACGCATAATGGGCTTGCCGAAAAAGTCTCCCAGTCAAGCTATCACTAATAGAGTAACCTCATTCATCTTTGCCAACATACAAGGACTGAAAACAAGAACAAACAACAAAGTACAGTTCATAAATGGCCTCCTCACGGAGTCAAATGCAGTATTTGGAGCTTTCACAGAAACCCATGCAGGGGAATTCTTAGACAGTGAGATCTGGATTCCAGGATATAACCTATACAGGTGTGATAGGAAAATTAGGTCACATGGAGGAGTGGGTCTGTATATTAGGGAAGACCATGTATGCTCGGAGCTCCTGAACGTTTCAAATGAGGTGGTAGAGGTACTGGGATTAAAAATAGAGAAAATAAATTTAGTGATTATTCTAATATACAAACCGCCAGATGCAACGGCTGAGGAATTCACAGAACAGATAAGCAAAATAAAGAATAGCCTTGATAATTTGGAGAACCCGATACCTGATATTATCTTCCTAGGTGACTTCAACTTGTCTAGTCTCAGGTGGAGAATAGCAAACAATAATATTATACCAGGAAATCTATCAGGACCTAACCAACCATAGATTAGATAACTACTTAGATTCTGTGACAAATTTTCACTCAATCAGCAGATATCGGAGCCAACGAGAAATGGAAATATTCTAGATCTGGTCTTTACGAACAAAGAAGACATTATCAGAGACATTACGATATCAGATACCACATACTCAGATCACAAGCTCATTAAAGTGCAAACGACCATCAATACTCAGAATAGACTTAAAACGTTGATAAAGCGAGAGGGGCTATTCAGTAAATTCAATTTTAATAATTAAAAGGATAGACTGAGAGATAATAAACAGGGAACTTACAAACATTCCATGGCAACTGTTCTAAGTAATACAAGTCCTACAGAAGGAATAGAAAAACTTACTTCGGAAGCGTATCAAGTCTGTCTGAAACATGTTCCTTTGAGGAAAGCCAGAAAGAGATCTAACGTAGAAAGAGAACGCAGACGACACTATAAACGCAGGAAAAAATAACGGAACTGCTTATGCAGACACGAATTTCCCGTCAAAGAAAGAATAATTTAAATAGAGAGATTGAAGAAATCGAGCGGAAATTGAAACACTCACATGAAACTGAAGAAAGGCAGTTAGAACATAAAGCAATTCAGGAAATAAAGAAAAATCCAAAATATTTCTTCACATATGCAAAATCAAAAGCAAAAACCACTGCCAGTGTTGGACCTATTCGTACAAGTGAAGGTTCATACACGGAGGATGACAAAGAAATTAGTGAAATCCTAAAAAAGCAGTATGAGGACATGTTTAGCACTCCAATAAACAACATGAAGGTGGAAGATCCAGACAATTTCTTTATGCGGGATATTCAAACACCTGTAAATATAACTGATATCAACACGAGCGCACTAAATTTTGAAAGAGAAATTGAAAACATGCCCATGCACTCGGCCTCAGGTCCAGACTCGTGGAATTCAATATTTATAAAGAAATGCAAAGTGCCGGTAGCACAGGCACTCAGTATAGTGTGGAGGAAGAGCTTGGACACGGGGGAGATACCAGATGCACTTAAAGTAGCAGACATAGCGCCTCTACACAAGGGAGGGAGCAAAGCATTGGCAAAGAATTTTAGACCAGTTGCACTAACATCGCACATCATAAAAGTATTTGAGAGAGTGATTAGGAGTCAGGTCACCAATTTCATGGAGACCAATGACCTTCACAACCCAGGCCAACATGGATTTCGAGCGGGAAGATCGTGCCTCTCACAGCTACTTGAGCACTACGACAAAGTCACTGAGGCATTAGAAGAAAAACAGAATGCTGATGTGATATACACGGACTTCGTAAAGGCTTTCGATAAATGTGACCATGGCGTGATAGCACACAAAATGAAGTCAATGGGAATAACCGGTAAAGTAGGACGCTGGATACTCAGTTTTCTGTCAAACAGGACTCAGCGAGTAACGGTCAACCATATAAAATCTAGTCCAAGTGCAGTTAAAAGCCCTGTACCTCAAGGTACAGTCCTTGCACCGCTGCTTTTCCTTATTCTCATATCAGATATAGACAAAAATACAAGTCACAGCTTCGTATCATCCTTTGCAGATGACACAAAAATCAGTATGAAAATTATCTCGGCTGAAGACATTGAAAAACTTCAAGCTGATATTAATAAAGTTTTCGACTGGGCATCAGAAAATAACATGATGTTTAACAGTGATAAATTCCAGGTACTCAGGTATGGTAAAAATGAGGACCTTAAACATAATACAGAGTACAAAACACAATCAAATGTACCTATAGTAGGAAAACAGCATGTAAAGGATTTGGGAATAATAATGTCTGACGACCTAACGTTTAAGGAGCATAACCAAGCAAATATTGCGACAGCCAGAAAAATGATAGGATGGATTACGAGAACTTTCAAATCCAGGGATCCCATCACAATGGTTGTACTCTTCAAATCACTTGTGTTGTCCCGTCTTAAGTACTGCTCAGTACTCACTTCCTCCTTCAGAGCAGGAGAGATTGCTGAAATAGAGGGAATACAGAGAACATATACGGCACGCATAGAAGCGATAAAGCACCTAAATTATTGGGATCGTCTCAAAGCCCTCCAAATGTACTCACTAGAAAGAAGACGAGAGAGATATCAAATAATATACACCTGGAAGATACTGGAGGGCCAAGTACCAAATCTACACAGTAAAATAACAACGTACTGGAGTGAACGATATGGAAGAAAATGCAGAATAGAACCAGTGAAGGGCAGAGGTGTCATAGGCAGAATCAGAGAGCACTGTATAAACATCAGAGGTCCGCGGTTGTTCAACGTCCTCCCAGCAAGCATAAGAAATATTGCCGGAACAACTCTGGACATTTTCAAGAGGAAACTAGATTTATTCCACCAAGGAGTGCTGAACCAACCGGGCTGTGGTGGGTATGTAGCCCTGCGGGCCGCTCCAAGCAACAGCCTGGTGGACCAAACTCTCACAAGTCAAGCCTGGCCTCGGGCCGGGCTTGGGGAGTAGAAGAACTCCCAGAACCCATATGTGGGCCTGCGGGCCGCTCCAAGCAACAGCCTGGTGGACCAAACTCTCACAAGTCAAGCCTGGCCTCGGGCCGGGCTTGGGGAGTAGAAGAACTCCCAGAACCCCATCAACCAGGTATATGTGGGCCTGCGGGCCGCTCCAAGCAACAGCCTGGTGGACCAAACTCTCACAAGTCGAGCCTGGCCTCGGGCCGGGCTTGGGGAGTAGAAGAACTCCCAGAACCCCATCAACCAGGTATATGTGGGCCTGCGGGCCGCTCCAAGCAACAGCCTGGTGGACCAAACTCTCACAAGTCGAGCCTGGCCTCGGGCCGGGCTTGGGGAGTAGAAGAACTCCCAGAACCCCATCAACCAGGTATATGTGGGCCTGCGGGCCGCTCCAAGCAACAGCCTGGTGGACCAAACTCTCACAAGTCAAGCCTGGCCTCGGGCCGGGCTTGGGGAGTAGAAGAACTCCCAGAACCCCATCAACCAGGTATATGTGGGCCTGCGGGCCGCTCCAAGCAACAGCCTGGTGGACCAAACTCTCACAAGTCGAGCCTGGGCTCGGGCCGGGCTTGGGGAGTAGAAGAACTCCCAGAACCCCATCAACCAGGTATCAATGAAATCCTAAAGTTTTTTCAGTTATATCGAACACAAATTAGGGAATGGATAGGTCCATTAAGAACTGTGATTGGTCAGATAACTGATAATGACGAAGAGGTATTTTAAATCAATATTTTTTTTCTGTATTTACTAATGAACTTAACACTATGCCGTCAGCCGAACAAGTCTATATGGGTTCGAGAACAGGTTGACTAGTTTAGCAGTTACCAGGGAGGATGTTAGTAAACAAGTAGTGAAACTCAAGCCAAACAAATCACCAGGGTCAGGCAAAGTGTTTGACAGGGTGCTTAAAGAATGCAAAGAGGAGCTTTGCGAGCCATTGTCTACCTTCTATATCTATATAAATAAAAATGGAAATGTTTGTTTGTTCAAAATCGTTAATCTCCTAAAGTTCTTCACCGATTGCATTGGAATTTTCACACAACGTTCCAGTCGTATCTGTGGGGGTTTTCTTTTTTACTTTCACGACTGCAATGCGTAAGTCGCCAATGTACATGTGGCAGACGCTTCACGAAGTTGTCGGAATTAGCAGAATAGAAAATACGAGAGCAACCGTACAGGGCCTGGGAGCAAGGTCGAGTTAGAGTCCTTGAGGGTCTCTTCTCAGACTAGCCTCACCTGGTCCTGCTCCACGTTGATCGTTGGAATCTCCTCAATGATTTAACACTTTAAGGGACTCCCAGGGTCCTCATCACATTTATAGTTTAGTGACTTATAGGCAACTCGGGTGTTGAAGACACTTAGAGCTGAAGGCTTCAGTAATTGATTGGCAGTACTTCAGAAGTGGTTCAACTGGAAACACCGCATAAAGCTTAACAGTAGTTTATTTACTAACTTAACCACTAATACACAGGGTGCTTGATTTACTTTAGATTGCCGTCAGCAAAGGCTATGGTTGTATTAGCGAGACTCTTGACGTCTGGCTAAACGACTCGTATCCACTCGTGGAGAAACACCTAACTTAACACAGTTGACAGCCAATCATTAACACGGCAACCTAACTGCCGGTATGCAAAGGGATCACAAGAGTTCCAACCGGATACTCGGGTAATGATTGATATGCAATAACCACAATGGCACTGTCAATGGGACAGGCAATAACATGCACAATAATAATCACACACAATAACTATATGTGTGGTGTATGTGAAGGTCACATTCACAGACTAGTGAAATGCAGTGATACCACACAGATAAACACGTATACACCGTCGATTCACCTATGACCTGTGACAGTTATGAGAAGGTGAGAACTGTGGTTGATCCCTCAGATCAACACAGACACAAAAAACAATGACAAAATCTTGTACTAACAGATAAGGTACCTTTCCTTACTCACTCACTCACTCAGGCACATTTATACAAGCACTGACAAGGTAGGTGGCCTTGACAGCTGGTTTCGCTCGTAGACACGGAGGGTACTTGCAGTAGGGCGTGCTGTATGCTTAACAGACAGACACACGCACACACACTGGCGCTGGCGATGAGTAAGGTGGTGACGTCACGTAGTAGTGAGGGTGGCGGCGGGCGCCTCGAGGTACTGAGGTACTGAGGTAATGGGGTACACGCTCGTGGCGGCTGGCGGCAGCTGTGGTACCATGCAGGTACACTTGTGGTAAAGTCACACACAGGTTACTTAGGCGGCGGCACTGCCTTAGTTCACTCTAAGTCACTCACAACGATCTTTGTCACCAGGGGTTACCTGATACCAGTCTGTTTCCCTCTGGAGATTTGTCACTTTAGGCTTCTGAACAATATATTCACACTCGTGATTCTGGGCGAGTGTGTGGTATATTTTTCAGACGCTGAGTTAACTTGACGGTGAGGAATAGACGGTGTTCAGTCTATTGGCCGGTAGACAGAACAGAACCCATCCTCTGGGTTTGGTCTCCCTCACTTGAATGGGTTTTGCCTGAAGCTTAGGGCATCTTGTGGGGCACACACAAGGGGATTACAATTTGACCAATAGCATTGCAGCAAATGGGCGGGAACCAATCATATTAGCTTCGTTTGATGAGCAGTAGCAGGAGTGATGTCATGAATACGTTAGGAACACGTCATAGCTGTTATTCACCATCTCGCCGGTTGACCCCAGAGGTCAGACGCTGCTGGCGTCTCCCCTCTGCTCTCACGCTCCCACCGACCAATGTACCCACTGACCCTTTGGTGGCAAGTATGCTTAACTCCCTGTATCTACTTCCTGCCTGGACATACTGGCGGCCTCCGTATTATAAAAGTGTTCCTGGTTAAGTGGACATTCTGGAGATACCCAACATGCCAGGTCACTATCCAGGGTTAACAGAAATAGGCTTGTGCACGAAGATCAGTGCACTGTAATGAGCCATTCAAGTCAGCTGTGGGAGAATCTTGAGAGACACTCTCTCACAGTATCCAAGCGAGTTCTTATATACATTTTACATAGATATCACTTCTGTGATGGGAAAAACATGCTTTTTTGAAAAACTGTGTTTTTCGTGTGTTTTTCATGTGAGGGAAATATTCGAAACCTCTTTACCGGATGCTTTGAAATTTTGACACAATGTTGCATTCGAATAGGCGCGTCTTTTTATATACCTACTATATACATGCCTCACCTTTGACAAGGAAAAAACATTTTTTTTTTAAACAGCGCCATCTGTGGGATGTAAGAGCAATGTAACACCCATGAACCCCCCCCCCCCCTTAGAGTTCACACCCAGGGAAGCCTTCTCCAAGAGGTCAGCCCAGATGACCTCCGGATTATCTTGTATGTTGATTAAAAAATTCCTGGGTTAGTCTTAGTCAGCATAGTTTCAAGTATGTAATATTGCAATGGAATTAGACTCCAGATTCTTATGTGTAAACATCCATGGATCTCCCCCTTTTGGCCAGGTCAGAGGTCAGTCACACACGTAATTAATAACTCCTCTCTTGAAGAGTGTATGGTAAATGTCAAACAAGTTTAATGAAAATTCTTGAGTGTTTGTACACGTGTGGCTGATCTTTTACATTCTTGGGGTAGGTAGCAACAGAAAGTCTCCCCCTCCCCCCTATTGAGTTGTATATAGAGGTCCTGTAGAGACTTAGGAGGAGGAGAGTGCGGGACACCAGGATCGAGAGCGGGTCTGTGAAGAACATCTCAGCCAGGGAGAGACAGATAGGTCTTAAGGTAATGTGTGTGATCTCTGAGGTTTTGTTCCTTGTCCAAATTTCTTAAATTTTTGCCAGTGTTAGAGTAGGATATATAAGTGGTGATTGACATAATTTTGGTCTCAATAAACTCATGTTAAATTTCCCGTCTGTGTCAATTGTTGAATCCTCTTAGCCTTTTGGATATAGTGGCTGACAACCGTTTTCATAATTAATGACAGTCATAGAAAGTACTCTCCAAGTCAAGCAATGTTTCTTGCCTCGTTGCTTGATATAGTCTCAATGGTCAAAGGCAGATGGTGGCAGCGTATTTAATCCTGTGTTAACATTTCCTTGTTGGCAGTGTATCTTTTAGTTCCGGTGTAATCCATCATATGTCAGCTCATAACAGTGTTACCAAGTGCAACCGATGGGGAAGTGTTACTCAGGATAAGTAGTGTTTACATTATTAGTTTAGTATCCATTATAGTGGTGTTCCATTATAGTGGTGTTACATTTAGAGTGGTGTTACAGCAACACACACTGTAATCTCCGAAAGTTCTTCACCGATTGCTTTGAAATATTGACACAACTTTCCATTCGAATATGCACGTGTTTTTATATACCTATTGTATAGACGCTATACCTGTGACAGGTAAAAACATGCCTTTTTTTTAAAAACAGCGCCATCTGTTGCAGGTAATGGCAACACGCGCTGTACTAAATATGTTACGACTCCATTTCAATGTTTCTGATTGCATTGATAAATTGAATTTTCATAGATTTCGATTTATTTTCAATTTTATTTAAATATTTTGTGTGACACTGCATTGGAATTGAGCTGAGTTGTTCACCATACCGTTCATTTTGTAAATATATGTATAGATGCCACACCTGTGACAGGTAAAACATTCTTTTTTAAAGAAACAGCCCCATCTGTTGCACGTAAGAGCAACATACGCTCTACCTAGACATGTTACAATTCCATTTTAATATTTCTGATTGTATTGACAAATTGAATTTTCATAGATTTCGATTTATTTTCATTTTGATTAATTATTTTGTGTGACATTGCGTTGGAATTGAGCTGTGTTGTTTACCTTACCGTTCACTTCGTGAGTTTAGTATATTTTTTTATTTTTTCATTTTTTTCCTTCCATTTTTTATTTGTTTTTCCTTATATATCAGTGAGGAGAACATCAGATCATTTGATGTTCCCAACTTTCTGATGGGAACATCAGATCATTTGATGTTCCCAACTTTCTGATGGGAACATCAGATCATTTGATGTTCCCAACTTTCTGATGGGAACACCAGATCATTTGGGAATGCATCGGATGAGGGAGTGGGGAATGGTGGGAAGGACAAGGGAACAGCGGGGGGGGGGGGGGATGGTGGGAAAGTAGAGGGGATGGGGAAGGGGGAAAAGGTAGGGGGGACGAGGAGACAAGGGAGTGGGGAATAGATGGGAGGACGAGGGGGAGGGGAGAGTGAGGAATGGTTTGGAGGACAAGGGGACGGAAGTGGGGGATGATAGGGTGGATGAGGGGATGGGGGAAGTTGGGGATGGTGGGGACGAGGGGACACGGTGAATGGAGAGTGGTGGGGAGGACATGGGGACAGGGGAGTGGGGGATGGTGGGAAGGACGAGAGGATGGGGGAAGGGAGGAATGGTGGGGAGAATGAGGGGACTGTGGGGTGGGAAATGGTGGGGAAGGCGAGGGTACGGGGTAGGGGGGAATGGTGGAGAAGACTGGGAGACAGGGGAATGTTGCCGTCGCTCAGCAACGCACATGCGTTGCTGAGCCACAGCAACGCGTGGCCGGGTACAGCTAGTATTTAATAAATCACTAGAGTCAGGCAGAGTGCCAGAGACGTGGAAGATTGCTAATGTGGTACCAATTTTCAAGAAAGGAGATAGATCTCTTGCCTCAAAATATCGGCCATTTAGCTTAACGTCTATTGTGGGAAAGTTGCTTGAATCGATAATTGCAAGAGTCATTGGTTTTCCTCTTGGAAAATATAAATTAATAAATGATTCACAACATGGTTTAATAATGGCCGTTCACGTTAACAAATTTGCTGTCATTCTATTCCCGCATAGTTAAGGCAGTTGATAGTGAAAAGGTGTGATGTTGTGTACCTTGACTTTAGCAAAGCAGTTGATACAGTTCAACATGAAAGACTGATTAAAAAGATAGAGGCTCACGGTTTTGGTATTGGTATTAAGTTGGATTAAGTCATGGTTGTACCAGAGGAAACAAAGAGTTAGTATAATAGGAGTTAAGTCAGAGTAGGAAAATGCTCTTTATCCTGTTGAATTTCCTTGCCTAACTTAATTGTACTCAATAATTATATATTTTTTTAACTTCTTAAAAAGCTATATTTTAATACTTTATTTTCCTCCTTCGGGATTTTATTTTCCTGGTGTTTGTTACCATTCCATAATTCCTTTATTTTATTCCTTTATTTAACCTTCGCGAGCTACTGGAAGGTCAAATAAAGTTTTCATTAACTTGCTACTCAAGTTTTCCTTTCCGCTCCAAAAGTTCCTAATTATTTCCACGTGATATTTTACAGGTGTTCTTTATTTTGTGTCATCTTGTTATACAAACCACTCGTGTAGAAATTGTCCTCGTCAAAGTTACCAAAATCACACTCTTTGGTTTTCTCCTGCCTCAGACCGGCGGCCATCTTGGATTTCGACATCTGCACTTATTTTGAATTGCATCTTCAGTCATATATTTTTTCACTGACGTTTTCATATTTGTTTTGTCTCAGTTGCTTTTCCAAATGACTACACCTTAATGTTTCCCGGAACCCCACGCGCAGCCACCAACCTCTTCTACAATAATGAACAAGTCCACAAGGGCCGTGATGAGGGATCGAACCTACGTCCGAGAGGATTTCGGTCTTCTACATTCTAAGTGTAGGTCTTCTACAATACTTAGGCCATGGGATCTTCCTTGGGCTTCTTGCTGTGTGTGTGTGTGTACTCACCTAGTTGAACTCACCTAGTTATGCTTGCGAGGGTTGAGTTCTGGCTCTTTAGTCCCCATCTCTTGTCTGTCAATCAACTGGTGTACAGATTCCTGAGCCTATTGGGCTCTATCATATCTACATTTAAAACTGTGAATGGAGTCAGCCTCCACCACATCACCTCCTAATGCATTTCACCTGTTAACTATTCTGACACTGAAAAATGTCTTTCTAGCGTCTCTGTGGCTCATGTGGGTACTCAGTTTCCACCTGTGTCCCTTTGTTCGCATACCACCCGTGTTAAACAGTTTATCTTTATCTACCCTGTCAATTCCTCTGAGAATTTTGTAGGTAGTGATCTGGGCCCCTGGTGTGGGAGGGGCCCACCTTCATCACACTCTGGGCCCTGGTGTGGGCCCACCTTCATCACACTCTGGGCCCTGGTGTGGGCCCACCTTCATCACACTCTGGGCCCTGGTGTGGGCCCACCATTCATCACACTCTGGGCCCTGGTGTGGGCCCACCTTCATCACACTCTGGGCCCTGGTGTGGGCCCACCTTCATCACACTCTGGGCCCTGGTGTGGGCCCACCTTCATCACACTCTGGGCCCTGGTGTGGGCCCACCTTCATCACACTCTGGGCCCTGGTGTGGGCCCACCTTCATCACACTCTGGGCCCTGGTGTGGGCCCACCTTCATCACACTCTGGGCCCTGGTGTGGGCCCACCTTCATCACACTCTGGGCCCTGGTGTGGGCCCACCTTCATCACACTCTGGGCCCTGGTGTGGGCCCACCTTCATCACACTCTGGGCCCTGGTGTGGGCCCACCTTCATCACACTCTGGGCCCTGGTGTGGGCCCACCTTCATCACACTCTGGGCCCTGGTGTGGGCCCACCTTCATCACACTCTGGGCCCTGGTGTGGGCCCACCTTCATCACACTCTGGGCCCTGGTGTGGGCCCACCTTCATCACACTCTGGGCCCTGGTGTGGGCCCACCTTCATCACACTCTGGGCCCTGGTGTGGGCCCACCTTCATCACACTCTGGGCCCTGGTGTGGGCCCACCTTCATCACACTCTGGGCCCTGGTGTGGGCCCACCTTCATCACACTCTGGGCCCTGGTGTGGGCCCACCTTCATCACACTCTGGGCCCTGGTGTGGGCCCACCTTCATCACACTCTGGGCCCTGGTGTGGGCCCACCTTCATCACACTCTGGGCCCTGGTGTGGGCCCACCTTCATCACACTCTGGGCCCTGGTGTGGGCCCACCTTCATCACACTCTGGGCCCTGGTGTCTGCCCACCTTCATCACACTCTGGGCCCTGGTGTGGGCCCACCTTCATCACACTCTGGGCCCTGGTGTGGGCCCACCTTCATCACACTCTGGGCCCTGGTGTGGGCCCACCTTCATCACACTCTGGGCCCTGGTGTGGGCCCACCTTCATCACACTCTGGGCCCTGGAGTGGGCCCACCTTCATCACACTCTGGGCCCTAGATTGCCGGTTATTTACAAAATTCTGCCGCGTCTCTATAGAGAACAAAAACAATTTTGCATTCTTAAAGAAAAATAAGCCTGTTTTACGCTCAGACTTTTGCTGTTTTGTCAACGTTGTCATGTCAGACTTAAATCTGGTTGTTTTGAGAGCTGTGCAGGGTGCTCAAGCCTCACCAGTAAGTCTACTATAGTAATAAGACCTGGCCATTTCATCACTAAAACATTCACTCGAATATGTCGACGAAAATCCTATTAATACTGATATTGCGGGCTTTTCTAATTTTTCAGAAAAGGAATTTTATTATTTCTGAATCTCATTTTCTGCATTAAACTCTCTCCATATTCTATAGCTCATCTCTTAAGTCGGCCCATTTTTGCCTCCAAGTTGAGCTGTTATATAAACCATTCGTGTCTCGATATTATCCAAGTCACTTAACATTTCCCAATTCAGTTTGTCTCCTGTGACAATGTCTGTAGGCTATATAAAGTGTGTTGCTTGTTCATGTTGCCTGAACTTGTCAAATCTCAAAACAAAACTGTTTGGTTGTTAAATTAATGATGCTCGAAAATTGCGTTTGATGGCTCTGAATGTCTGTTTTCTGCGGGAATTTTATCTGAGTTTATTTAGGGTTGGAAAATATTTAAAAGTTCCATTGACAAAATAACGTTTGAAATTTTTAAGTTGTATTTCACAGATATTTTATGTTACCAAACACAACATGGAGTGTTTTGCCAGATCCCAGCTGTTGTTTGTTGTTAAAGTCATTGAAAAGTGAGGAGAAATCCTGCAAAGAAAAACATTAATCAACAATGGACAGAAAGTAAAAAAATTCTTTACAAGATAAATTTTAACTCGTCAAGAACATGGGAATTTTACACACTCAAGCGATCGTTTGAGGACAGAACCGCAGCTTAAGCTGACCCCCATTGTTGTACAGGAGTAGTCCTATGTACACACCCGAAGGAAACAAATTGTCTTCATATTCCTTAGGGCCAACATGTATGCACACGAAGCCTCGCGTACAAGAGCGAGACAGCCTAACGCTGGTACATTCTGGGTACAGCGTCATTAACCCGGAACTACTCTTGAGAGATCAAGCTGACGAGAATATGTACTGATATCAGCCCCTGTGGTACGTTCAGGTAACGATAACACGTTAATCAGATCTTCGCATATTTCAACAGCCTTGCAAACTTGATGGAGAGATATTTACATGATCTAAAAATATTTGTTAGATTTTCTGCTATGTATTTTTTCCTCTTAAATATCTCATCTTTTAGTGTTTGTAATTACCAAACAAATCCATATTGCACTGAATAATATATTTGTTTCTTAAGCGGGGGGAAGGGGGGGGGGAACCTGCATGCACTTAATTAGGAAATAACGGAGAGCATTGGATATTAATTAATTATGAATGTGGTTTAAAGACTCAAGGGGTGACACTTGTACAAAAAATAATAAATCTTGCTTTACGATAAGTAAACCTTGTCCTCAGGATCTCATACGTCGCGGTCATATCTCCCCTTCCTGTTCTTTATCTAATCTAGTAAGCTTGTGTATCTCCACTCATTCCTGGCAGTATTGTGACCAGTTGTAGCAGATCTCTGCACTTCCTTTAGTTTTGTCTTGTGATGTGTCAGCAAGGAGCTCCTACCAGATCTCTGAGAGCTACCAGGTAGCTTGTAGCCTTGCTTACGCCGCTGATGTGATTCTGTTGATGCGTGTCTCTAGAGACACGCTTCATGTTATCTTTACAACAACCACCAGCACTTCCCTCATCATATTCTGCCCTGTCTTCACCTCCTTGTGTGGAAGCCTTGCAGTCTCTTCACACTCTCATCCTCATTACCTCACATTATCGTGGGTTGAAGGGAGCACTCTCACCCCCCCAAGCACTCTACCGTAGGTATAACCCCCCCCCCCAAGCACTCTACCGTAGGTATAACCCCCCCCCCAAGCACTCTTACGTAGGTATAACCCCCCCCCCAAGCACTCTTACGTAGGTATAACCCCCCCCAAGCACTCTTACGTAGGTATAACCCCCCCAAGCACTCTTACGTAGGTATAACCCCCCCAAGCACTCTACCGTAGGTATAACCCCCCAAGCACTCTGACGTAGGTATAACCCCCCCCAAGCACTCTGACGTAGGTATAACCCCCCCAAGCACTCTTACGTAGGTATAACCCCCCCAAGCACTCTGACGTAGGTATAAACCCCCCAAGCACTCTTACGTAGGTATAACCCCCCCCAAGCACTCTTACGTAGGTATAACCCCCAAGCACTCTCACGTAGGTATAACCCCCAAGCACTCTGACGTAGGTATAACCCCCAAGCACTCTGACGTAGGTATAACCCCCAAGCACCCTGACGTAGGTATAACCCCCAAGCACCCTGACGTAGGTATAACCCCCAAGCACTCTGGCGTAGGTATAACCCCCAAGCACTCTGACGTAGGTATAACCCCCAAGCACTCTGGCGTAGGTATAACCCCCAAGCACTCTGACGTAGGTATAACCCCCAAGCACTCTGACGTAGGTATAACCCCCAAGCACTCTGGCGTAGGTATAACCCCCAAGCACTCTGACGTAGGTATAACCCCCAAGCACTCTGACGTAGGTATAACCCCCAAGCACTCTGGCGTAGGTATAACCCCCAAGCACTCTGACGTAGGTATAACCCCCAAGCACTCTGACGTAGGTATAACTCCCAAGCACTCTGACGTAGGTATAACCCCCAAGCACTCTGACGTAGGTATAACTCCCAAGCACTCTGACGTAGGTATAACCCCCAAGCACTCTGACGTAGGTATAACTCCCAAGCACTCTGGCGTAGGTATAACCCCCAAGCACTCTGACGTAGGTATAACCCCCAAGCACTCTGACGTAGGTATAACCCCCAAGCACTCTGACGTAGGTATAACCCCCAAGCACTCTGACGTAGGTATAACCCCCAAGCACTCTGACGTAGGTATAACCCCCAAGCACTCTGACGTAGGTATAACCCCCAAGCACTCTGACGTAGGTATAACCCCCAAGCACTCTGACGTAGGTATAACCCCCAAGCACTCTGACGTAGGTATAACCCCCAAGCACTCTGACGTAGGGGATAGTGTAAGTCCCAAAGTTTTCACTATCAGAGTTCAACAAGATTTCCTCTCCCATGTGATACCTTGTTTACGGACTCGCGAGTCTCTGTACTCATCTTCATTTGCACTTGCCTGAGTTGAACTCTACGAGCCACATGAAGGCCTGTACTCTCATTAAATCGAGGTACTCATTGATCCCATGAAGTACCTTCTATGTCCCTCACATGTCTCCATGTGAGGGACAGTAGGACAATGCCACCATGTGTGGGGACAGTAAGACAAGGACACCATGTGTGGGACAGTAAGACAAGGACACCATGTGTGGGACAGTAAGACAATGACACCATGTGTGGGACAGTAAGACAATGACACCATGTGGGGGACAGTAAGACAAGGACACCATGTGTGGGACAGTAAGACAAGGACACCATGTGGGGGACAGTAAGACAAGGACACCATGTGTGGGACAGTAAGACAAGGACACCATGTGGGGGACAGTAAGACAAGGACACCATGTGTGGGACAGTAAGACAAGGACACCATGTGTGGGACAGTAAGACAAGGACACCATGTGTGGGACAGTAAGACAAGGACACCATGTGTGGGACAGTAAGACAAGGACACCATGTGTGGGACAGTAAGACAAGGACACCATGTGTGGGACAGTAAGACAAGGACACCATGTGTGGGACAGTAAGACAATGACACCATGTGTGGGACAGTAAGACAAGGACACCATGTGAGGGGAAAGTAAGACAAGGACACCATGTGAGCGGACAGTAAGACAAGGACACCATGTGAGGGGACAGTAAGACAAGGACACCATGTGAGGGGACAGTAAGACAAGGACACCATGTGAGGGGACATTAAGACAAGGACACCATATGAGGGGACAGTAAGACAAGGACACAATGTGTGGGGACAGTAAGACAAGGACACCATGTGAGGGGACAGTAAGACAAGGACACCATGTGTGGGGACAGTAAGACAAGGACACCATGTGTGGGACAGTAAGACAAGGACACCATGTGAGGGGACAGTAAGACAAGGACACCATGTGAGGGGACAGTAAGACAAGGACACCATGTGAGGGGACAGTAGAGAGATTCACAAGGGGTGAAAGGGAGAGGGGAGCGAGCGAGGGAAGTGAATAATGGGATGAAGGGAGAGGAGTAAAGATAATGGATGAGAGGAAGGGGAACAGCAAGTGATAATTACCCTACAAGATAACTATGAAACAACTCCTAATTCCATGCAAGAGAAATTTAGTGGTCCCTAAAGTGAGAATATATATATATATATATATATATATATATATATATATATATATATATATATATATATATATATATGGATAGTTACATATACTCACAAGTCATAGGTAAATGCACAAAGAACTACATCCCTGTAAGAGACTCGAACCTAGAAGGCCCAGGTGTTCGCACACCCAGACAAGACACAACCGGTACTCTGACCACGCCACCACGCAGGTCCTTAAAAGAGATCGAAACTCAGGGAGTTTTTACCCAACATCTCGATCTTTCAAAACTGATAAAATGATAATAATGAATTACATAGGACCCCTGACTTAGAGGGGAATGGACTACTACTTTTCTGACACTATTAACCAAAGTGCAAATAAGAGAGTTGGGTTAACACAGATCAAAGACATTAATGGGGCAGCTTCAAATGAGTTACTCCAAATGACATTCACGTGAGCAAAATTGATCATGATCATAAATTAACCAGGATTACTTTAATCCTATTTTTCCGTGTTGATATACGTTATATAAATTATAAGTGACCACATTACATAATTTGTAGATGGAAATATTGAGTGAACATTTACCCTTTCACGAAGACTTATCAGTTTTATCTATTGTTTAGTTCTAGTTGGAGTTCTGAAGTTCTTTCTCACTTCCGGGTCCTCTGGCACACTTATTGAGGGTCCCTCACTGCTCACAATGCCAGGGCCCACTACCAGAGCCCACTACCTGGGTCCACTACCAAGGTTCATTACCTGGGCCCACTACCTGGGCCCACTACCTGGGCCCACTACCAGGCCCCACTACCAGGCCCCACTACCTGGGCCCACTACCAGAGCCCACTACCTGGGTCCACTACCAAGGTTCATTACCTGGGTCCACTACCTGGGCCCACTACCTGGGCCCACTACCAGGCCCCACTACCTGGGTCCACTACCAGGCCCCACTACCTGGGTCCACTACCTGGGCCCACTACCTGGGCCCACTACCTGTGCCCCTGCTTCCCGAGAGTTAGTAGAGTGTGTTCTGTGATGATCACCCTGGCTCCTGGGAGTGATGATCACCCTGGCTCCTGGGAGTGATGATCACCCTGGCTCCTGGGAGTGATCATCACCCTGGCTCCTGGGAGTGATCATCACCCTGGCTCCTGGGAGTGATCATCACCCTGGCTCCTGGGAGTGATCATCACCCTGGCTCCTGGGAGTGATCATCACCCTGGCTCCTGGGAGTGATCATCACCCTGGCTCCTGGGAGTGATCATCACCCTGGCTCCTGGGAGTGATCATCACCCTGGCTCCTGGGAGTGATCATCACCCTGGCTCCTGGGAGTGATCATCACCCTGGCTCCTGGGAGTGATCATCACCCTGGCTCCTGGGAGTGATCATCACCCTGGCTCCTGGGAGTGATCATCACCCTGGCTCCTGGGAGTGATCATCACCCTGGCTCCTGGGAGTGATCATCACCCTGGCTCCTGGGAGTGATCATCACCCTGGCTCCTGGGAGTGATCATCACCCTGGCTCCTGGGAGTGATCATCACCCTGGCTCCTGGGAGTGATCATCACCTTGGCTCCTGGGAGTGATCATCACCCTGGCTCCTGGGAGTGATCATCACCCTGGCTCCTGGGAGTGATCATCACCCTGGCTCCTGGGAGTGATCATCACCCTGGCTCCTGGGAGTGATCCTCACCCTGGCTCCTGGGAGTGATCATCACCTTGGCTCCTGGGAGTGATCATCACCCTGGCTCCTGGGAGTGATCATCACCCTGGCTCCTGGGAGTGATCATCACCCTGGCTCCTGGGAGTGATCATCACCCTGGCTCCTGGGAGTGATCATCACCCTGGATCCTGGGAGTGGGGAGCGTGTGCTCTCTGATAGTCACCCTATGTTTCTGCTCTTATTCTTGTTGGATGGAGACATGATGAAGATTATTACTTGGGATTATAGAGAATACACTCAGATTCCTTCTTGAGACTTTATTGGGTGAGGCAACACTAGTGCCAGCCTCTAATTGACTGGCACTTGAACCATCTACGACTTGAAGGCGGACACCGCTCTGACACGCTACCAAGTCGACGTCCCTTGTCGACAAATCTCTGGCTAGCTAATAAATTGATTCTGAAGGACCTAAGGTGGCTTAAAATTAATGCTTAAATGTAAAATATCAGGTTACATATTAAATAACAGAAGAGGTGTGTGCACTTATACTCACACAGTTTGGCATATGCAGAAAAAGTTAGAACATGGTCCGGTCGGCCGAGCGAACAGCACGCTGGACTTGTGATCCTGTGGTCCCGGGTTCGATCCCGGGAGCCGGCGAGAAACAATGAGCAGAGTTTCTTTCACCCTATGCCCCTGTTACCTAGCAGTAAATAGGTACCTGGGTGTTAGTCAGCTGTCACGGGCTGTTTCCTGGGGGTGGAGGCCAGGTCGAGGACCGGGCCGCGGGGACACTAAAAGCCCCGAAATCATCTCAAGATAACCTCAAGAAGAAAAAGATGGTCTTACTCAATGAAAAATCATGTGACAGAAAGATAACAATGCATTAATTGGAACAACCGCACGAAGAACACATGTCTAATCATCATGTATAAACAATACATAAGCAAAACTATTGCTTAAAAAAAAACTTATCGACATGTTGTGTCAATGTCATGTTCTTGTAAATAATAGAAGACAATTATCTGATCTAAATGGAACAAGAGTCATGGCATAATACCCACAATGAATTGAAAACTAGATAACAGAAAAACAAATTAATGGAATATGCAATATTTACAATGACTGGACCGAGAATCTTGGTGACAGCAGGCAGGCAGGCAGGCAGGCAGGCAGGCAGGCAGTCAGTCAGTCAGTCAGTCAGTCAGTCAGTCAGTCAGTCAGTCAGTCAGTCAGTCAGTCAGTCAGTCAGTCAGTCAGTCAGTCAGTCAGTCAGTCAGTCAGTCAGTCAGTCAGTCAACTCTGGGGTGACAGGAGCTATTCCTTGCCAGGACTCCCTGGCCTCAGTGTGGTTGCTAGAACACTAAGAGAACTCTTGATGACATGCACTGTAAAAATGTAAATAGCACAGTAGATTCCACACTGGCATATGGTTAAGAGACTCGACCAAGTTGAAATAAGTATATACAATAACTACAAAGTGCACTTGTGTGTGTACCTAGTTATAGATTTCGCGAATGTCAACACCTAGTTCATCAAGAACACTATTTACACCTGCAAATTATTCAATCATGGAATGCACTGGCTGTAGTTCCTGCTGCTTTGTCCTGGATAGGAACTAATTCACGATAACGGGAATAATTTTCAACCATTACGAGTAAATGTTTGTTGCTCTTTTCCTTTCTTTAAAATTTGTCAATAAATCCATTGATACTCGTTTCCATGGTACTCTAGTCGCTGGGAACACTTGAATTGGGTTTGGTCCCAATTTGTTTCGTGTCCCTTGTGATGTAAGAAGATTAAACACCTATGAACATAATAAGAACATAAGAACATAAGAACAAAGGTAACTGCAGAAGGCCCATTGGCCCATACGAGGCAGCTCCTATTCTATAACCACCCAATCCCACTCATATACTTGTCCAACCCGTGCTTGAAACAATCGAGGGACCCCACCTCCACAATGTTACGCGGCAATTGGTTCCACAAATCAACAACCCTGTTACTGAACCAGTATTTACCCAAGTCTTTCCTAAATCTAAACTTATCCAATTTATATCCATTGTTTCGTGTTCTGTCCTGTGTTGATACTTTTAATACCCTATTAATATCCCCCCGGTTATAGTTATCCCCCCCGAGTTTAGCAGTTACCAGGGAGGATGTTCTTAAACAAATAGTAAAACTCAAACCAAACAAATCCCCAGGGCCGGATGAAGTGTTTGCTAGGGTGCTTAAAGAATGCAAAGAGGAGCTTTGTGACCCACTGTCAACCATATTTAATAAATCAATAGAGTCAGGCAGAGTGCCAGAGTTTTGGAAAGTTGCTAATGTGATACCAGTTTTTAAGAAAGGAGATAGATCACTTGCGTCTAACTATCGACCAATTAGCCTAACGTCTATTGTGGGAAAGTTACTCGAATCTATAATAGCAAATAAAATTCGTCTTCATCTTGAAAAACATAAATTAATAATTGAGTCGCAACATGGTTTTATAAATGGCCGTTCATGTTTAACAAATTTGTTATCTTTTTATTCTAGCATTGTTGAGGCAGTTGATAGTGGTAAGGATTGCGATGTTGTATACCTTGACTTTAGCAAAGCTTTTGATACAGTGCCACATGAAAGACTGATTAAAAAAATAGAGTCTCATGGTATTGGGGGTGCTATATTAAGCTGGATTAGGGCATGGCTATACCAAAGGAAACAGAGAGTTAGTATAAATGGAATCAAGTCAGAGTGGGAAAATGTTGTAAGTGGAGTGCCTCAAGGCTCTGTCCTGGGACCTCTGTTGTTTATAATATATATAAATGATTTAGATTCAGGTTTGAGTAGCAACATTTGCAAATTTGCCGATGATACGAAAATCGGTAGGGAAATTAATTCGGAGGAGGACTCACTATCACTTCAAGTTGATCTAGATAGGGTTTTGAAATGGTCAAAGGATTGGCAGATGCAGTTTAATGCTGATAAATGTAAAGTTCTGAGGTTAGGTAATGATGATAGAGTTACAAGATACGAGCTAGATGGTGTTGTGATTGCGAAGTCGGATTGCGAAAGGGATCTGGGAGTTATGATTAGTAAGAATTTAAAACAAAAGGATCAATGCATAAATGTTCGTAATAAGGCAAATCGGACACTTGGATTTATTAATCGCAGCGTTAGTAACAAGACACCTGGTGTGGTTCTCAAGCTATATCTTGCTCTAGTTAGGCCCCATTTAGATTATGCAGTTCAGTTTTGGTCGCCATATTATAGAATGGATATAAATTCACTTGAACGTGTCCAGCGTAGGATGACTAAGTTAATTCCCCAAATTAGAAATCTTTCATATGAAGAAAGATTAACAAAGCTTAAGTTGCATTCACTGGAAAGGCGAAGAGTTAGGGGTGACATGATAGAGGTTTACAAGTGGATGAATGGACATAACCGGGGGGATATTAATAGGGTATTAAAAGTATCAACACAGGACAGAACACGAAACAATGGATATAAATTGGATAAGTTTAGATTTAGGAAAGACTTGGGTAAATGCTGGTTCAGTAACAGGGTTGTTGATTTG
This sequence comes from Procambarus clarkii, assembly GCF_040958095.1. Classification (NCBI taxonomy): domain Eukaryota; kingdom Metazoa; phylum Arthropoda; class Malacostraca; order Decapoda; family Cambaridae; genus Procambarus; species Procambarus clarkii. Next base: position 10,046,182 of record NC_091162.1, read on the forward strand.
TGGAACCAATTGCCGCGTAACATTGTGGAGGTGGGGTCCCTCGATTGTTTCAAGCACGGGTTGGACAAGTATATGAGTGGGATTGGGTGGTTATAGAATAGGAGCTGCCTCGTATGGGCCAATAGGCCTTCTGCAGTTACCTTTGTTCTTATGTTCTTATGTTCTTATGGTTATGTCCATTCATCCACTTGTAAACCTCTATCATGTCACCCCTAACTCTTCGCCTTTCCAGTGAATGCAACTTAAGCTTTGTTAATCTTTCTTCATATGAAAGATTTCTAATTTGGGGAATTAACTTAGTCATCCTACGCTGGACACGTTCAAGTGAATTTATATCCATTCTATAATATGGCGACCAAAACTGAACTGCATAATCTAAATGGGGCCTAACTAGAGCAAGATATAGCTTGAGAACCACACCAGGTGTCTTGTTACTAACGCTGCGATTAATAAATCCAAGTGTCCGATTTGCCTTATTACGAACATTTATGCATTGATCCTTTTGTTTTAAATTCTTACTAATCATAACTCCCAGATCCCTTTCGCAATCCGACTTCGCAATCACAACACCATCTAGCTCGTATCTTGTAACTCTATCATCATTACCTAACCTCAGAACTTTACATTTATCAGCATTAAACTGCATCTGCCAATCCTTTGACCATTTCAAAACCCTATCTAGATCAACTTGAAGTGATAGTGAGTCCTCCTCCGAATTAATTTCCCTACCGATTTTCGTATCATCGGCAAATTTGCAAATGTTGCTACTCAAACCTGAATCTAAATCATTTATATATATTATAAACAACAGAGGTCCCAGGACAGAGCCTTGAGGCACTCCACTTACAACATTTTCCCACTCTGACTTGATTCCATTTATACTAACTCTCTGTTTCCTTTGGTATAGCCATGCCCTAATCCAGCTTAATATAGCACCCCCAATACCATGAGACTCTATTTTTTTAATCAGTCTTTCATGTGGCACTGTATCAAAAGCTTTGCTAAAGTCAAGGTATACAACATCGCAATCCTTACCACTATCAACTGCCTCAACAATGCTAGAATAAAAAGATAACAAATTTGTTAAACATGAACGGCCATTTATAAAACCATGTTGCGACTCAATTATTAATTTATGTTTTTCAAGATGAAGACGAATTTTATTTGCTATTATAGATTCGAGTAACTTTCCCACAATAGACGTTAGGCTAATTGGTCGATAGTTAGACGCAAGTGATCTATCTCCTTTCTTAAAAACTGGTATCACATTAGCAACTTTCCAAAACTCTGGCACTCTGCCTGACTCTATTGATTTATTAAATATGGTTGACAGTGGGTCACAAAGCTCCTCTTTGCATTCTTTAAGCACCCTAGCAAACACTTCATCCGGCCCTGGGGATTTGTTTGGTTTGAGTTTTACTATTTGTTTAAGAACATCCTCCCTGGTAACTGCTAAACTCGTCAACCTGTCCTCGTCCCCACCCACATAGACTTGTTCGGCTGAAGGCATATTGTTAAGTTCCTCTTTAGTAAATACAGATACAAAATATTTATTAAAAATACTACTCATCTCTTCATCACTATCTGTTATTTGACCTGTCTCAGTTTTTAATGGACCTATCCTTTCCCTAGTCTTAGTACGATATAACTGAAAAAACCCTTTAGGATTTGTCTTTGCTTGCCCTGCTATGCGAACTTCATAGTTTCTTTTTGCTTTCCTTATCTCTTTTTTAACATTTCTAACCAGTTGTACGAATTCCTGTTCTAAAGTGACCTCCCCATTTTTAATCCTTTTGTACCAAGCTCTCTTTTTACCTATAAGGTTCTTCAAATTCTTTGTTATCCACTTTGGGTCATTAGTATACGATCTATTCAATTTGTATGGTATACTACGTTCCTGTGCTTTGTTTAGAATATTCTTAAATAAGTTATATATTGAATCCACATCGAAATCCCCATTTAAGTCACCTATCGCTGGGTTCATGTCTCGCTCCAAGACCGGCCCACACCCCATACCCAAGCCTTTTCAATCAATTTGACCCAAAAAATTTCTTAGGCTATTAAAATCAGCTTTTCGAAAATCTGGCACTTTAACAGAATTTTCTCCTACTGGTCTATTCCATTCTATGCTAAATCTGATTTCTTTGTGATCACTGCTCCCTAGCTCACTCCCTATTTCGATGTCATTAATTTGCGTTTCCCTGTTAGTTAACACTAAATCTAAAATATTATTTTCCCGTGTTGGTTCCTTAATGTGTTGCGTAAGAAAGCAATCGTCAATTAATTCTAGAAAATCTTCTGCTTCACTATTCCCTGTTTTGTTCAACCAGTTTATTCCGCTAAAATTAAAGTCACCCATGACATAAATACTGTTAGATCTAGATGCTCTAGATATTTCATCCCATAGATGCTTTGCTTCCATTCTGTCTAAATTTGGTGGCCTATATATTACTCCTATTATAATATTATTAGCTTTTTCGTTTAATTCAATCCAAATAGTTTCTGTGTGTGGCTCTGTTTTGATTCCCTCTTTGAGACTACATTTCAAATTGTCCCTAACATATATGGCTACTCCACCTCCTCGTCTAATATATCTATCTGTGTGAAATAGTTTAAATCCATATATTTGATATTCAGCTAATAGTTCTCTATTTTCTACATTCATCCACGTTTCGGTAAGTGCAATAATATCTATTTTTTCTGTGCAGACAAGAGCATTTAATTCGTTAATTTTATTTCTTAGACTTCTACTGTTAGTGTAATATACCCTAAGTGAATTGTTATTTTGCGGACCTTCTCTTTCCCTGATCGTTTTGCCAATTCCTTTCTCCCACAAACACATACTTTTATTACCTCCTTCCTCCAAATCAATTCCCATACCTCTATCTACTAACAGTTTAAACCCAAACAAACACCTCTAACCACTTCTTCTAGCGAGTTCGCAACAGCAACAACCCCAGCTCTCGATAGATGCACCCCATCACGAGCATACATTTCATTTCTTCCATAGAAGTGTTCCCAGTTGTCTATGAAATGTATACTCGTGATGGGGTGCATCTATCGAGAGCTGGGGTTGTTGCTGTTGCGAACTCGCTAGAAGAAGTGGTTAGAGGTGTTTGTTTGGGTTTAAACTGTTAGTAGATAGAGGTATGGGAATTGATTTGGAGGAAGGAGGTAATAAAAGTATGTGTTTGTGGGAGAAAGGAATTGGCAAAACGATCAGGGAAAGAGAAGGTCCGCAAAATAACAATTCACTTAGGGTATATTACACTAACAGTAGAAGTCTAAGAAATAAAATTAACGAATTAAATGCTCTTGTCTGCACAGAAAAAATAGATATTATTGCACTTACCGAAACGTGGATGAATGTAGAAAATAGAGAACTATTAGCTGAATATCAAATATATGGATTTAAACTATTTCACACAGATAGATATATTAGACGAGGAGGTGGAGTAGCCATATATGTTAGGGACAATTTGAAATGTAGTCTCAAAGAGGGAATCAAAACAGAGCCACACACAGAAACTATTTGGATTGAATTAAACGAAAAAGCTAATAATATTATAATAGGAGTAATATATAGGCCACCAAATTTAGACAGAATGGAAGCAAAGCATCTATGGGATGAAATATCTAGAGCATCTAGATCTAACAGTGAAGTTGTAGTGAAGGACCTGGTGACTCTAGTGGGAGCCCTGAGGACAGAGTTGGACTCTCTGCGGGAGGAGGTGCGTCAGCTTAAAAAACAACGAGAAGTAACGAAGGAGGAGACCAGCAGTAAAGGGACCTCGTCTTGGAGAGTTGCGAAAGACAGGGGCCTTAAGAAGACTTTGATAAAGCCGCCTTCAAACGCCATAGCAACTTCAAATTCATTTGACGTTTTGGAGGACGAGTGCTGTGGAGAGACTGTGGATCGCGCAAAAGGGAAAGCAACGAAGAGAAAGGAAGCACAGGCCCCTCAGAAAGTAAAGGAAGTACCTAAGCAAACATTAGTTGTGGGAGATTCCCAGATAAGGTATTTCGATAGAACGTTTTGTGCTAGAGATAGGGGGAACAGGTTAAGGGTTTGCTATCCCGGAGCTGGCATTGGTGATATTATAAACAACATGAATGATATTATGGCTGGTAATGGGAACAATCCCATTATTTGCATTAGCGTGGGAGGAAATGATGTTGGTCGAGTCAGGAGTGAGGAACTGATTCAGAGGTATAAAACAGCCATAGAGTTAGTTAGGAGCAAGGGAGGAATCCCGATCATATGTGGCATTCTTCCAAGAAAGGGAGTGGGAAATGAATGGATATCGAGGGCACTTGGTGTCAATTGCCGGCTGGAAAGATATTGCAAATCAAATGCAATATCTTTCATAGGCAACTGGGAACACTTCTATGGAAGAAATGAAATGTATGCTCGTGATGGGGTGCATCTATCGAGAGCTGGGGTTGTTGCTGTTGCGAACTCGCTAGAAGAAGTGGTTAGAGGTGTTTGTTTGGGTTTAAACTGTTAGTAGATAGAGGTATGGGAATTGATTTGGAGGAAGGAGGTAATAAAAGTATGTGTTTGTGGGAGAAAGGAATTGGCAAAACGACCAGGGAAAGAGAAGGTCCGCAAAATAACAATTCACTTAGGGTATATTACACTAACAGTAGAAGTCTAAGAAATAAAATTAACGAATTAAATGCTCTTGTCTGCACAGAAAAAATAGATATTATTGCACTTACCGAAACGTGGATGAATGTAGAAAATAGAGAACTATTAGCTGAATACCAAATATATGGATTTAAACTATTTCACACAGATAGATATATTAGACGAGGAGGTGGAGTAGCCATATATGTTAGGGACAATTTGAAATGTAGTCTCAAAGAGGGAATCAAAACAGAGCCACACACAGAAACTATTTGGATTGAATTAAACGAAAAAGCTAATAATATTATAATAGGAGTAATATATAGGCCACCAAATTTAGACAGAATGGAAGCAAAGCATCTATGGGATGAAATATCTAGAGCATCTAGATCTAACAGTATTTATGTCATGGGTGACTTTAATTTTAGCGGAATAAACTGGTTGAACAAAACAGGGAATAGTGAAGTAGAAGATTTTCTAGAATTAATTGACGATTGCTTTCTTACGCAACACATTAAGGAACCAACACGGGAAAATAATATTTTAGATTTAGTGTTAACTAACAGGGAAACGCAAATTAATGACATCGAAATAGGGAGTGAGCTAGGGAGCAGTGATCACAAAGAAATCAGATTTAGCATAGAATGGAATAGACCAGTAGGAGAAAATTCTGTTAAAGTGCCAGATTTTCGAAAAGCTGATTTTAATAGCCTAAGAAATTTTTTGGGTCAAATTGATTGGAAAGGCTTGGGTATGGGGTGTGGGCCGGTCTTGGAGCGAGACATGAACCCAGCGATAGGTGACTTAAATGGGGATTTCGATGTGGATTCAATATATAACTTATTTAAGAATATTCTAAACAAAGCACAGGAACGTAGTATACCATACAAATTGAATAGATCGTATACTAATGACCCAAAGTGGATAACAAAGAATTTGAAGAACCTTATAGGTAAAAAGAGAGCTTGGTACAAAAGGATTAAAAATGGGGAGGTCACTTTAGAACAGGAATTCGTACAACTGGTTAGAAATGTTAAAAAAGAGATAAGGAAAGCAAAAAGAAACTATGAAGTTCGCATAGCAGGGCAAGCAAAGACAAATCCTAAAGGGTTTTTTCAGTTATATCGTACTAAGACTAGGGAAAGGATAGGTCCATTAAAAACTGAGACAGGTCAAATAACAGATAGTGATGAAGAGATGAGTAGTATTTTTAATAAATATTTTGTATCTGTATTTACTAAAGAGGAACTTAACAATATGCCTTCAGCCGAACAAGTCTATGTGGGTGGGGACGAGGACAGGTTGACGAGTTTAGCAGTTACCAGGGAGGATGTTCTTAAACAAATAGTAAAACTCAAACCAAACAAATCCCCAGGGCCGGATGAAGTGTTTGCTAGGGTGCTTAAAGAATGCAAAGAGGAGCTTTGTGACCCACTGTCAACCATATTTAATAAATCAATAGAGTCAGGCAGAGTGCCAGAGTTTTGGAAAGTTGCTAATGTGATACCAGTTTTTAAGAAAGGAGATAGATCACTTGCGTCTAACTATCGACCAATTAGCCTAACGTCTATTGTGGGAAAGTTACTCGAATCTATAATAGCAAATAAAATTCGTCTTCATCTTGAAAAACATAAATTAATAATTGAGTCGCAACATGGTTTTATAAATGGCCGTTCATGTTTAACAAATTTGTTATCTTTTTATTCTAGCATTGTTGAGGCAGTTGATAGTGGTAAGGATTGCGATGTTGTATACCTTGACTTTAGCAAAGCTTTTGATACAGTGCCACATGAAAGACTGATTAAAAAAATAGAGTCTCATGGTATTGGGGGTGCTATATTAAGCTGGATTAGGGCATGGCTATACCAAAGGAAACAGAGAGTTAGTATAAATGGAATCAAGTCAGAGTGGGAAAATGTTGTAAGTGGAGTGCCTCAAGGCTCTGTCCTGGGACCTCTGTTGTTTATAATATATATAAATGATTTAGATTCAGGTTTGAGTAGCAACATTTGCAAATTTGCCGATGATACGAAAATCGGTAGGGAAATTAATTCGGAGGAGGACTCACTATCACTTCAAGTTGATCTAGATAGGGTTTTGAAATGGTCAAAGGATTGGCAGATGCAGTTTAATGCTGATAAATGTAAAGTTCTGAGGTTAGGTAATGATGATAGAGTTACAAGATACGAGCTAGATGGTGTTGTGATTGCGAAGTCGGATTGCGAAAGGGATCTGGGAGTTATGATTAGTAAGAATTTAAAACAAAAGGATCAATGCATAAATGTTCGTAATAAGGCAAATCGGACACTTGGATTTATTAATCGCAGCGTTAGTAACAAGACACCTGGTGTGGTTCTCAAGCTATATCTTGCTCTAGTTAGGCCCCATTTAGATTATGCAGTTCAGTTTTGGTCGCCATATTATAGAATGGATATAAATTCACTTGAACGTGTCCAGCGTAGGATGACTAAGTTAATTCCCCAAATTAGAAATCTTTCATATGAAGAAAGATTAACAAAGCTTAAGTTGCATTCACTGGAAAGGCGAAGAGTTAGGGGTGACATGATAGAGGTTTACAAGTGGATGAATGGACATAACCGGGGGGATATTAATAGGGTATTAAAAGTATCAACACAGGACAGAACACGAAACAATGGATATAAATTGGATAAGTTTAGATTTAGGAAAGACTTGGGTAAATACTGGTTCAGTAACAGGGTTGTTGATTTGTGGAACCAATTGCCGCGTAACATTGTGGAGGTGGGGTCCCTCGATTGTTTCAAGCACGGGTTGGACAAGTATATGAGTGGGATTGGGTGGTTATAGAATAGGAGCTGCCTCGTATGGGCCAATAGGCCTTCTGCAGTTACCTTTGTTCTTATGTTCTTATGTTCTTAACAGTATTTATGTCATGGGTGACTTTAATTTTAGCGGAATAAACTGGTTGAACAAAACAGGGAATAGTGAAGCAGAAGATTTTCTAGAATTAATTGACGATTGCTTTCTTACGCAACACATTAAGGAACCAACACGGGAAAATAATATTTTAGATTTAGTGTTAACTAACAGGGAAACGCAAATTAATGACATCGAAATAGGGAGTGAGCTAGGGAGCAGTGATCACAAAGAAATCAGATTTAGCATAGAATGGAATAGACCAGTAGGAGAAAATTCTGTTAAAGTGCCAGATTTTCGAAAAGCTGATTTTAATAGCCTAAGAAATTTTTTGGGTCAAATTGATTGGAAGGGCTTGGGTATGGGGTGTGGGCCGGTCTTGGAGCGAGACATGAACCCAGCGTTAGGTGACTTAAATGGGGATTTCGATGTGGATTCAATATATAACTTATTTAAGAATATTCTAAACAAAGCACAGGAACGTAGTATACCATACAAATTGAATAGATCGTATACTAATGACCCAAAGTGGATAACAAAGAATTTGAAGAACCTTATAGGTAAAAAGAGAGCTTGGTACAAAAGGATTAAAAATGGGGAGGTCACTTTAGAACAGGAATTCGTACAACTGGTTAGAAATGTTAAAAAAGAGATAAGGAAAGCAAAAAGGAACTATGAAGTTCGCATAGCAGGGCAAGCAAAGACAAATCCTAAAGGGTTTTTTCAGTTATATCGTACTAAGACTAGGGAAAGGATAGGTCCATTAAAAACTGAGACAGGTCAAATAACAGATAGTGATGAAGAGATGAGTAGTATTTTTAATAAATATTTTGTATCTGTATTTACTAAAGAGGAACTTAACAATATGCCTTCAGCCGAACAAGTCTATGTGGGTGGGGACGAGGACAGGTTGACGAGTTTAGCAGTTACCAGGGAGGATGTTCTTAAACAAATAGTAAAACTCAAACCAAACAAATCCCCAGGGCCGGATGAAGTGTTTGCTAGGGTGCTTAAAGAATGCAAAGAGGAGCTTTGTGACCCACTGTCAACCATATTTAATAAATCAATAGAGTCAGGCAGAGTGCCAGAGTTTTGGAAAGTTGCTAATGTGATACCAGTTTTTAAGAAAGGAGATAGATCACTTGCGTCTAACTATCGACCAATTAGCCTAACGTCTATTGTGGGAAAGTTACTCGAATCTATAATAGCAAATAAAATTCGTCTTCATCTTGAAAAACATAAATTAATAATTGAGTCGCAACATGGTTTTATAAATGGCCGTTCATGTTTAACAAATTTGTTATCTTTTTATTCTAGCATTGTTGAGGCAGTTGATAGTGGTAAGGATTGCGATGTTGTATACCTTGACTTTAGCAAAGCTTTTGATACAGTGCCACATGAAAGACTGATTAAAAAAATAGAGTCTCATGGTATTGGGGGTGCTATATTAAGCTGGATTAGGGCATGGCTATACCAAAGGAAACAGAGAGTTAGTATAAATGGTATCAAGTCAGAGTGGGAAAATGTTGTAAGTGGAGTGCCTCAAGGCTCTGTCCTGGGACCTCTGTTGTTTATAATATATATAAATGATTTAGATTCAAGTTTGAGTAGCAACATTTGCAAATTTGCCGATGATACGAAAATCGGTAGGGAAATTAATTCGGAGGAGGACTCACTATCACTTCAAGTTGATCTAGATAGGGTTTTGAAATGGTCAAAGGATTGGCAGATGCAGTTTAATGCTGATAAATGTAAAGTTCTGAGGTTAGGTAATGATGATAGAGTTACAAGATACGAGCTAGATGGTGTTGTGATTGCGAAGTCGGATTGCGAAAGGGATCTGGGAGTTATGATTAGTAAGAATTTAAAACAAAAGGATCAATGCATAAATGTTCGTAATAAGGCAAATCGGACACTTGGATTTATTAATCGCAGCGTTAGTAACAAGACACCTGGTGTGGTTCTCAAGCTATATCTTGCTCTAGTTAGGCCCCATTTAGATTATGCAGTTCAGTTTTGGTCGCCATATTATAGAATGATATAAATTCACTTGAACGTGTCCAGCGTAGGATGACTAAGTTAATTCCCCAAATTAGAAATCTTTCATATGAAGAAAGATTAACAAAGCTTAAGTTGCATTCACTGGAAAGGCGAAGAGTTAGGGGTGACATGATAGAGGTTTACAAGTGGATGAATGGACATAACCGGGGGGATATTAATAGGGTATTAAAAGTATCAACACAGGACAGAACACGAAACAATGGATATAAATTGGATAAGTTTAGATTTAGGAAAGACTTGGGTAAATACTGGTTCAGTAACAGGGTTGTTGATTTGTGGAACCAATTGCCGCGTAACATTGTGGAGGTGGGGTCCCTCGATTGTTTCAAGCACGGGTTGGACAAGTATATGAGTGGGATTGGGTGGTTATAGAATAGGAGCTGCCTCGTATGGGCCAATAGGCCTTCTGCAGTTACCTTTGTTCTTATGTTCTTATGTTCTTAAGATAGAGGCTCATGGTATTGGGGGTGCTATATTAAACTGGATTAGGGCATGGCTATACCAAAGGAAACAGAGAGTTAGTATAAATGGAGTCAAGTCAGAGTGGGAAAATGTTGTAAGTGGAGTACCTCAAGGCTCTGTCCTGGGACCTCTGTTGTTTATAATATATATAAATGATTTAGATTCAGGTTTGAGTAGCAACATTTGCAAATTTGCCGATGATACGAAAATCGGTAGGGAAATTAATTCGGAGGAGGACTCACTATCACTTCAAGTTGATCTAGATAGGGTTTTGAAATGGTCAAAGGATTGGCAGATGCAGTTTAATGCTGATAAATGTAAAGTTTTGAGGTTAGGTAATGATGATAGAGTTACAAGATACGAGCTAGATGGTGTTGAGATTGCGAAGTCGGATTGCGAAAGGGATTTGGGAGTTATGATTAGTAAGAATTTAAAACAAAAGGATCAATGCATAAATGTTCGTAATAAGGCAAATCGGACACTTGGATTTATTAATCGCAGCGTTAGTAACAAGACACCTGGTGTGGTTCTCAAGCTATATCTTGCTCTAGTTAGGCCCCATTTAGATTTTGCAGTTCAGTTTTGGTCGCCATATTATAGAATGGATATAAATTCTCTTGAACGTGTCCAGCGTAGGATGACTAAGTTAATTCCACAAATTATAAATCTTTCATATGAAGAAAGATTAACAAAGCTTAAGTTGCATTCACTGGAAAGGCGAAGAGTTAGGGGTGACCTGATAGAGGTTTACAAGTGGGTGAATGGACATAACAAAGGGGATATTAATAGGGTATTAAAAGTATCAACACAAGACAGAACACGAAACAATGGGTATAAATTGGATAAGTTTAGATTTAGGAAAGACTTGGGTAAATACTGGTTCAGTAACAGGGTTGTTGATTTGTGGAACCAATTGCCGCGTAACATTGTGGAGGTGGGGTCCCTCGATTGTTTCAAGCGCGGGTTGGACATGTATATGAGTGGGATTGGGTGGTTATAAGTAGGAGCTGCCTCGTATGGGCCAATAGGCCTTCTGCAGTTGCCTTTGTTCTTATGTTCTTATGTTCTTATATCCATTCTATAATATAGCGACCAAAACTGAACTGCATAATCTAAATGGGGCCTAACTAGAGCAAGATATAGCTTGAGAACCACACCAGGTGTCTTGTTACTAACGCTGCGATTCATAAATCCAAGTGTCCGATTTGCCTTATTACGAACATAAGAACATAAGAACATAAGAACAAAGGTAACTGCAGAAGGCCTATTGGCCCATTCGAGGCAGCTCCTATTCTATAACCACCCAATCCCACTCATATACTTGTCCAACCCGCGCTTGAAACAATCGAGGGACCCCACCTCCACCACGTTATGCGGCAATTGGTTCCACAAATCAACAACCCTGTTACTGAACCAGTATTTACCCAAGTCTTTCCTAAATCTAAACTTATCCAATTTATACCTATTATTTCGTGTTCTGTCCTGTGTTGATACTTTTAATACCCTATTAATATCCCCCTTGTTATGTCCATTCACCCACATGTAAACCTCTATCATGTCGCCCCTAACTCTTCGCCTTTCCAGTGAATGCAACTTAAGCTTTGTTAATCTTTCTTCATATGAAAGATTTCTAATTTGGGGAATTAACTTAGTCATCCTACGCTGGACACGTTCAAGTGAATTTATATCCATTCTATAATATGGCGACCAAAACTGAACTGCATAATCTAAATGGGGCCTAACTAGAGCAAGATATAGCTTGAGAACCACACCAGGTGTCTTGTTACTAAGTCAGAGTGGGAAAATGTTGTAAGTGGAGTGCCTCAAGGCTCTGTCCTGGGACCTCTGTTGTTTATAATATATATAAATGATTTAGATTCAGGTTTGAGTAGCAACATTTGCAAATTTGCCGATGATACGAAAATCGGTAGGGAAATTAATTCGGAGGAGGACTCACTATCACTTCAAGTTGATCTAGATAGGGTTTTGAAATGGTCAAAGGATTGGCAGATGCAGTTTAATGCTGATAAATGTAAAGTTCTGAGGTTAGGTAATGATGATAGAGTTACAAGATACGAGCTAGATGGTGTTGTGATTGCGAAGTCGGATTGCGAAAGGGATCTGGGAGTTATGATTAGTAAGAATTTAAAACAAAAGGATCAATGCATAAATGTTCGTAATAAGGCAAATCGGACACTTGGATTTATTAATCGCAGCGTTAGTAACAAGACACCTGGTGTGGTTCTCAAGCTATATCTTGCTCTAGTTAGGCCCCATTTAGATTATGCAGTTCAGTTTTGGTCGCCATATTATAGAATGGATATAAATTCACTTGAACGTGTCCAGCGTAGGATGACTAAGTTAATTCCCCAAATTAGAAATCTTTCATATGAAGAAAGATTAACAAAGCTTAAGTTGCATTCACTGGAAAGGCGAAGAGTTAGGGGTGACATGATAGAGGTTTACAAGTGGATGAATGGACATAACCGGGGGGATATTAATAGGGTATTAAAAGTATCAACACAGGACAGAACACGAAACAATGGATATAAATTGGATAAGTTTAGATTTAGGAAAGACTTGGGTAAATACTGGTTCAGTAACAGGGTTGTTGATTTGTGGAACCAATTGCCGCGTAACATTGTGGAGGTGGGGTCCCTCGATTGTTTCAAGCACGGGTTGGACAAGTATATGAGTGGGATTGGGTGGTTATAGAATAGGAGCTGCCTCGTATGGGCCAATAGGCCTTCTGCAGTTACCTTTGTTCTTATGTTCTTATGTTCTTATTTCAAAACCCTATCTAGATCAACTTGAAGTGATAGTGAGTCCTCCTCCGAATTAATTTCCCTACCGATTTTCGTATCATCGGCAAATTTGCAAATGTTGCTACTCAAACCTGAATCTAAATCATTTATATATATTATAAACAACAGAGGTCCCAGGACAGAGCCTTGAGGCACTCCACTTACAACATTTTCCCACTCTGACTTGATTCCGTTTATACTAACTCTCTGTTTCCTTTGGTATAGCCATGCCCTAATCCAGCTTAATATAGCACCCCCAATACCATGAGACTCTATCTTTTTAATCAGACTTTCATGTGGCACTGTATCAAAAGCTTTGCTAAAGTCAAGGTATACAACATCGCAATCCTTACCACTATCAACTGCCTCAACAATGCTAGAATAAAAAGATAACAAATTTGTTAAACATGAACGGCCATTTATAAAACCATGTTGCGACTCAATTATTAATTTATGTTTTTCAAGATGAAGACGAATTTTATTTGCTATTATAGATTCGAGTAACTTTCCCACAATAGACGTTAGGCTAATTGGTCGATAGTTAGACGCAAGTGATCTATCTCCTTTCTTAAAAACTGGTATCACATTAGCAACTTTCGAAAACTCTGGCACTCTGCCTGACTCTATTGATTTATTAAATATGGTTGACAGTGGGTCACAAAGCTCCTCTTTGCATTCTTTAAGCACCCTAGCAAACACTTCATCCGGCCCTGGGGATTTGTTTGATTTGAGTTTTACTATTTGTTTAAGAACATCCTCCCTGGTAACTGCTAAACTCGTCAACCTGTCCTCGTCCCCACCCACATAGACTTGTTCGGCTGAAGGCATATTGTTAAGTTCCTCTTTAGTAAATACAGATACAAAATATTTATTAAAAATACTACTCATCTCTTCATCACTATCTGTTATTTGACCTGTCTCAGTTTTTAATGGACCTATCCTTTCCCTAGTCTTAGTACGATATAACTGAAAAAACCCTTAAGGATTTGTCTTTGCTTGCCCTGCTATGCGAACTTCATAGTTTCTTTTTGCTTTCCTTATCTCTTTTTTAACATTTCTAACCAGTTGTACGAATTCCTGTTCTAAAGTGACCTCTCCATTTTTAATCCTTTTGTACCAAGCTCTCTTTTTACCTATAAGGTTCTTCAAATTCTTTGTTATCCACTTTGGGTCATTAGTATTCGATCTATTCAATTTGTATGGTATACTACGTTCCTGTGCTTTGTTTAGAATATTCTTAAATAAGTTATATATTGAATCCACATCGAAATCCCCATTTAAGTCACCTATCGCTGGGTTCATGTCTCGCTCCAAGACCGGCCCACACCCCATACCCAAGACTTTCCAATCAATTTGACCCAAAAAATTTCTTAGGCTATTAAAATCAGCTTTTCGAAAATCTGGCACTTTAACAGAATTTTCTCCTACTGGTCTATTCCATTCTATGCTAAATCTGATTTCTTTGTGATCACTGCTCCCTAGCTCACTCCCTATTTCGATGTCATTAATTTGCGTTTCCATGTTAGTTAACACTAAATCTAAAATATTATTTTCCCGTGTTGGATCCTTAATGTGTTGCGTAAGAAAGCAATCGTCAATTAATTCTAGAAAATCTTCTGCTTCACTATTCCCTGTTTTGTTCAACCAGTTTATTCTGCTAAAATTAAAGTCACCCATGACATAAATACTGTTAGATCTAGATGGTCTAGATATTTCATCCCATAGGTGCTTTGCTTCCATTCTGTCTAAATTTGGTGGCCTATATAATACTCCTATTACATAAGAACATAAGAACATAAGAACAAAGGTAACTGCAGAAGGCCTATTGGCCCATACGAGGCAGCTCCTATTCTATAACCACCCAATCCCACTCATATACTTGTCCAACCCGTGCTTGAAACAATCGAGGGACCCCACCTCCACAATGTTACGCGGCAATTGGTTCCACAAATCAACAACCCTGTTACTGAACCAGTATTTACCCAAGTCTTTCCTAAATCTAAACTTATCCAATTTATACCCATTGTTTCGTGTTCTGTCCTGTGTTGATACTTTTAATACCCTATTAATATCCCCGCGGTTATGTCCATTCATCCACTTGTAAACCTCTATCATGTCACCCCTAACTCTTCGCCTTTCCAGTGAATGCAACTTAAGCTTTGTTAATCTTTCTTCATATGAAAGATTTCTAATTTGGGGAATTAACTTAGTCATCCTACGCTGGACACGTTCAAGTGAATTTATATCCATTCTATAATATGGCGACCAAAACTGAACTGCATAATCTAAATGGGGCCTAACTAGAGCAAGATATAGCTTGAGAACCACACCAGGTGTCTTGTTACTAACGCTGCGATTAATAAATCCAAGTGTCCGATTTGCCTTATTACGAACATTTATGCATTGATCCTTTTGTTTTAAATTCTTACTAATCATAACTCCCAGATCCCTTTCGCAATCCGACTTCGCAATCACAACACCATCTAGCTCGTATCTTGTAACTCTATCATCATTACCTAACCTCAGAACTTTACATTTATCAGCATTAAACTGCATCTGCCAATCCTTTGACCATTTCAAAACCCTATCTAGATCAACTTGAAGTGATAGTGAGTCCTCCTCCGAATTAATTTCCCTACCGATTTTCGTATCATCGGCAAATTTGCAAATGTTGCTACTCAAACCTGAATCTAAATCATTTATATATATTATAAACAACAGAGGTCCCAGGACAGAGCCTTGAGGCACTCCACTTACAACATTTTCCCACTCTGACTTGATTCCATTTATACTAACTCTCTGTTTCCTTTGGTATAGCCATGCCCTAATCCAGCTTAATATAGCACCCCCAATACCATGAGACTCTATCTTTTTAATCAGTCTTTCATGTGGCACTGTATCAAAAGCTTTGCTAAAGTCAAGGTATACAACATCGCAATCCTTACCACTATCAACTGCCTCAACAATGCTAGAATAAAAAGATAACAAATTTGTTAAACATGAACGGCCATTTATAAAACCATGTTGCGACTCAATTATTAATTTATGTTTTTCAAATATTATAATATTATTAGCTTTTTCGTTTAATTCTATCCAAATAGTTTCTGTGTGTGGCTCTGTTTTGATTCCCTCTTTGAGACTACATTTCAAATTGTCCCTAACATATATGGCTACTCCACCTCCTCGTCTAATATATCTATCTGTGTGAAATAGTTTAAATCCATATATTTGATATTCAGCTAATAGTTCTCTATTTTCTACATTCATCCACGTTTCGGTAAGTGCAATAATATCTATTTTTTCTGTGCAGATAAGAGCATTTAATTCGTTAATTTTATTTCTTAGACTTCTACTGTTAGTGTAATATACCCTAAGTGAATTGTTATTTTGCGGACCTTCTCTTTCCCTGATCATTTTGCCAATTCCTTTCTCCCACAAACAAATACTTTTATTATCTCCTTCCTCCAAATCAATTCCCATACCTCTATCTACTAACAGTTTAAACCCAAACAAACACCTCTAACCACTTCTTCCAACGAGTTCGCAACAGCAACAACCCCAGCTCTCGATAGATGCACCCCATCACGAGCATACATTTCATTTCTTCCATAGAAGTGTTCCCAGTTGTCTATGAAAGATATTGCATTTGATTTGCAATATCTTTCCAGCCGGCAATTGACACCAAGTCCCTCGATATCCATTCATTTCCCACTCCCTTTCTTGGAAGAATGCCACATATGATCGGGATTCCTCCCTTGCTCCTAACTAATTCTATGGCTGTTTTATACCTCTGAATCAGTTCCTCACTCCTAACCCGACCAACATCATTTCCTCCCACGCTAATGCAAATAATGGGATTGTTCCCATTTCCAGCCATAATATCATTCATGTTGTTTGTAATATCACCAATGCCAGCTCCGGGATAGCAAACCCTTAACCTGTTCCCCCTATCTCTAGCACAAAACGTTCTATCCAAATACCTTATCTGGGAATCTCCCACAACTAAGGTTTGCTTAGGTACTTCCTTTACTCTCTGAGGGGCCTGCGCTTCCTTGCTCTTCGTTGCTTTCCCTTTTGCGCGATCCGCAGTCTCACCACAGTTTTCCAACTCTGACTTGATTCCATTTATACTAACTCTCTGTTTCCTTTGGTATAGCCATGCCCTAATCCAGCTTAATATAGCACCCCCAATACCATGAGACTCTATCTTTTTAATCAGTCTTTCATGTGGCACTGTATCAAAAGCTTTGCTAAAGTCAAGGTACACAACATCACAATCCTTACCACTATCAACTGCCTCAACTATGCTAGAATAAAAAGTTAACAAATTTGTTAAACATGAACGGCCATTTATAAAACCATGGTGCGACTCAATTATTAATTTATGTTTTTCAAGATGAAGACGAATTTTATTTGCTATTATAGATTCGAGTAACTTTCCCACAATAGACGTTAGGCTAATTGGTCGATAGTTAGACGCAAGTGATCTATCTCCTTTCTTAAAAACTGGTATCACATTAGCAACTTTCCAAAACTCTGGCACTCTGCCTGACTCTATTGATTTATTAAATATGGTTGACAGTGGGTCACAAAGCTCCTCTTTGCATTCTTTAAGCACCCTGGCAAACACTTCATCCGGCCCTGGGGATTTGTTTGGTTTGAGTTTTACTATTTGTTTAAGAACATCCTCCCTGGTAACTGTTAAACTCGTCAACCTGTCCTCGTCCCCACCCACATAGACTTGTTCGGCTGAAGGCATATTGCTAAGTTCCTCTTTAGTAAATACAGATACAAAATATTTATTAAAAATACTACTCATCTCTTCATCACTATCTGTTATTTGACCTGTCTCAGTTTTTAATGGACCTATCCTTTCCCTAGTCTTAGTACGATATAACTGAAAAAACCCTTGTTCTTCAGCTATATCTTGCTTTGGTTAGGCCCCATTTAGATTATGCAGTTCAGTTCTGGTCGCAGTACTATAGAATGAACATAAATTCACTAGAATGCATCCGGCGTAGGATGACAAAGTTAATCCCCCAAATTGAAGAGAGATTGATGAAGCTTAAATTACATTCTCAAGAGCAGCATAGAGTTAGGGGTGACACGATAGAGGTGTACAAGTGGATGAATGGACATAACAAAGGGGATATTAATAGGGTATTAAAAGTATCAACACAAGACAGAACACGAAACAATGAGTATATATTGGATAAGTTTAGATTTAAGAAAGACTTGGGGTAAATAAGAACATAAGAACAAAGGTAACTGCAGAAGGCCTATTGGCCCATACGAGGCAGCTCCTACCTATAACCACCCAATCCCACTCATATACTTGTCCAACCCGCGCTTGAAACAATCGAGGGACCCCACCTCCACCACGTTACGCGGTAATTGGTTCCACAAATCAACAACCCTGTTACCGAATCAATATTTACCCAAGTCTTTCCTAAATCTAAACTTATCTAATTTATACGCATTGTTTCGTGTTCTGTCTTGAGTTGATACTTTTAATACCCTATTAATATCCCCTTTGTTATGTCCATTCATCCACTTGTAAACTTCTATCATGTCACCCCTAACTCTTCGTCTTTCCAGTGAATGCAATTTAAGCTTTATTAATCTTTCTTCATATGAAAGATTTCTAATTTGGAGAATTAACTTTGTCATCAAACGCTGGACACGTTCAAGTGAATTTATATCCATTCTATAGTACGGCGACTAAAACTGAACTGCATAATCTAAATGGGGCCTAACCAGAGCAAGATATAGCTGAAGAACCACACCAGGTGTCTTGTTACTAACGCTTCGATTAATAAATCCCAGTGTCCTATTCGCCTTATTACAAACATTCATGCATTAATCCTTTTGTTTTAAATTCTTACTAATCATAACTCCCAGATCCCTTTCGCAATCCGACTTCGCAATCTCAACACCATCTAGCTCGTATCTTGTAACTCTATCATCATTACCTAGCCTCAAAACTTTACATGTATTAGCATTAAACTGTAACGGGGGGGGGGAGGGGAGTTTGTTGGATTGTGTAGAAAATCAAAAACAAAGTAAAAGGAAGAAGGAGAGAGGAGGAGGGAAGAGAAGAGAGGGGATGGGTGGATAGAACATGGGGGAGGTTGAGGCAGGAACTGAGGTGGAGAAGAGGCGAGCGGGAATAGAAAACGGGAAGCGAACGGGGAGAGGGGAGGCAGGAGGGAGAGAATGAAGGAGGAGGAGTAGAGTGATGTAGGAGTAATAAGAAGAGTAGGGAGAGTAGACTGACTTGTTTCTATGTATGATCCATGAATGATGTTATTATTCTAAGATGTTCTGATGTTTGCTGCCACCACCTGTCATTGAATCTAACTTCACTTCCACTTAAACAATGCGACAGGAACACTGCTTAATTTAGTTATCTCTCACGTGTTCATCAAGATATCTCTCTAGCCTTAACTCTTACTTGTGGGGACATTGATTCAAAAAGAGGACTGAACAAAAGTCAAGTTTGTTATTCTACACATAGATGTTTATTACCAAATTATTTCATTATTCCAATTTCCAGTAATTGATATTTAACACTGACATTCTATTATTTAACACAATATTGACCAAATTAAAAGGGGGGGGGGGATCACCCACTCCATACACGCCCACACCATACACGCCCACACCATACACGCCCACACCATACATGGCTAAATGGTTCAGCTCGTCACCACTAAGACACCCAATCAAGACAATGCATTACTGACACTCTTACCTCACAACTCAGACGGATACACCCTGAGGGTGCCTGGGGGTGTCACCCGTCAGGGAGAGGAAGCTGGCTGGTCACCCTCTCTCTGTGCAAGGCGGTTGCTAACTGATTCTACCAGCCATCCCCAACGTGGGGGAAGCTGTGTACTCTCTTCCTCATGCCCAAATAAGGCCTGAGAAGCAAAACTAACCCTTATAGGACCCAGGCAGGTCCTGCAGTACACAAGGCCCTCTTTGTTTAATAGTACTCCCGTCAGCACAAGCCAGGCCGGCCCACTCCTCCACTACCGCACGCCTCCTCACCAACACACACACACGCATGCACACATACACACCCACCCACTATTATAACTCACAATTATACATGAAAGAGTGCAAAATACTTGCACTGTTACAAAACTGCATTTGCCAGTCTTTTGACCATTTTAAAACCCTATTTAGATCAACTTGAAGTGATAGCGAGTCTTCATTCGTGTTGATTTCCCTACCGATTTTTGTATCATCTGCAAATTTGCAGATGTTGCTACTCAAACCTGAATCTAAATCATTTATGTATATTATAAACAACAGAGGTCCCAGGACAGAGCCCTGAGGCACTCCACTAACAACATTATCCCACTCTGACTTAACCCCATTTATTCTAACTCTCTGTTTCCTTTGGAATAGCCATGCCCTAATCCAATTTAATATAGCACCCCCCAATACCATGAGCTTCTATTTTTTTAATTAGTCTTTCATGTGGCACTGTATCAAAAGCTTTGCTAAAGTCAAGGTACACAACATCACAATCCTTACCACTATCAACTGCCTCAACTATGCTGGAATAAAAAGTTAGCAAATTTGTTAAACATGAACGGCCATTTGTAAAACCATGTTGCGACTCATTTATTAATTTATGTTTTTCAAGATAGAGACGAATTGTATTTGCAATTATTGATTCAAGTAACTTTCACACAATAGACGTTAGGCTAATTGGCCGATAGTTTGACGCAAGTGATCTATCTCCTTTTTTAAAAATTGGTACCACATTAGCTACCTTCCATGACTGGCACTCTGCCTAACTCTATTGATTTATGAAATATGGTAGACAGTGGCTCGGAAAGCTCCTCTTTGCATTCTTTAAGCACCCTGGCAAACACGTCATCTGGCCCTGAGGATTTGTTTGGTTTTAGTTTTACTAATTGTTTAATTACATCCTCCCTGGTAACTACTAAACTAGTCAACCTGTCCTCATCCTCGCCCACATAGACTTGTTCGGCTGAAGGCATATTGTTAAGTTCTTCTTTAGTAAATACAGATATAAAATATTTGTTAAAAATACTGCTCATCTCCTTGTCATTATCTGTTATTTGACCTGTCTCAGATTTTAATGGACCTATCCTTTCCCTAGTCTTAGTTCGATATAACTGAAAAAACCCTTTAGGATCTGACTTTGCTTGCTCTGCTATGCGAACTTCATAGTTTCTTTTTGCTTTCCTAATCTCTTTTTTAACATTTCTAACCAGTTGTATGAATTCCTGTTCTAAACTGACTTCCCCATTCTTAATCCTTTTGTACAAAGCTCTCTTTTTACCTATAAGGTTCTTTAAATTCTTTGTTATCCACTTTGGGTCATTAGTATTCGATCTATTCAATTTGTATGGTATACTACGTTCCTGTGCTTTGTTTAGAATATTCTTAAATAAGTTATATATTAAATCCACATCGAAATCCCCTAATACGTCACCTGTCGCTGGGTTTATGTCTCGCTCCAAGACCGGCCCACACCCCATACCCAAGACTTTCCAATCTATTTGACCCAAAAAATTTCTTAGGCTATTAAAATCAGCTTTTCGAAAATGTGGCACTTTAACAGAATTTTCTCCTACAGGTCTATTCCATTCTATGCTAAATCTGATTTCTTTGTGATCACTGTTCCCTAGTTCACTCCCTATTTCGATGTCATTAATTTGTGTTTCCCTGTTAGTTAACACTAAATCTAAAATATTATTTTCCCGCGTTGGTTCCTTAATGTGTTGCGTAAGAGTCAATTAATTCTAGAAAATCTTCTGCTTCACTATTCCCTGTTTTGTTCAACCAGTTTATTCCACTAAAGTTAAAGTCACCTATGACATAAATACTGTTAGATCTAGATGCTCTAGATATTTCATCCCATAGATGTTTTGCTTCCATTCTGTCTAAATTTGGTGGCCTATATATAACTCCTATTATAATAATATTTGCTTTTTCGTTAAATTCTATCCAAATAGTTTCTGTGTGTGGCTCAGTTTTGATTCCCTCTTTGAGACTACATTTCAAATTGTCCCTAACGTATATGGCTACTCCCCCTCCTCGTCTGATATATCTATCTGTGTGAAATAGTTTAAATCCATTTATTTGATATTCAGCTAATAGTTCTCTACTTTCAACATTCATCCACGTTTCGGTAAGTGCAATAATATCTATTTTTTTCTGTGCAGACAAGAGCATTTAATTCTTTAATTTTATTTCTTAGATTTCTACTGTTAGTGTAATATACCCTAAGTGAATTGTTATTTTGAGGCCCTTTTCTTTCCCTGATCATTTTGCCAATTCTTTTCTCCCACGAACACATACTTTTATTACCTCCTTCCTCCAAATCAATTCCCATACCACTATCTACTAACAGTTTAAACCCAAACAAACACCTCTAACCACTGGTTCCAACGAGTTCGCAACAGCAACAACCCCAGCCCTCGATAGATGCACCCCATCACGAGCATACATTTCATTTCTTCCATAGAAGTGTTCCCAGTTGTCTATGAAAGATAATGCATTTGATTTGCAATATCTTTCCAGCCGGCAATTAACACCAAGTGCCCTCGACATCCATTCATTACCCACTCCCTTTCTTGGAAGAATGCCACACATGATCAGGATTCCTCCCTTGCTCCTAACTAATTCAATGGCTGTCCTGAAATTCTGTATTAGTTCCTCACTCCTAACTCGTCCAACATCATTACCCCCTGCACTAATACAAATAATGGGTTTGTTCCCATTTCCCCTCATAATATCATTCATGTTTCCAACAATATCACCAATTCCAGCTCCCGGATAGCAAACCCTTAACCTGTTCCCCCTATCTCTGGCACAAAACGTTCTGTCTAAATACCTCACCTGGGAATCTCCAACAACCAAAATTCGCTTCGGTACCTCCTTAACTTTCTGAGCAGCCTGAGGGGCCTGCGCTCCGCCGCTCCTCGTTGATTTCCGTTCCGAGTGAACTGCAAATACTGGTTCGGTTGCTGGAATGTTGATATATGGAACCAATTACTGCATACCATGGTGGAGGTGGGGTCCCTTGATGGTTTCAAACGTGTATATGAGTGGGATTGGGGGGTTAAAAATAGGAGCAGCCTCGTATGGGCCAATAGGCCTTCTGCAGTTACCTTTATTCTTATGTTCTTAACAAAAAAACATGAATATGAAAACAAACTTAGAATTGACTTAGTTACAAAAGAAGTACTTACGAGGAACTCATCAATGCTTACCAGTGTAATAAGAAGAGCTTAACGTTCCTATTATGAGAGTAGGTTCAGAGCAAACAGAAATATGAAAAGCACATGGAAAGCCATCTGCAGCATCCTAAGATCTAAACAGCAATCACATAATAAGCAGATAAAAGTCTCCAAGGATGGTTACTCACCTGTAACAGATTTAGAAACGGCAACTGAATTTAATAGCTTCTTTCCATCAGTTGGTGATAACCTTGCCAGAAAAATCTCACAGACCCAGACATATGTTACCACATATCTTAACAGCAGCTATCCAAACTCTCTTTTCCTTTTACCAGTCAGCCCAAGAGATGTTATGTCCATCATTCATTCACTAAAAACCAAAGCTGGTAACATTAGTGAAATACCGTCATGGTATACAGGAGTGCCTCACATGCCCTTGTGCCACACCATAGCTCTGCTGTTCAGCAAATCTCTAGGGTGTCATACGTTCCCTGATATATTTTAAAAAGCACTAGTAACGCCAGTTCATAAAGGAGGCAATACGGCAGACATAAACAATTACAGACCAATATCAAATCTACATATATTATCAAAAATCTTAACAAAAAATTATTTACAAACAGCTCTACTCCTTCGTAAAATTCAACATATTAAGTCCCTGGCAGTTTGGTTTCCACTCCCAAAAGGGTACCGACGATGCAATTATTAGTCTGCTTGACTTAATCTACACAGCCCTTGACACAAATGAGTGACCAATTATGTTCTTCATTGACCTGAGAAAGGCCTTTGATATGTAAACCATAACTACCGCTTGCTTAAACTTCACCACTATGGAATCAGAGGCCTGATCTATATCCGAGCCTATCTTAGTGATAGACACAAATATGTAGCCATCAATGATGTAGCCTCCCCCACTCTACCATTAACCAGTAGGAGTGCCACAGGGCAGCATCCTAGGACCTCTCCTATTTCTTATATACATTAATGATCTGCCTAGTGTCTCTAACATTCTTAAACCAACACCATTTGCTGACGATACTACTTTCATCTACTCAGACCCCAACCCACACACACACACACACACACACACACACACACACACACACACACACACACACACACACACACACACACACACACACACACACACACACACACACACACACACACACACACACACACACACACACACACACACACACACACACACACACACACACACACACACTAAATATTGTTGTAAATAACGAACTAATAAAGTTCCACTCATGGATGTCAACTAACAAACTCATACTAAACAAAAAAAATCTAGTACGCTTTATTTGGAACCAAATCATTAAATTAAATTCAGCTTCAGATAGACAATGTTAACATTAGCAATAAATATGAGGGAAAGTTCCTTGGCCTGTACTTTGACAAGAGACCCAACTTCAGCACCTACATACAATACATAACCAAAAAAGTTTAAAAAACGGTCAATATACTTTCTAAAATCTGATATTATGTTCCAAACTCTGCTCTCCTCTCAATAGATAGCAGTAGGCATCCGTCAATTCCGTGGGGTTATGGAGTTGTGCCCTGGGTGTCTAGTTGGATGCAGCGCCTGCTGTGGCTGTGATGGCCAACCCGAGAATGACAGTCTCGACTACAGCGAGCGCAGATAAACGCTGAAGCGGGTGCGTCTGACAGTGGTCGAGACCTCCTCTGAAGTCTATTATCCTCAGCCTGCCTCTTCAGTTCATCCTCGAATTGCTGAAGTCTCTTCTGCACTTTGCATCTCCAGGAAGATCTGTCCGCAGCTGCTGCCTCCCATGTGTTGATGTCGATGTTCAGCTGCTTGAGGTCGCGTTTGCAGGCGTCTTTGAAACGCAGCTGAGGTCTTCCGGTGGGTCTCCTTCCTGATGCCAGTTCTCCATACAACAGGTCCTTCGGTATGCGGCCATCGACCATGCGTGTGACATGTCCCAGCCATCGCGTGCGTCTCTGTTTCAGGAGAGTGAACATTGAAGGGACTCCTGTTCTCTCGAGTACAGTGGTGTTGGTGACGTGCTCTTTCCACATGATGTCAAGGATGCGTCTCAGGTTCCGCATGTGAACGGTATTACTCCTCTCAATATACTACGCGCTAATCTATTCCTATCTTACATACGGTATCTGTGCATGGGGTTTAACCACTGCAAACTATCTCAAGCCCATCATCACCCAACAAAAATATGCTGTCAGAACAATAACAAACTCTGCTTCCAGACAACACACAGCCCCTATTTTTAAATCCCTAAACATGCTAAACATAAACTCACTTCACACATTCTCCTGTGCCATTTACATGTACAAAACCTTGTTCCTAAATGCAAATCTTGATATGAAACTCTTCCTTGACAGATGTAATAGAACCAATAATCACCACACCAGAAATAAATATCTCTTTGATATCCCCAGAGTCAAACTAAATCTGTATTAACACTCAAAGCAAATATAGAGACCTAGTCTATGGAATTCACTCCCTAACAAATTAAAAAGCTGTCCAACCTATGTCTTATTCTAAAGTAAAACCAAAAAGTACCTAGTTTCATCCACATAGTTTCCTACCTAGTACTTCAAACTCCCACTGTGTCTTGTGCTACCCTCTCCCCCAATATATGTGCCTAAGCCATACAACTTCACCATTGTAATCACTGCTATCAACTTCTATTATGATTGTTGTGTTGAATGCAAGATTTACTACAATGTAACTAGAAGTAATCCTCAAATTATGCTACAATGTAACTGTTGAGAATTCTCAAATTTTACAGTAATGTAGCTACTAATTTTCTTCAAACTTTCTTTCAATTTACCTGTTAATATTCTTATTTTTTTCTACAAATTATCAACTTAAAATTTTCTGTTCGATTAAGGACCTGCCGGAAACACTATGTGTGTTAATGGCTTTACAAGAATGTAAAACCATCAATACTCATGTACTCCCATAAAGCTAATGTACCTTTTAGTATATAAATAAATAAATAAATGCAGCACCCAGGCCCACATCACTAGCATCTGTGACTAACATGAAAGGTTTAGAAAAATCTGGTTATCTAAGGAGAGGTGAAGAGATCACTGCTGCTTTGAATTTATGGAATGACTATTCTTGAGCTTCTTCCCAAACAACGCGTTCATCTTTTCTTTGTAACTTGTACAGTGGAGCAGCTATGAAAGAGAAACCAGCAATAAATGAACGATAAAATCCTTCAAGACCTGTAAACTGTCTTACGGCTTCTGCATTACATTGGAAAATCCCGGGCATCAATAATTTTGTATTCATTCATGGTGGTTCCTGAAGCGGTAAATGTATGACGTACAAAGTTAATCTTCTTTAAAAATGAGCACTTTGAGAATGTTATCATCAAGTTTGCTTCCGTTAGCTTTGCAAGTACCTTCTCAAGGCTCTGAAAGTGAGTGTGAACATCTTGCGACATTATTATGAGATCATCAAGGTACACTAGAAGAGTATTACCTATCAATCTATGAAAGAGGTTCGTCATGAGCCTGAAAAAGGTTATTGAGCTGCTCCGCAAACCAAATTGCATTTTCTTGAAATGAAAATTACGGTTAGGAGTACTAAAGGCTGTCAACTGTTACCTCTCCTCATCAAGTGGGATTTGCCAGAATCCCTGCAACAAATCTAAAGTTCAGAATACTTTGAATAAATCCACAACTGCCGTGATGAATATTCGAACCTACGGACGAGATCATCCCAGATGTTGTCTTAATTAATCGACTGAGCTACGACATGGTCAAAAAAGTTGAAACCAAAAGTTGTACCTAAATTATGTGTATTGAGAATACCTTATTTTGACCTATACTTTTAAACAAATCATTTAGGACTGGAAGTGGGAAATGGTCTGGTATAGTTACTTTGTTCAGCTTCAGGTAGTGGATTACCGGTCTCATTTTGTTATGGTACAAGAATCAGTGGAATATTCCATGGTGAATTACTTTGCTCTATTTCATCATCCTATAGCATTTCCTCTATAAGTCTATCACCTTCTGCTCTCTGAGAATGTTGTGAACGATAAGCTGGTTCATAAATTGGTCTAGTTCATGGCTCAAGGGTAATTTTATGCATAATAAGGCGTGTAAGACTTAACGTTTCTCCTGGTAGAGCCACAACTGCTCTAATCATGTTCAAAATTTCCAAAAGTTGAACCATGGAGTCAAGAAAATCAGTAGGACTGAGGTGTTGTGCTTGCACCTCTGGCTGAGGTCCACATTCTTCTGGTGTGAGTGCACACACAACATGCTCCAGGGAGACACCATCCACCACTCGCACCGGTAATTAGTAATGGGCGAGATCTACAACGTGGGTGCCTGACTGGAGATGCATGTCGGTACTGCTAGTGTTAGCAATGTACAATGTAACAGTACCATCCTGCTCTGTGTGCCAGGAGGGTTCAACAAACGTACCGTTCAGTGTACACGTTTCACTGCCTGGAATGATATTTGATGACTCAGGAACTTTCTGAATCTTAACTCTAATTCTTGTGAGATAATGAGAGTGTAGCACAGTGTCAGCAACTGTAGAACCACTGACCTCAGAGATGAAACCGCTTGGTGAGCAAGACAACGAGAATTTGTTAGGGTATCCCGCTCCAGAGAGTCTTGATACTCTCCTAAGTAACCGCACAACTACAGTGCTTCAACTGAGTGTCTGTTTTCTCGGGTACGCTACTGCGACATGGACTTGACACACCAACGCTAGCAAGATTCTGGTCAACAAAATGAACATGATCTTCCTGAGAGTTGAACTCATGACCCATTCTATACATACTACATAATGGTATGACATTGTCTTTAATACTAATGATCCAACAATGGGGAACAAAGCAATATTTTCATCAATGATGGTGTACAAACCTAGCAATATGTCACCTGGAAAGTGGATAATGTCAACAACTAGTCATGTAATATAAAGTGTTATGTCCTCTAACATGCATAGAAGGTCTATTTTCCCTTCGACTGGTACTTTATTCACAGAAACACCACTCAGGAAAGGTATGGGTGACTTTCTTACTGTGGCAGGATGCTTACTTGCAATATCTCTAAGAGCTGAAGGTTTCACAATATTTATTTTGGCACCTGAATCTACAAAGACTTCTAAAATTCTACCATGGGCAAGGACAGATACTAGAGGATCATCACTAGAAACTTACTGCTTGTAACTTACGTTGCCTGGGGGTGTCTGCATCTGGTCTGAGTCAAACTCACTTGGGTTTCATCAACACCAACAACTGGTCTATTGTCAGTGTCCTCTCTTAAGTGTCCAAACCAATTTTGGGAAGCTACTGAGTAAACAGGGAGGGCACTAGGACTGGCCACCTTGGTTGGGTTAAGGAGGTTGCTTTGAGATTTTCTCGACGACTTGAAGTGAACAGTTGTGCTCTAGAGTTCTGTAGCCTGATGTTGTTGGAGTGATTATTGTAGTTACGGGAATACTGGTAGTGTCTTGGATGCTGTGCTCCATGGCCATGGTAACCACGAACTGGGGATGACCTTTGCCGAGCACTACAATCTGCTGTGTGGTGGCCAACTTGTTTATGATACTTATGTTACGGACCCGAGTCAAGCGTCGGAGCACGGAGCGGTGACGACGACGCCATCTGTGAGTCCGCTCCCGAAACCCACTCCAAATGGACGACGCCATCTAGTGGTGACAGGATAGGCCAGCAATAAGTGTTGGATTCCTGTCCTAGTCAGCTCATGACGTAGCCGCTGCTGACCTCTGGTGAGGTGGTGCTTAGACAGTGAGCGCCATCTATGGAGTGAAGAGGTGGACGTTTCTGTCTAAGCTTGAGTGAAGCGTCCCAGTATTAATGACGTGTCTGATTGCAGAGTCGACCTGGGACTGCTGTGTTGGACGATGGACCAGTCTACCCAAGGCAGCCAAGGTCTCTTCACGAGTCTGCTTTGAAGAAGCTGTGAGCCACCCCTGGACGAACTCTGTTGAGAGTGTAATAGCCTGCCTGAGGCGTGGCAGTGTCGGGAATCGCCTTATCCGGGGCTGGCTGATGGAAGAGACTAGCCACTGTGGTGCTTAATGAGGAGAGTGATCAGCGGGTCACACAAGGCTCCTGCCTAGGGCTCGCAACCCTAGTATTAGTTGTGGAGTGGCCTGACAGCGAGGCTGACCAGTACCTGCCAGCTACAGGCTGGATTGTGGTTGAAGGCCATCACGACGGGGCACCCAGTGGGACTGTGATTTGGCTGGCCTGTGGCCAGGGTAGATTCGTCGTAGAGTTATCGTGGATTCATCGTGAGCCACGGAAGTCAAGACCAGGGCTACCTAGAAGAAGCATCGCCGAGTGTTGAGCGTCTTCAGAGAGGGAGACCTCATTGTACATTGTGTAGTAATAATTCCCTTTTATGACTTTAAATTATGGTGGTGGGAATATATATATATATATAAATTAGAATACTTGTCTTCAATGTACCTTCCTTGATAGCTTTACTTGCGTTACGGAACACATCCCTTGAAAGCCTCTACTAACTTGGGGCTGGATTCCCAAACTCTAATACCACCAGAGAAGAACCCGGTTGCGTCCCAGTAGGGCCGTAACAACTTACAATATGGGAGCCTAGAGTTATTTCCTTAACGAAGTGAGCGAGAAAATTGTCTAAGGGGCGATGACCAAGGTACAGGCCAGCAGTCCTTTGCTAAATGGTTCGATTTTCCACAATGCCAACACCCAGCATTGGATGGACGTGGACAGTAACGTCTAGGCAACTTATGGGGAGGAGAATCTAACTGCAGATTACGACCACTGGTGTGCTTATGCGACCAAGAATTTTGTGATTTTGTGGGAGGAGAGTGCTGGGGGCTTGCTACTACATTTACCATGTCAGGGGGTGGGAACAGTTGGGCATTTGGGGAGCTAATTTGCCTGCAGTATTATTCATGGCTTTAAAAACTTTCCTAATTTCATGTTTAGGACCAAACTTTTGCTGTGTCAGGAGAGGTTTGGTGTGCTCTGGGGCAAAATGCATTGGTGTTCCAAATGCTATAATTTTGGCAATTGCTACCAGGGTCAGTAAATGATTTTTGTTGACACATGTTGAACTCAACAGTGCAGTCTCTTAGGTATACAGATACTGATGTAATCGGTTAGTAAATGACTTGTGAGATTCACCAGGTTACATGGTGGCATTTGCAATTTTCTTAACTACCCTGTATGGGTCTAGATCACCCTTATTGACAAAATGATGGCAGACAAAGTCTTTAAATTTACCCCCGTGACTGGAGACCAACGATGGCTTTTTCATCCACGACCACTCATGCATCGCCCCGAGTGTTGTCAACAGATGACCTCGGGAGTGCTAAATAATCTGCATCAGACGGATGGGAAAAACGAGCTTTGGCCTTAGTTTCTACCTTACAAAATCATGACTCAAGTAAAGGAGACTCTCCAGCAAAGAGAGGTATAGCCATCCCCTGTGATGAACGATGAACATTAGTTTGAGTTGGCTCTTCGTATGACCCGGAAGGAGATACAACACCGGTGGCCATTGTCACTACAGTGTAACTTACGTGGGAACGTAAATTATAGTGAGACTTTGCATAAAGAAGAAATTACAAATATAACCCAACACTCAAAATGGCAAACTAAGTTGAACTAAGTGAATGGCAAATAAAAATTTAAAATGTAGTTAGGCAATATTCAGAGACAAGAATTAAAAAAAAAATTGTGAACAAAATTAACAATCTGGTCAGAATATTACTGGAAATTGAAATTATGTAATTATTTGAGGCAGACTATAAGCACATCAAATTGCAATATATAACTAAAAGTATAAATGCAAGTTCTCAAAAAGAAACATTAAACACTCAACATGTGACAAGAATAAAAAAAAATGATTAGCAATTGAACAAATGCAGAAAACAATGAAATGCACACAAAGGCATCAATATGTAATGCAGGAATTATGGACTAGACTTTAAAGAATTTTAAACTCAATTGACTTTCTTTAAAAGTTTAAATAAAATGCCTGTTGAAAAGAATGAACTTTGCAAGTGGTAGAACAACTGCTGGAAATTACAGGTGAAAAACACTAAAGCACAGGTAATGTAACTAACACTTAAATTGTTAACATGCTAAGGTAACATACAAATTTTAATACTGAAAGAAGAAAATTTCAAATTAAAATCTGGGAAGGTATCAAGAGGCTCTAGAGCACAATTTCTTAATTGCTGTAAAAACAATTCTTTCTCACTTCACTTACTCATAAGTTACTGTTGTATCACTCTTGGAACACTATTAATGCTCAATGAAATTGTTGTGAAAACAGGTAACGTTGAAATACCACAGAGAAGTTGGGTGTAGGGTGAACAACCAACTCCAATATTTAACAAGTTACTGAAAGTTTAATATATTAGATACATTGTTATTGCTTCTGTTAAATCACTGTTAATGCATAGCATGGTATGAATCAACTAACAATTACTTAACTCGGGAGTGCAGGATGTGTTGGCCGCCCCTGAGGTAGTGGGCGCCATCTTGCTCTGCTCTGGCTATGCCTACTCGGCACATCTCTGAACAAGGCGCTCGTTGTACGCTCGTCAGAGTGCCACCGAGGACCTCACTCCATAAGCAGATCACACACACTCTCACCGTAGCTGTTACGTGGCCCAGTAGATATTGAATTTTAATTAATAAAGATGAAAAGGCTGCAGGTGTTTGTACTGCTTCTCTTCCCACTACCAAGAAAGCTTCAACCACAACCGACAACCATTAATACTTATGACAGCTTAGTGGGATTCAGCCGACGTACTCCAGCTCCCGGCCCAGCTATCTGCCAGCTACAGTACAGCACAGCATCTACAGCAGAGGCCACAGGGGCCTCGTAGCCTGGTGGATAGTGCGCAGTTCTCTTAATTCTGTTGCGCGGGTTCGATTCTCGCATGAGGCAGAAACAAATGGGCAAAGTTTCTTTCACCCTGAATGCCCCTGTTACCTAGCAGTAAATAGGTACCTGGGAGTTAGCCAGCTGTCACAGGCTGCTTCTTGGGGTGTGGAAAAAAAGTAGTTAGTACACAGTTGAGAGGTGGGCCGAAAGAGCAAAGCTCAACCCTCGCAAACACAACTAGGTGAATACAGCACAGCCACCTGCTGGAGTACAAGTCGCTGTGCATGACCTCGCTGGTGACATCAATGTCACATTGTCATGAGTGACATCACTGACATCGGTGGTGATACAGTGTGTACCTTGTACCACATGTACTAGCGCACCCGTGCCCAGCGTCACGCCTTGCGCCCAGACTACTCCCTGACCACGACTCGTCGTCCCATGCGTGCAGTGGGCACCCTGTGCCTGCCCCTCTCAGCGCGCATCTGCGGCTGACTCACCGCGACTCGCTATGACTCACTGTGCCTCATGGCCTCTCACCTGGCCAGATGCAGCCCGACGCCTGGCTTGACGCCTTCTGACGTCTCCTGCCTCCTCCCGACGCCAGCAACTCCACAGCCCGACGCCGGACTTTCGATGGCCTGATCATCCCTACCTTATTGAATGGATTGCAGCACCAGCGGCCTTCAGCTCTAGTTAAGTACCCTTTGTTATTTGTTAAGACAAAGAAACTGTAGACTATTATGGGCACAATATTAACTTTGCAGCTTATGGACAACCTATACTTACTTAGGCCACCCTCGCACACTACCCCCTCCGGTCTCCGGTCTCACACGCGCTCTGAGAGTGACTTAGAGCCGTCAGCCAGTGAATTACATGACAATACACGACTACCCTCATCTCACGGTAGCTTAGATTCTATTTCCTTCTCAGCCGGCAGTGACTCAGTGTCAAACATGACTCGCTCCTCAAACCTGGACGGTAGAGCGACGGTCTCGCTTCATGCAGGTCAGCGTTCAATCCCCGACCATCCAAGTGGTTGGATACCATTCCTTCCTTCCATTTCTTCACCCGTCCAATCCCAAATCGTAAGAGATATTCATCAGCTGTCGATCAAGACGCTTTGGCATTGCTCGACGAATAACTAATGTAGTAATGCGGCATGCTGAGACACGCAACGCTTTTGCCAGACTGGTATAACCAACAGTAACCACAGTGTTCTGGGCCTGGTATAACCAACAGTAACCACAGGGTTCTGGGCCTGGTATAACCAACAGTAACCACAGGGTTCTGGGTCTGGTATAACCAACAGTAACCACAGGGTTCTGGGCCTGGTATAACTAACAGTAACCACAGGGTTCTGGGCCTGGTATAACCAACAGTAACTACAGTGTTCTGGGCCTGGTATAACCAACAGTAACTACAGTGTTCTGGGCCTGGTATAACCAACAGTAACTACAGGGTTCTGGGCCTGGTATAACCAACAGTAACCACAGGGTTCTGGGCCTGGTATAACCAACAGTAACCACAGTGTTCTGGGACTGGTATAACCAACAGTAACCACAGGGTTCTGGGCCTGGTATAACCAACAGTAACCACAGGGTTCTGGGCCTGGTATAACCAACAGTAACCACAGTGTTCTGGGCCTGGTATAACCAACAGAAACTACAGTGTTCTGGGCCTGGTATAACCAACAGTAACTACAGGGTTCTGGGCCTGGTATAACCAACAGTAACTACAGGGTTCTGTGCCTGGTATAACCAACAGTAACTACAGGGTTCTGTGCTTGGTATAACCAACAGTAACTACAGGGTTCTGTGCCTGGTATAAGCAACAGTAACCACAGGGTTCTGGGCCTGGTATAACCAACATTAACCACAGGGTTCTGGGCCTGGTATAACCAACAGTAACCACAGGGTTCTGGGCCTGGTATAACCAACAGTAACCACAGTGTTCTGGGCTTGGTATAACCAACAGAAACTACAGGGTTCTGTGCCTGGTATAACCAACAGTAACCACAGGGTTCTGGGCCTGGTATAACCAACAGTAACCACAGGGTTCTGGGCCTGGTATAACCAACAGTAACCACAGGGTTCTGGGCCTGGTATAACCAACAGTAACCACAGTGTTCTGGGCCTGGTATAACCAACAGAAACTACAGTGTTCTGGGCCTGGTATAACCAACAGTAACTACAGGGTTCTGTGCCTGGTATAACCAACAGTAACTACAGGGTTCTGTGCCTGGTATAACCAACAGTAACTACAGGGTTCTGGGCCTGGTATAACCAACAGTAACCACAGGGCTCTGGGACTGGTATAACCAACAGTAACTACAGGGTTCTGTGCCTGGTATAACCAACAGTAACTACAGGGTTCTGGGCCTGGTATAACCAACAGTAACCACAGGGTTCTGGGCCTGGTATAACCAACAGTAACTACAGGGTTCTGTGCCTGGTATAACCAACAGTAACCACAGGGTTCTGGGCCTGGTATAACCAACAGAAACTACAGTGTTCTGGGCCTGGTATAACCAACAGTAACTACAGGGTTCTGGGCCTGGTATAACCAACAGTAACTACAGGGTTCTGTGCTTGGTATAACCAACAGTAACTACAGGGTTCTGTGCTTGGTATAACCAACAGTAACTACAGGGTTCTGTGCCTGGTATAAGCAACAGTAACCACAGGGTTCTGGGCCTGGTATAACCAACATTAACCACAGGGTTCTGGGCCTGGTATAACCAACAGTAACCACAGGGTTCTGGGCCTGGTATAACCAACAGTAACCACAGTGTTCTGGGCTTGGTATAACCAACAGAAACTACAGTGTTCTGGGCCTGGTATAACCAACAGTAACTACAGGGTTCTGGGCCTGGTATAACCAACAGTAACTACAGGGTTCTGTGCCTGGTATAACCAACAGTAACTACAGGGTTCTGTGCCTGGTATAACCAACAGTAACTACAGGGTTCTGTGCCTGGTATAACCAACAGTAACCACAGGGTTCTGGGCCTGGTATAACCAACAGTAACCACAGGGTTCTGGGCCTGGTATAACCAACAGTAACCACAGGGTTCTGGGCCTGGTATAACCAACAGTAACCACAGTGTTCTGGGCCTGGTATAACCAACAGAAACTACAGTGTTCTGGGCCTGGTATAACCAACAGTAACTACAGGGTTCTGTGCCTGGTATAACCAACAGTAACTACAGGGTTCTGTGCCTGGTATAACCAACAGTAACTACAGGGTTCTGGGCCTGGTATAACCAACAGTAACCACAGGGCTCTGGGACTGGTATAACCAACAGTAACTACAGGGTTCTGTGCCTGGTATAACCAACAGTAACTACAGGGTTCTGGGCCTGGTATAATCAACAGTAACCACAGGGTTCTGGGCCTGGTATAACCAACAGTAACTACAGGGTTCTGTGCCTGGTATAACCAACAGTAACCACAGGGTTCTGGGCCTGGTATAACCAACAGAAACTACAGTGTTCTGGGCCTGGTATAACCAACAGTAACTACAGGGTTCTGCACCTGGTATAACCAACAGTAACCACAGTGTTCTGGGCCTGGTATAACCAACAGAAACTACAGTGTTCTGGGCCTGGTAAAACCAACAGTAACTACAGGGTTCTGGGCCTGGTATAACCAACAGTAACCACAGGGTTCTGGGCCTGGTATAACCAACAGTAACCACAGGGTTCTGGAGCCTGGTATAACCAACAGTAACCACAGGGTTCTGGGCCTGGTATAACCAACAGTAACCACAGGGTTCTGTGCCTGGTATAACCAACAGTAACCACAGGGTTCTGGAGCCTGCTATAACCAATAGTAACCACAGGGTTCTTGGCCTGGTATAACCAACAGTAACCACAGTGTTCTGGGCCTGGTATAACCAACAGTAACCACAGGGTTCTGTGCCTGGTATAACCAACAGTAACCACAGTGTTCTGGGCTTGGTATAACCAACAGTAACCACAGGGTTCTGGGCCTGGTATAACCAACAGTAACCACAGGGTTCTGGAGCCTGGTATAACCAATAGTAACCACAGGGTTCTTGGCCTGGTATAACCAACAGTAACCACAGTGTTCTGGGCCTGGTATAACCAACAGTAACCACAGGGTTCTGGGCCTGGTATAACCAACAGTAACCACAGGGTTCTGGGCCTGGTATAACCAACAGTAACCACAGGGTTCTGGGCCTGGTATAACCAACAGTAACCACAAGGTTCTGGGCCTGGTATAACCAACAGTAACCACAGTGTTTTGGGCCTGGTATAACCAACAGAAACTACAGTGTTCTGGGCCTGGTATAACCAACAGTAACTACAGGGTTCTGGGCCTGGTATAACCAACAGTAACTACAGTGTTCTGTGCCTGGTATAACCAACAGTAACTACAGGGTTCTGGGCCTGGTATAACCAACAGTAACCACAGGGTTCTGGGACTGGTATAACCAACAGTAACTACAGGGTTCTGTGCCTGGTATAACCAACAGTAACTACAGGGTTCTGTGCCTGGTATAACCAACAGTAACCACAGGGTTCTGGGCCTGGTATAACCAACAGTAACTACAGGGTTCTGTGCCTGGTATAACCAACAGTAACCACAGGGTTCTGGGCCTGGTATAACCAACAGAAACTACAGTGTTCTGGGCCTGGTATAACCAACAGTAACTACAGGGTTCTGGGCCTGGTATAACCAACAGTAACCACAGTGTTCTGGGCCTGGTATAACCAACAGAAACTACAGTGTTCTGGGCCTGGTAAAACCAACAGTAACTACAGGGTTCTGGGCCTAGTATAACCAACAGTAACCACAGGGTTCTGGGCCTGGTATAACCAACAGTAACCACAGGGTTCTGGAGCCTGGTATAACCAACAGTAACCACAGGGTTCTGGGCCTGGTATAACCAACAGTAACCACAGGGTTCTGGGCCTGGTATAACCAACAGTAACCACAGTGTTCTGGAGCCTGGTATAACCAATAGTAACCACAGGGTTCTTGGCCTGGTATAACCAACAGTAACCACAGTGTTCTGGGCCTGGTATAACCAACAGTAACCACAGGGTTCTGTGCCTGGTATAACCAACAGTAACCACAGTGTTCTGGGCCTGGTATAACCAACAGTAACCACAGGGTTCTGGGCCTGGTATAACCAACAGTAACCACAGGGTTCTGGGCCTGGTATAACCAATAGTAACCACAGGGTTCTTGGCCTGGTATAACCAACAGTAACCACAGGGTTCTGGGCCAGGTATAACCAACAGTAACCACAGGGTTCTGGGCCTGGTATAACCAACAGTAACCACAGGGTTCTGGGCCTGGTATAACCAACAGTAACCACAGGGTTCTGGGCCTGGTATAACCAACAGTAACCACAGGGTTCTGGGCCTGGTATAACCAACAGTAACTACAGGGTTCTGGGCCTGGTATAACCAACAGTAACCACAGGGTTCTGGGCCTGGTATAACCAATAGTAACCACAGGGTTCTTGGCCTGGTATAACCAACAGTAACCACAGGGTTCTGGGCCTGGTATAACCAACAGTAACCACAGGGTTCTGGGCCTGGTATAACCAACAGTAACCACAGGGTTCTGGGCCTGGTATAACCAACAGTAACCACAGGGTTCTGGGCCTGGTATAACCAACAGTAACCACAGGGTTCTGGGCCTGGTATAACCAACAGTAACCACAGGGTTCTGGGCCTGGTATAACCAACAGTAACCACAGGGTTCTGGAGCCTGGAAATGAACCATCATCTCTGGGGACTGTGATATCATCTCTAGGGACTG
The DNA here is from genome assembly GCF_040958095.1 of Procambarus clarkii. Classification (NCBI taxonomy): domain Eukaryota; kingdom Metazoa; phylum Arthropoda; class Malacostraca; order Decapoda; family Cambaridae; genus Procambarus; species Procambarus clarkii. The sequence continues at coordinate 10,083,935 of NC_091162.1, forward strand.
TGATATCATCTCTGGTGACTGTGATATCATCTCTGAGGGATTGTGATATCATCTCTAAAGACTGTGATATCATTTCTGGTGACTGTGATATCATCTCTGGGGACTGTGATATCATCTCTGGGGACTGTGATATCATCTCTGGGGACTGTCATATCATCTCTGGGGACTGTGATATCATCTCTGAGGGATTGTGATATCATCTCTAAAGACTGTGATATCATCTCTGGTGACTGTGATATCATCTCTGGGGACTGTGATATCATCTCTGGGGACTGTGATATCATCTCTGGGGACTGTCATATCATCTCTGGGGACTGTGATATCATCTCTGGGGACTGTGATATCATCTCTGAGGGATTGTGATATCATCTCTAAAGACTGTGATATCATCTCTGGTGACTGTGATATCATCTCTGGGGACTGTGATATCATCTCTGGTGACTGTGATATCATATCTGAGGGATTGTGATATCATCTCTAAAGACTGTGATATCATCTCTTGGGACTGTGATATCATCTCTGGGGACTGTGATATCATCTCTGGGGACTGTCATATCATCTCTGGGGACTGTCATATCATCTCTGGGGACTGTGATATCATCTCTGAGGGATTGTGATATCATCTCTAAAGACTGTGATATCATCTCTTGGGACTGTGATATCATATCTGGGGGACTGTGATATCATCTCTGAAGACTGTGATATCATGATATCATCTCTAGGGACTGTGATATCATCTCTAGGGACTGTGATATCATCTCTAGGGACTGTGATATCATCTCTAGGGACTGTGATATCATCTCTGGGGACTGTGAAATCATCTCTTGGGACTGTGATGTCAACTCTTCGGACTGTGATATCATATTTTGGGCTATGATATCATCTCTGGGGACTGAGATATAATCTCTGGTGACTGTGATACCATCTCTGGGGACTCTGATATCATCTCTTGGGAAGAGATATCATCTCTTGGGACTGTGACAGCATCTCTGGGGACTGTGATATCATCTCTTGGGAAAAGATATCATCTCTGGTGACTGTGATATCATCTCTGGGGACTGTGATATCATCTCTAGGGACTGTGATATCATCTCAAGGGACTGTGATATCATCTCTGGAGCTATGATATCATCTCTGGGGACTGATATCATCTCTTGGGACTGTGATATCATCTCTGGGGACTGTGATATCACCTCAGAGGAAAGTGATATCATCTATGAGGACTGTGATATCATCTCTGGGGACAGATATCATCTTTGGTAACTGTGATATCATCTCTGTGGACTGCGATATCATTTTTTGGGAATGTGATATCATGTCTGGGGACTGTGATATCTTCTCTGGTAACTGTGATATCATCTCTGGGGGACTGTGATATCATCTCTGGGGGACTGTGATATCATATCTGGGGCTATGATATCATCTCTGGGGACTGTGATATCATCTCTGGGGGACTGTCATATCATCTCTGGTGACTGTGATATCATCTCTGGGGACTGTGATATCTCTGGGGTCTGTGATATCATTTCTGGGGACTGTATGATATCATCTCTGGGAACTATGATGTCATATCTCTTACCGTGCCTGTGTACCCTTCACCCCGTACCGTGGCTGTGTACCCAGAACCCCGTACCGTGGCTGTGTACCGTGCACTCCGTACTGTGACTGTGTACCCAGCACCCCGTACCGTGTACCCCGTACCGTGCCTGTGTACCGTGCACCCCATTCTGTGTCTGTGTACCGTGCACTCCGTACCGTGCCTGTGTACCCTTCACTCCGTACCGTGCCTGTGTACCCAACACCCTGTACCGTGCCTGTGTACCGTGCACCCCATTCTGTGTCTGTGTACCGTGCACTCCGTACCGTGCCTGTGTACCCTGCACCCCGTACCGTGCCTGTGTACCGTGCACCCCGTACCGTGCCTGTGTACCCTGCACCCCGTACCGTGCCTGTGTACCCTGCACCCCGTACCGTGCCTCTGTACCGTGCCTGTGTACCCTGCACTCTGTACCGTGCCTGTGTACCCTGCACCCCGTAGTATGCCTGTGTACCCTGCACTCTGTACCGTGCCTGTGTACCGTGCCTGTGTACCCTGCACCCCGTACCGTGCCTCTGTACCGTGCCTGTGTACCCTGCACTCTGTACCGTGCCTGTGTACCCTGCACTCTGTACCGTGCCTGTGTACCCTGCACTCTGTACCGTGCCTGTGTACCCTGCACTCTGTACCGTGCCTGTGTACCGTGCATCCAATTCCGTGCCTGTGTACCGTGCACCCCGTACCGTGCCTGTGTATCGTGTGCCTCGTACCGTGCACCCCGTACCGTGCCTGTGTACCGTGCGCCTCGTACCGTGCCTGTGTACCATGCCTGTGTACCGTGCCTGTGTATCCTGCACTCAGTACCGTGCCTTTGTACCCAGCACCCCGTACCGTGCTTGTGCACCCTACACCATACCGTGCCTGTGTACCCAGCTCCCCGTACCGTGCCTGTGAGTAGTAGGGAAGGCGCCTCACAGGTACCTTTTTTTCTGGGAGAAAAAAGGTACCTGTGCGCCCCAAGGGTTTCAGGTAAATTTAGAATATCCCCTGTGCGCCCCAAGGGTTTCAGGTAAATTTAGAATATCCCCTGTGCGCCCCAAGGGTTTCAGGTCCAAAGGGAAAAAAAGTGCCTGTGCGCCCCAAGGGTTTCAGGTAAATTTAGAATATCCCCTGTGCGCCCCAAGGGTTTCAGGTCCAAAGGGAAAAAAGGTACCTGTGCGCCCCAAGGGTTTCAGGTAAATTTAGAATATCCCCTGTGCGCCCCAAGGGTTTCAGGTAAATTTAGAAAATCGTGTATAGCGCTTGGGGGTTTTCAGGTAAATTTTGTCAGTCGCAGATTTTAGAAGTAAGGATTTCTTATGAGAAAAATAATTTCCGAGACTTAGAAGTTTGTTAAAGCCTTATGGGAGAAATTCAAATAACGTGTGTAGCACTTTAGGGCTTCCAGGAGAACTCTACGGACATATTTTACATGTTTTCAACTTACAAAATCGTCTATGTAAGCCTTAGTTATTCATATAAATTTAGAAAATCACCTGTGTAAGTCAGGGTTTTCAAGTCTCGTACATCACACCCCCCCTCCCTCCCCCCCTTGCCTCGCAATCTGTCGCGTCGCCTTTATTTACTTTGCGCCCAGCCAGCCAGTCGGCTCTTATCATATCTTATCTCCATAATATCTCTACCGTCCCTCCTCTCTCTCTCTCTCCTCCTCCTATTTCCTTACAACTATTTTCAGAGTTTCAAATAATCATAGAAGTTTATTTATATGTTTATGACCGAATTTGTAAAAGGACCATTTTCAGAGAATATTGTCTTAGATGTTTTGTTAAGGAAAACAGACCACTTATCCATAACATTTAGTTTTATATCCATTTACGGCTATTTCATCTGTAAAGACCAAATTGAACAGAGCCCAGTTTTAAGCTCATATTTCATCAGAGTCCAGTTTATACCAAAAATTCGCCAGAGTCTACTTTGAGAGCAATATTCGTCAGAGACAGTTTTAGCTCATATTTCATCAGAGACCATTTTATACCTAAAAATGAACAGAGTCCACTTTGTCAGCAAAATTAGTCAGAGACAGTATTTAGCTCATATTTCATCTGAGTCCAGTTTATGCTCAAATTCGCCAGAGTCTACTTTGAGATCAAAATTAGTCAGAGCCCAGTTTTAAGCTCATATTTCATCAGAGACCAGTTTATACCGAAATTCGCCAGAGCCTACTTTGAGAGCAAAATTAGTCAGAGACAGTTTTAAGCTCATATTTCATCAGAGTCCAGTTTATGCTCAAATTCGCCAGAGTCTACTTTGAGAGCAAAATTCGTCAGAGTCAGTATTTAGCTCATATTTCATCAGAGTCCAATTTATACCTAAAAATGAACAGAGTCTACTTTGAGAGCAAAATTCGTCAGAGTCAGTATTTAGCTCATATTTCATCAGAGTCCAATTTATACCTAAAAATGAACAGAGTCTACTTTGAGAGCAAAATTAGTCAGAGACAGTATTTAGCTCATATTTCATCAGAGACCAATTTATACCTAAAAATGAACAGAGTCTACTTTGAGAGCAAAATTAGTCAGTGTCCTGTAATCTGTGAAAATGTGACAGAGTCCAGTTCCTGATCGAAATTCATCAGAGTCCAGTTTTCTAGCAAAATTCGCCAGAGTCTACTTTGTGCCAAAATATTCAGAGTCCAGTTCATGATCGAAATTAATCAGAGTCCAATTAAAGACCCAAATTTGGCAGAGACCACATTTCGCTACTAGCAGTCCAATCCCCCTGAAATTTTAAACAGTTATATTTCAGACATAGTAAATAAAAACCAGTTCAGTTATCAAGTTTCAACTCTTGTGCCCCAGCTTAGTTCATTTTGTACAAGTTCTTTATTTCCAACTAAATCATCCTAAGATTTAAGATCACCTTATTTTCTAACGTAGTAAAATTAATCAGGGCATTAACCAAGCTCCATTCCCTCAGCCTTAGATCATCGGACATAAATATTTTCGATCAAGTCCGTCTCCAGCTTAACTCTTACCCTTTCCCTCCCTTACCTTCTCATCCCCAACGTACCCAAACCTTCAATAATCGTACTGTATTTGCATATTTTCTCTATATTCACTGTGTTCTTCGTATTCTCATCCGTGTTCACTCCATGTTCTTCAAATGTTCACAGTCCCATTCAGTTCATATTTTCACAAGTATCTCCATTTTTTATGTAATATTTCTCTTAGTCTCATTATGTTCTCTACAAATTCTAGTCATATTTTCTACGTTTTCATATGTTCTCTGTATAACTTTTATACTCAATATTCATGCTAACTTCCATATTTTGTGTTCTTTGTCAATATTCATGTTCCTCTACAAGTTCATGTTCCTCACAAGATCACTTCGTTTTTCACCTTCACTTACATGTTTTCTACATTCTTTTGTCATATTCTCCATGTTCTTCACAAGTCCATTGTTCATTCTTTGTATTCCCTATTCTCCTTATCATGTTTTCATGTTCTCTGTAAGTTCATATTCCCAGCATGTTCACTGTATTCATCAACTTTTCTTACATGTGTTCTTTGCCATGTTCCCCATATGTTCTCTGGGTTTTTCCCCTTACATGTTATTTAACGTTCCTTAACTAAAAAAATCTTTCGCCAATCAACTAAAAACATAGTCACTTTCGTCATTTCTCAACTAAACCTATTATCCAGTCAACTAAAAATAGTCAGAAATAGCCTCGTTCAACACTGTTCTTAACTAAAACAACCTTTCTCTTAGCTGAAAATTGTCAAAGGAAACTTCTTTCAGCACTTTCTTAACAGCCGCTATGTTTCATCAGGAAAAAATTGTCAAAGGAAACTTTCCAAAACTGTTCATAACTAGCTTTTATCCATCGTCAATCAACTAAATAATAACTTTCATCATTTCTTAACTAAACTTATTCCCCAGTCATCAGAAAATAGCCGTGTTCTTCATGTTTCATTGTCATTTCATAACTAAAATTATCCATCAATCAACAGAAAAAGTCATATTCATCATTTCGTAACAGCCATTATGTTTTCGTCAAGAAAGAAAATATAGTCAAACATATCTATCATCGTCGTTCTTAACTGACATTTATACTTTGTGGAGCACTAAAAAATAGTCAAATGTAACTTTTTTCAACACTTTCGTAACTAAAATTATATGTCGCTAAGTAAGAAAAATTGTCAAAGGAATCTTTCCAGCACTGTTCTTAACTAAACTTATTCCCCAGTCATCAGAAAATAACCGTGTTCTTCATGTTTCATTGTCATTTCATAACTAAAATTATCCATCAATCAACAGAAAAAGCCATGTTCATCATGTTTTGTCTTTTTGCTTAACTAAAATTATGTTTTGTCAAGTAAGAAAAAATAACCAAAGATATCTTTCATCGCTGTTCTTAACTGACATTATACTTTGGGGATCACAAAAATAGTCTCCCTCGTCATGTTTTGTCTTTTTCCTTAACTAAAGTATTCATCAGTCAACTGAAAAAATAGTTGCTTCATCATGTTTCCTTGTCATTTCTTAACTGAAATATCACTTCTCTCATTTAAAATAGTCATGTGTAGCCTCTTTCCAACACTGTTCTTAACTAAAGTAACCTTTCACTTCGCTAAAATAGTCATATTCGTCATTGTTCCTAACTAAAATTATATGTCGTTAAGTAAGAAATATAGTCAAAGACTCTCTTCGAGACATCAAGGACTTACTCAAAGACATCAAAGTTGCACTCAAAGACATCCTTTGAGACATCAAAGACATCCTTTAAGACTTCAATGGGACTCTTCGAGATATCAAAGACACTCTCAAACACTCAAAAATTTACTTGCATCCTCAAAGTTATTCTCAGAGGCATAAAAGTTAATCTCAGAGTTATCCAAAGATATTCTCATGTCCACAAAAGTTATTCTGAGCTATCAAAGTTAATCTCAAACATCTCCGTTCATCAAAGTTGATCTCAGAGTTAACAAAGGTAATCTCTAACTCACTCTCGTTCATCAAAGTTATTCAAAGAGCTAACAAAAGTTATTCTCAGAGTCACCTTCGTTCTTCAGAGAAACTTTCCAAAACATCTTTATTCATCAAAGTTATTCTCAGAGGCATAAAAGTCATTCTCAGAGCTATCAAACTTGTTCTCAAAGTCATCAAACTTATTCACAGAGTCATCAAAGTTAATCTAAGACATCATTTTTCATCAAAGATATTCTCTCTAAACCATCAGTGTTCTTCTCTAAGACATAAAAGTTATTCTCAGAGTCACCTTCGTTCGTCAGAGAAACTTTCAAAACATCTTTGTTCATCAAACTTGTTTTCAAAGTCATCAAAAGTTAATCTAAGACATCTTCTTTCATCAAAGTTATTTTCAGAGACATCTAAAGTTATTCTCAGAGCTATCAAACTTGTTCTCAGAGTCATCAAATGTTATTCTCGAAGTCATCAAAGTTATTTTCAGAGACATCTAAAGTTAATTTCTATGTTATAAAGTTATTCTCAGAGACATCTAAAGTTAATCTTGGTCATCAAAGTTGTTCTCTAAACATCAATGTTGTTCTCCAAGACATCAAAGATGTTCTCAAAATCATAAAAGTTATTCCCAGAGCTATCAAAGTTAATCTCAGAGTTATCCAAAGATATTCTCATGTCCACAAAAAGTTATTCCAAGAGACGTCAAAGTTGTTTCAAAGACATCAAAGTTAATCTCAGAGTTATCCAAAGACATTCTCAGAGACATCTAAAGTTATTCTCTAAGACATCAAAGTTGTTCTAAGAGTTATCAAAAGTTATTCTCAGTCATGATATGTTATTCTCTAACTCACTTCCATTCATCAAAGACATTCTCTAAGTCCTGAAAGTTATTCTCTAAGACAACAAAGTCTTTCTCAGAGCTACCAAAGATGTTCTCTAAATCATAAAAGTTAATCTTAACTCACCTTCGTTCATTAGAGAAACTTTCCAATCCATATTCGTTGACTAGAGTTATTCTCAGAGTCATCAAAGCGATCTCTAATTCATCTTCGTTCTCCAAAGTTGTTCTCTAAGACACCTTCATTCATCAAAGAAACTCTCCTTCTTCCATCATGTTATTCTTTAAGACATCTTCAGTCATAAAATTTTCTCTCCAAAATGTAACTAGTTCAGCTTTTCATACCAAACCTGCATTTCTGTTAAAACATATTTTCTTAGTTGCTTTACCCTAAAACTGTTCTCTGAACTACACTGTTCAAACCTAACCTAACCTAACCTTACCTTACCTTCCCTATCTTACCTAACTTTACCTATCCTAACATAACTTACCTTACCTATCATACCTAACTTTACCTATCCTAACTTAACTTACCTAACTTTACCTATCCTAACATAACTTACCTTTCATAACCTAACTTTACCTATCCTAACATAACTTACCTTACCTTCCCTAACTTAACCTATCTTACCTAACTTAACCTGCATAACCTAACTTTACCTATGTTACCTTACCGTACCTTACCTATCTTACCTAACCTAACCTAACTTTACCTATCCTAACTTAACTTACCTAACTTATTCTGCTTAACATAACTTACCTTACCTTCCCTTACCTTACCTAACTTTACCTATCCTATCCTAACCTAACTTGCTTTACCTAACTTAATCTTACATTCCCAAACTGATGTATCCTAACTTATCTAGTCAAACCAGACATGATCTAACTTAAGTATTCCTTCTTGTCTTTTGTGTTTCGTCAATCATTGTCTCATATTCATTTACTCATTTCATTAGTTAATTTCTCAAATGGTCACTTATGCATTTCAAGTGCTATTTGTTAGAGATTGGATATTTAAGCATTTCAAAGAATTATAATTTCTCAAATGGACGTTTTTGCATTTCAAGTGCTATTTGTTAGAGATTGGATATTTAAGCATTTCAAAGAATTTTTGTTATATATGGGCATTTACTCATTTCAAGGGATAATTTCTCAAATGGACGTTTTTGCATTTCAAGTGTTATTTGTTTAAGATTGGGTATTTAACCATTTCAAAGGATTTTTGTTATATATGGGAACTTACTCGTTTCAAGGGCTAATTTCTCAAATGGTCATTTTTGCAGATCAAGTGTTATTTATTTAAGATTGGGTATTTAACCATCTCAAAGGATTTTTGTTATATATGGGAACTTACTCGTTTCAAGGGCTAATTTCTCAAATGGTCATTTTTGCAGATCAAGGGTTATTTGTTAAAGTTCATCAAGTTGCCCATAAGTTGTATTAGTAGGTTCTATCTTATGTTCTTATTTCCCAACCCCTTAACCTAACCTCTTGTAATCTTAGTGTATTTAGTAGGTTCTATCTTATGTTCTTATTTCCCAACCCCTTAACCTAACCTCTTGTAATCTTAGTGTATTTAGTAGGTTCTATCTTATGTTCTTATTCCCCAACCCCTTAACCTAACCTCTTGTAATCTTAGTGTATTTAGTAGGTTCTATCTTATGTTCTTATTTCCCAACCCTTTAACCTATCCTTTCAGATGTAGTTTGTTGAATATATTATCCTTTTCCTAACCTTTCAGATGTAGTTTTGTTTCTCCTTTTTGTATATTTTTACCCAAACCATCTTTCCTTCTTTACTTTGATTCTCCTACTCCTTCTAACCCTCCTTTTCTATCTCTCTCCCTTATTCTCTCTCTTCCTCCCCCTCTCTCTCCCTCATTTGCTCAAATGCTCTCTTGTTTCTCAAATTCAAGTCTTATTGCTCCCATTCTCACACCCTCATTCTCATTCACTTAGTTTTTCTTTTTCTCAAATTCAAGTCTTATTGCTCCCATTCTCACACCCTCACTCTCATTCACTTAGTTTTTCTTTTTCTCAATTCAAGTCTTAGTGCTCCCATTCTCACACCCTCTCTCTCATTCTCTCTTCTTTGGTTCCCATTCTCTTCCGCCCCCTCTCTCTTACTCCTTGCTCTTCTTTCATGCTCTCACTCCCTTGAGCTCTTGTTTCTCAATTTCAAGTCTTAGTAGATCTGATTCTTTACTATTGTAATTTTTATTATTACTATGATAAAGAATGAACTTATATGTGAAAACAAAGTAAAGAAGGAAAGATGGTTTGGGTAAAAATATACAAAAAGGAGAAACAAAACTACATCTGAAAGGTTAGGAAAAGGATAATATATTCAACAAACTACATCTGAAAGGATAGGTTAAAGGGTTGGGAAATAAGAACATAAGATAGAACCTACTAAATACACTAAGATTACAAGAGGTTAGGTTAAGGGGTTGGGGAATAAGAACATAAGATAGAACCTACTAAATACACTAAGATTACAAGAGGTTAGGTTAAGGGGTTGGGAAATAAGAACATAAGATAGAACCTACTAAATACACTAAGATTACAAGAGGTTAGGTTAAGGGGTTGGGAAATAAGAACATAAGATAGAACCTACTAATACAACTTATGGGCAACTTGATGAACTTTAACAAATAACCCTTGATCTGCAAAAATGACCATTTGAGAAATTAGCCCTTGAAACGAGTAAGTTCCCATATATAACAAAAATCCTTTGAGATGGTTAAATACCCAATCTTAAATAAATAACACTTGATCTGCAAAAATGACCATTTGAGAAATTAGCCCTTGAAACGAGTAAGTTCCCATATATAACAAAAATCCTTTGAAATGGTTAAATACCCAATCTTAAACAAATAACACTTGAAATGCAAAAACGTCCATTTGAGAAATTATCCCTTGAAATGAGTAAATGCCCATATATAACAAAAATTCTTTGAAATGCTTAAATATCCAATCTCTAACAAATAGCACTTGAAATGCAAAAACGTCCATTTGAGAAATTATAATTCTTTGAAATGCTTAAATATCCAATCTCTAACAAATAGCACTTGAAATGCATAAGTGACCATTTGAGAAATTAACTAATGAAATGAGTAAATGAATATGAGACAATGATTGACGAAACACAAAAGACAAGAAGGAATACTTAAGTTAGATCATGTCTGGTTTGACTAGATAAGTTAGGATACATCAGTTTGGGAATGTAAGATTAAGTTAGGTAAAGCAAGTTAGGTTAGGATAGGATAGGTAAAGTTAGGTAAGGTAAGGGAAGGTAAGGTAAGTTATGTTAAGCAGAATAAGTTAGGTAAGTTAAGTTAGGATAGGTAAAGTTAGGTTAGGTTAGGTAAGATAGGTAAGGTACGGTAAGGTAACATAGGTAAAGTTAGGTTATGCAGGTTAAGTTAGGTAAGATAGGTTAAGTTAGGGAAGGTAAGGTAAGTTATGTTAGGATAGGTAAAGTTAGGTTATGAAAGGTAAGTTATGTTAGGATAGGTAAAGTTAGGTAAGTTAAGTTAGGATAGGTAAAGTTAGGTATGATAGGTAAGGTAAGTTATGTTAGGATAGGTAAAGTTAGGTAAGATAGGGAAGGTAAGGTAAGGTTAGGTTAGGTTAGGTTTGAACAGTGTAGTTCAGAGAACAGTTTTAGGGTAAAGCAACTAAGAAAATATGTTTTAACAGAAATGCAGGTTTGGTATGAAAAGCTGAACTAGTTACATTTTGGAGAGAAAATTTTATGACTGAAGATGTCTTAAAGAATAACATGATGGAAGAAGGAGAGTTTCTTTGATGAATGAAGGTGTCTTAGAGAACAACTTTGGAGAACGAAGATGAATTAGAGATCGCTTTGATGACTCTGAGAATAACTCTAGTCAACGAATATGGATTGGAAAGTTTCTCTAATGAACGAAGGTGAGTTAAGATTAACTTTTATGATTTAGAGAACATCTTTGGTAGCTCTGAGAAAGACTTTGTTGTCTTAGAGAATAACTTTCAGGACTTAGAGAATGTCTTTGATGAATGGAAGTGAGTTAGAGAATAACATATCATGACTGAGAATAACTTTTGATAACTCTTAGAACAACTTTGATGTCTTAGAGAATAACTTTAGATGTCTCTGAGAATGTCTTTGGATAACTCTGAGATTAACTTTGATGTCTTTGAAACAACTTTGACGTCTCTTGGAATAACTTTTTGTGGACATGAGAATATCTTTGGATAACTCTGAGATTAACTTTGATAGCTCTGGGAATAACTTTTATGATTTTGAGAACATCTTTGATGTCTTGGAGAACAACATTGATGTTTAGAGAACAACTTTGATGACCAAGATTAACTTTAGATGTCTCTGAGAATAACTTTATAACATAGAAATTAACTTTAGATGTCTCTGAAAATAACTTTGATGACTTCGAGAATAACATTTGATGACTCTGAGAACAAGTTTGATAGCTCTGAGAATAACTTTAGATGTCTCTGAAAATAACTTTGATGAAAGAAGATGTCTTAGATTAACTTTTGATGACTTTGAAAACAAGTTTGATGAACAAAGATGTTTTGAAAGTTTCTCTGACGAACGAAGGTGACTCTGAGAATAACTTTTATGTCTTAGAGAAGAACACTGATGGTTTAGAGAGAATATCTTTGATGAAAAATGATGTCTTAGATTAACTTTGATGACTCTGTGAATAAGTTTGATGACTTTGAGAACAAGTTTGATAGCTCTGAGAATGACTTTTATGCCTCTGAGAATAACTTTGATGAATAAAGATGTTTTGGAAAGTTTCTCTGAAGAACGAAGGTGACTCTGAGAATAACTTTTGTTAGCTCTTTGAATAACTTTGATGAACGAGAGTGAGTTAGAGATTACCTTTGTTAACTCTGAGATCAACTTTGATGAACGGAGATGTTTGAGATTAACTTTGATAGCTCAGAATAACTTTTGTGGACATGAGAATATCTTTGGATAACTCTGAGATTAACTTTTATGCCTCTGAGAATAACTTTGAGGATGCAAGTAAATTTTTGAGTGTTTGAGAGTGTCTTTGATATCTCGAAGAGTCCCATTGAAGTCTTAAAGGATGTCTTTGATGTCTCAAAGGATGTCTTTGAGTGCAACTTTGATGTCTTTGAGTAAGTCCTTGATGTCTCGAAGAGAGTCTTTGACTATATTTCTTACTTAACGACATATAATTTTAGTTAGGAACAATGACGAATATGACTATTTTAGCGAAGTGAAAGGTTACTTTAGTTAAGAACAGTGTTGGAAAGAGGCTACACATGACTATTTTAAATGAGAGAAGTGATATTTCAGTTAAGAAATGACAAGGAAACATGATGAAGCAACTATTTTTTCAGTTGACTGATGAATACTTTAGTTAAGGAAAAAGACAAAACATGACGAGGGAGACTATTTTTGTGATCCCCAAAGTATAATGTCAGTTAAGAACAGCGATGAAAGATATCTTTGGTTATTTTTTCTTACTTGACAAAACATAATTTTAGTTAAGCAAAAAGACAAAACATGATGAACATGGCTTTTTCTGTTGATTGATGGATAATTTTAGTTATGAAATGACAATGAAACATGAAGAACACGGTTATTTTCTGATGACTGGGGAATAAGTTTAGTTAAGAACAGTGCTGGAAAGATTCCTTTGACAATTTTTCTTACTTAGCGACATATAATTTTAGTTACGAAAGTGTTGAAAAAAGTTACATTTGACTATTTTTTAGTGCTCCACAAAGTATAAATGTCAGTTAAGAACGACGATGATAGATATGTTTGACTATATTTTCTTTCTTGACGAAAACATAATGGCTGTTACGAAATGATGAATATGACTTTTTCTGTTGATTGATGGATAATTTTAGTTATGAAATGACAATGAAACATGAAGAACACGGCTATTTTCTGATGACTGGGGAATAAGTTTAGTTAAGAAATGATGAAAGTTATTATTTAGTTGATTGACGATGGATAAAAGCTAGTTATGAACAGTTTTGGAAAGTTTCCTTTGACAATTTTTTCCTGATGAAACATAGCGGCTGTTAAGAAAGTGCTGAAAGAAGTTTCCTTTGACAATTTTCAGCTAAGAGAAAGGTTGTTTTAGTTAAGAACAGTGTTGAACGAGGCTATTTCTGACTATTTTTAGTTGACTGGATAATAGGTTTAGTTGAGAAATGACGAAAGTGACTATGTTTTTAGTTGATTGGCGAAAGATTTTTTTAGTTAAGGAACGTTAAATAACATGTAAGGGGAAAAACCCAGAGAACATATGGGGAACATGGCAAAGAACACATGTAAGAAAAGTTGATGAATACAGTGAACATGCTGGGAATATGAACTTACAGAGAACATGAAAACATGATAAGGAGAATAGGGAATACAAAGAATGAACAATGGACTTGTGAAGAACATGGAGAATATGACAAAAGAATGTAGAAAACATGTAAGTGAAGGTGAAAAACGAAGTGATCTTGTGAGGAACATGAACTTGTAGAGGAACATGAATATTGACAAAGAACACAAAATATGGAAGTTAGCATGAATATTGAGTATAAAAGTTATACAGAGAACATATGAAAACGTAGAAAATATGACTAGAATTTGTAGAGAACATAATGAGACTAAGAGAAATATTACATAAAAAATGGAGATACTTGTGAAAATATGAACTGAATGGGACTGTGAACATTTGAAGAACATGGAGTGAACACGGATGAGAATACGAAGAACACAGTGAATATAGAGAAAATATGCAAATACAGTACGATTATTGAAGGTTTGGGTACGTTGGGGATGAGAAGGTAAGGGAGGGAAAGGGTAAGAGTTAAGCTGGAGACGGACTTGATCGAAAATATTTATGTCCGATGATCTAAGGCTGAGGGAATGGAGCTTGGTTAATGCCCTGATTAATTTTACTACGTTAGAAAATAAGGTGATCTTAAATCTTAGGATGATTTAGTTGGAAATAAAGAACTTGTACAAAATGAACTAAGCTGGGGCACAAGAGTTGAAACTTGATAACTGAACTGGTTTTTATTTACTATGTCTGAAATATAACTGTTTAAAATTTCAGGGGGATTGGACTGCTAGTAGCGAAATGTGGTCTCTGCCAAATTTGGGTCTTTAATTGGACTCTGATTAATTTCGATCATGAACTGGACTCTGAATATTTTGGCACAAAGTAGACTCTGGCGAATTTTGCTAGAAAACTGGACTCTGATGAATTTCGATCAGGAACTGGACTCTGTCACATTTTCACAGATTACAGGACACTGACTAATTTTGCTCTCAAAGTAGACTCTGTTCATTTTTAGGTATAAATTGGTCTCTGATGAAATATGAGCTAAATACTGTCTCTGACTAATTTTGCTCTCAAAGTAGACTCTGTTCATTTTTAGGTATAAATTGGACTCTGATGAAATATGAGCTAAATACTGACTCTGACGAATTTTGCTCTCAAAGTAGACTCTGGCGAATTTGAGCATAAACTGGACTCTGATGAAATATGAGCTTAAAACTGTCTCTGACTAATTTTGCTCTCAAAGTAGGCTCTGGCGAATTTCGGTATAAACTGGTCTCTGATGAAATATGAGCTTAAAACTGGGCTCTGACTAATTTTGATCTCAAAGTAGACTCTGGCGAATTTGAGCATAAACTGGACTCAGATGAAATATGAGCTAAATACTGTCTCTGACTAATTTTGCTGACAAAGTGGACTCTGTTCATTTTTAGGTATAAAATGGTCTCTGATGAAATATGAGCTAAAACTGTCTCTGACGAATATTGCTCTCAAAGTAGACTCTGGCGAATTTTTGGTATAAACTGGACTCTGATGAAATATGAGCTTAAAACTGGGCTCTGTTCAATTTGGTCTTTACAGATGAAATAGCCGTAAATGGATATAAAACTAAATGTTATGGATAAGTGGTCTGTTTTCCTTAACAAAACATCTAAGACAATATTCTCTGAAAATGGTCCTTTTACAAATTCGGTCATAAACATATAAATAAACTTCTATGATTATTTGAAACTCTGAAAATAGTTGTAAGGAAATAGGAGGAGGAGAGAGAGAGAGAGGAGGGACGGTAGAGATATTATGGAGATAAGATATGATAAGAGCCGACTGGCTGGCTGGGCGCAAAGTAAATAAAGGCGACGCGACAGATTGCGAGGCAAGGGGGGGAGGGAGGGGGGGTGTGATGTACGAGACTTGAAAACCCTGACTTACACAGGTGATTTTCTAAATTTATATGAATAACTAAGGCTTACATAGACGATTTTGTAAGTTGAAAACATGTAAAATATGTCCGTAGAGTTCTCCTGGAAGCCCTAAAGTGCTACACACGTTATTTGAATTTCTCCCATAAGGCTTTAACAAACTTCTAAGTCTCGGAAATTATTTTTCTCATAAGAAATCCTTACTTCTAAAATCTGCGACTGACAAAATTTACCTGAAAACCCCCAAGCGCTATACACGATTTTCTAAATTTACCTGAAACCCTTGGGGCGCACAGGGGATATTCTAAATTTACCTGAAACCCTTGGGGCGCACAGGTACCTTTTTTCCCTTTGGACCTGAAACCCTTGGGGCGCACAGGGGATATTCTAAATTTACCTGAAACCCTTGGGGCGCACAGGCACTTTTTTTCCCTTTGGACCTGAAACCCTTGGGGCGCACAGGGGATATTCTAAATTTACCTGAAACCCTTGGGGCGCACAGGGGATATTCTAAATTTACCTGAAACCCTTGGGGCGCACAGGTACCTTTTTTCTCCCAGAAAAAAAGGTACCTGTGAGGCGCCTTCCCTACTACTCCTGTGTACCCAGCTCCCCATACCGTGCCTGTGTACCATGCACCTCGTACCGTGCCTGTGTACCATTCACCCAGTACCGTGCCTGTGTACCCTGCACCCCGTACCGTGCCTGTGTACCCTACACCCCGTACCGTGCCTGTGTACCCTGCACCCCGTACCGTGCCTGTGTACCCTGCACCCCGTACCGTGCCTGTGTACCCTGCACCCCGTACCGTGCCTGTGTACCCTGCACCCCGTACCGTGCCTGTGTACCCTACACCCCGTACCGTGCCTGTGTACCCTGCACCCCGTACCGTGCCTGTGTACCCTACACCCCGTACCGTGCCTGTGTACCCTGCACCCCGTACCGTGCCTGTGTACCCTACACCCCGTACCGTGCCTGTGTACCCTGCACCCCGTACCGTGCCTGTGTACCCTACACCCCGTACCGTGCCTGTGTACCCTGCACCCCGTACCGTGCCTGTGTACCGTGCACCTCGTACCGTGCCTGTGTACCCTGCACCCCGTACCGTGCCTGTGTACCCTACACCCCGTACCGTGCCTGTGTACCCTGCACCCCGTACCGTGCCTGTGTTCCGTGCACCTCGTACCGTGCCTGTGTACCATTCACCCAGTACCGTGCCTGTGTACCCTGCACCCCGTACCGTGCCTGTGTTCCGTGCACCTCGTACCGTGCCTGTGTACCATGCACCTCGTACCGTGCTTGTGTACCCAGCACCCCGTACCGTGACTGTGTACCGTGCACCTCGTACCGTGCCTGTGTACCCAGCACCTCGTACCGTGCCTGTGTACCATTCACCCCGTACCGTGCCTGTGTACCCTGCACCCCGTACCGTGCCTGTGTTGCGTGCACCTCGTACCGTGCCTGTGTACCGTGCACCTCGTACCGTGCCTGTGTACCCAGCACCCCGTACCGTGCCTGTGTACCGTGCACCTCGTACCGTGCCTGTGTACCGTGCCTGTGTACCCAGCACCCCGTACTGTGCCTGTGTACCGTGCACCTCGTACCGTGCCTGTGTACCGTGCACCTCGTACCGTGCCTGTGTACCATGAACTCTGTACCGTGCCTGTGTACCGTGCACCCTGTACCGTGCCTGTGTACCATGCACCCCGTACCGTGCCTGTGTACCCAGCACCCCGTCCCGTGCCTGTGTACCCTGCACTCTGTACCGTGCCTCCCGTACTGTGCCTGTGTACCGTGCACCCCGTACTGTGCCTGTGTAC
Source organism: Procambarus clarkii (assembly GCF_040958095.1). Lineage (NCBI taxonomy): Eukaryota > Metazoa > Arthropoda > Malacostraca > Decapoda > Cambaridae > Procambarus > Procambarus clarkii. The sequence continues at coordinate 10,101,360 of NC_091162.1, forward strand.
CCAGCACCCCGTACCGTGCCTGTGTACCCAGCACCCCGTACCGTGCCTGTGTGCCCTGCACTCCGTACCGTGCCTGTGTACCATGCACCCCGTACCGTGCCTGTGTACCCAGCACCCCGTACCGTGCCTCTGTACCGCGCTCCCCGTACCGTGCCTGTGTACCGTGCTCCCCGTACCGTGCCTGTGTACCCAGCACCCCGTACAGTGCCTGTGTACCCTGCACCCCGTACCGTGCCTGTGTACCGTGCTCCCCGTACCGTGCCTGTGTACCCAGCACCCCGTACCGTGCCTGTGTACCCTGCACCCCGTACCGTGCCTGTGTACCCAGCACCCCGTACCGTGCCTGTGTACCGTGCACCCCGTACCGTGCCTGGGCTCAGCGCACTGATCACATATCCGCTTTTTATCGTCTAGTAAACATTTCAGGAAACTAGAAATAATTGGTGTAATTATGTGGTAATGGGTTAATGAGGTGCGCGGTGCGCGGGCCGCTGATTACTCATTAAGGGTGAAGCTGGTCACATTATGGCTGGGTGAAGCTGTTTCCCGCCTCACCCTGGCGCCCTTGCCCGCTCTTGCCACACCCACCACTCCTTCTCATTTTGTTCCTAGCGTCTCCTCTCTTTATAGGTCTTCATTTGTAATCACCAAGTCGGGGTAAGTGGATTATGATAATGACAGGATCTGGGGTTTTTGTAAATACTGACGCGTGGACGTATTACAGCAATGTATTTGTAGGGACTACATGATGAGTCTTGTACTCCACGTGGAGTGGGTGGGGCCTGTTGCCAGGGTGATCGCTGTGGCGGTTTTCATTGGTTGCGGATGGCTGCTGGTGATGACGTCATGGATGGAGTTGCAGGTTTCTTGCCACGGACTCAATGCGCCTCTCCTCCATTTTTGCTATTGGTCGAGCAGCGCCGGTTCTCTTTCCCATTCGCTGTTGATACACCAATCAACTACACCCTACTAACAGCTCCACGTGGACTAGCCATTTCATTTTTACATATCAATCAATGCATTGGGCTTCCATTACTAGTCGGTATTGGCCATGACAGTTACATGTAAACTTGGAGAGCGAATGGCTGGCCCCCATCTTAGTCAAATATAACAAATATATACCCTCAGAAATCCATTCCATTTAAAAATTTGTACCACACAATGGGGAACATATCTGCGGGAGGGAAGTGGCAAGCTCGTTCGTGAATCCGGGTGAATCCAGACTTGGTGCGGATTCCCGGGGAATCTGAGGGATAAATGTTGGAGGCAGTTACAAGATGGAGGTTGTATGTGGATCCTGGCGGGCCGCACATTATATCCGCCTCGATCATGGCCATCATGCTATATATCCACCTGGATCATGGCCATCATGCCATATATCCACCTGGATCATGGTCATCATGCCATATATCCACCTGGATCATGGTCATCATGCCATATATCCACCTGGATCATGGTCATCATGCCATATATCCACTTGGATCATGGCCATCATGCCATATATCCACCTGGATCATGCACATCATGCCATATATCCACCTGGATCATGCCCATCATGCCATATATCCACCTGGATCATGCCATATATCCACCTGGATCATGGTCATCATGCCATATATCCACCTGGATCATGGCCATCATGCCATATATCCACCTGGATCATGGCCATCATGCCATATATCCACCTGGATCATGGCCATCATGCCATATATCCACTTGGATCATGGTCATCATGCCATATATCCACCTGGATCATGGCCATCATGCCATATATCCACCTGGATCATGGCCATCATGCCATATATCCACCTGGATCATGGTCATCATGCCATATATCCGCCTGGATCATGGTCATCATGCCATATATCCACCTGGATCATGGCCATCATGCCATATATCCGCCTGGATGATGGCCATCATGCCATATATCCACCTGGATCATGTTCATCATGCCATATATAGAGAAGCAGTGTGAGTGTAGAATTTGTGTGGGTGTAGTGGGACTTCAGGTGTTGATAGGCTTTGGGTGTAGAGGCAGTGTAGTTGTAGAACCATTGTGAGAGTAGAGATAGTGTGTGTGTAATGGCACTTTGGGTGTAGAGGCAGTGTTGGGTGTAGATGCAGTGTGGGTTAAGAAACAGTTTGCACACGGCCATTGAGCAAGATGAGGTGCAGATAATTACGTTAGTCGGCCCTTAATTACCAGCCAGGCTCTATGACACTCAACTACTCACCCGCGAGCTACAATTGGCCATAACTATGCTGAACCATTAAGAATTATACTCAACCTTCCAGAACTGTAATAAAGCAGCTGGCCTTTTTTTTTATGTTGGCTGCTTGAAATGTCCAAATGTGTTTAAGTTTCTCTAAGGATTCTAGAACTGTATTGAAGGTTCTAAAGCTACTAATGCCGTTGAAGATCTTTTCTGACCCCATCACTTTCACTCGCTGGTCAGAATGTCTCCCAAGTGGGCGTAGGATGCTATGTCAGGTCGCCCACGATGGCTGGCCAACATTCCAATAACAACATCCCACCGCTGCCACCAATGTTCCTACAACATCCCCCCGCTGCCACCAATGTTCCTACATCATCCCACCGCTGCCACCAATGTTCCTACATCATCCCACCGCTGCCACCAATGTTCCTACAACATCCCACTGCTGCCACCAATGTTCCTACAACATCCCACCGCTGCCACCAATGTTCCTACAACATCCCACCGCTGCCACCAATGTTCCTACAACATCCCACTGCTGCCACCAATGTTCCTACATCATCCCACCGCTGCCACCAATGTCCCTACAACATCCCACCGCTACCACCAATGTTCCTACAACATCCCACTGCTGCCACCAATGTTCTTACATCATCCCACCGCTGCCACCAATGTTCCTACAACATCCCACCGCTGCCACCAATGTTCCTACAACATCCCACCGCTGCCACCAATGTTCCTACAACATCCCACCGCTGCCACCAATGTTCCTACAACATCCCACCGCTGCCACCAATGTTCCTACAACATCCCACCGCTGCCACCAATGTTCCTACAACATCCCACCGCTGCCACCAATGTTCCTACATCATCCCACCGCTGCCACCAATGTTCCTACAACATCCCACCGCTGCCACCAATATTCCATCTTGTTTTGTACAGTCTGCCGTAAAAAAACTCAGATGGTCTTTTTTTTAATTTATATGTAAAACAAAAACTCCATGTTATGTGTTCAGTATTTACATGAATTTTACCGGAGGATCACTACCACTAGTGGTCTCGACGAGGACAAAAAGCCGCCGGCTTGTCAGAGGTCCCCCCATTCAAGTTACCTGGCTATGTAGCGAATGAGTGGTACAGAGTTCTGCCACTACTCTGGTGAAAACTTAGAACTTTATTGAAGCTTCAGGAATTATAAGGCAGCTACACAAACAATGCTGATGAGTTCTGAACTACACTGATGAAGTTGCAAATACCATTAAGGTGTTTATACTCTCTAAATTATGCTAGAAATATGCTGAAAATGTTATAACAATATTGAGGATGTTAAACCTACTCCAATATGACATTAGAACCCCAGTGATGATGTTAGAACCAGAGAGAGAGCTACCCAACACTCACAGTATTCACACCTGCCACTTGGCATTACCATCAATATATTTTTAAGGTACGTGTGTGTTCTGTGTCTGTTCTGTGTATTCTGTGTATGTTCTGTGTATGTTCTGTGTGTTCTGTGTATGTTCTGTGTGTGTTCTGTGTATGTTCTGTGTGTGTTCTGTGTGTGTTCTGTGTATGTTCTGTGTGTGTTCTGTGTGTGTTCTGTATATGTTTTGTGTATGTTCTGTGTGTGTTCTGTATATGTTCTGTGTGTTCTGTGTATGTTCTGTGTGTTCTGTATATGTTCTGTGTGTTCTGTATATGCTCTGTGTGTGTTCTGCGTATGTTCTGTGTGTGTTCTGTGTGTGTTCTGTGTATGTTCTGTGTGTGTTCTGTGTGTTCTATGTATGTTCTGTGTGTGTTCTGTGTGTGTTCTGTGTGTGCTCTGTGTGTGTTCTGTGTATGTTCTGTGTGTGTTCTGTGTGTGTTCTGTGTGTGTTCTGTGTATGTTCTGTGTGTGTTCTGTGTATGTTCTGTGTGTGTTCTGTGTGTGTTCTGTGTATGTTCTGTGTGTGTTCTGTGTATGTTCTGTGTGTGTTCTGTGTGTGTTCTGTGTGTGTTCTGTGTGTGTTCTGTGTGTGTTCTGTGTGTGTTATGTGTGTGTTCTGTGTATGTTCTGTGTGTGTTCTGTGTGTGTTCTGTGTGTGTTCTGTGTGTTCTGTGTATGTTCTGTGTGTGTTCTGTGTATGTTCTGTGTATGTTCTGTGTGTGTTCTGTGTGTGTTCTGTGTGTGTTCTGTGTATGTTCTGTGTATGTTCTGTGTGTGTTCTGTGTATGTTCTGTGTGTGTTCTGTGTATGTTCTGTGTGTTCTGTGTGTGTTCTGTGTATGTTCTGTGTGTTCTGTGTATGTTCTGTGTATGTTCTGTGTGTGTTCTGTGTATGTTCTGTGTATGTTCTGTGTATGTTCTGTGTATGTTCTGTGTATGTTCTGTGTATGTTCTGTGTGTGTTCTGTGTATGTTCTGTGTATGTTCTGTGTATGTTCTGTGTGTTCTGTGTGTGTTCTGTGTATGTTCTGTGTATGTTCTGTGTATGTTCTGTGTGTGTTCTGTGTATGTTCTGTGTATGTTCTGTGTATGTTCTGTGTGTTCTGTGTGTGTTCTGTGTATGTTCTGTGTGTGTTCTGTGTATGTTCTGTGTATGTTCTGTGTGTGTTCTGTGTATGTTCTGTGTGTGTTCTGTGTGTGTTCTGTGTGTGTTCTGTGTGTGTTCTGTGTGTGTTCTGTGTGTGTGTTCTGTGTATGTTCTGTGTGTGTTCTGTGTATGTTCTGTGTGTGTTCTGTGTGTGTTCTGTGTATGTTCTGTGTGTGTTCTGTGTGTGTTCTGTGTGTTCTGTGTGTGTTCTGTGTATGTTCTGTGTGTGTTCTGTGTATGTTCTGTGTGTTCTGTGTATGTTCTGTGTGTGTTCTGTGTGTGTTCTGTGTGTGTTCTGTGTGTGTTCTGTGTATGTTCTGTGTGTGTTCTGTGTGTGTTCTGTGTATGTTCTGTGTGTTCTGTGTGTGTTCTGTGTATGTTCTGTGTGTGTTCTGTGTATGTTCTGTGTATGTTCTGTGTGTGTTCTGTGTGTGTTCTGTGTATGTTCTGTGTATGTTCTGTGTATGTTCTGTGTGTGTTCTGTGTGTGTTCTGTGTATGTTCTGTGTATGTTCTGTGTGTTCTGTGTATGTTCTGTGTGTGTTCTGTGTGTGTTCTGTGTATGTTCTGTGTATGTTCTGTGTGTGTTCTGTGTGTGTTCTGTGTATGTTCTGTGTGTGTTCTGTGTGTGTGTTCTGTGTATGTTCTGTGTATGTTCTGTGTGTTCTGTGTGTGTTCTGTGTGTGTTCTGTGTATGTTCTGTGTGTGTTCTGTGTGTTCTGTGTGTGTTCTGTGTGTGTTCTGTGTATGTTCTGTGTATGTTCTGTGTATGTTCTGTGTATGTTCTGTGTGTGTTCTGTGTATGTTCTGTGTATGTTCTGTGTATGTTCTGTGTGTGTTCTGTGTGTGTTCTGTGTGTGTGTTCTGTGTATGTTCTGTGTGTGTTCTGTGTATGTTCTGTGTGTGTTCTGTGTATGTTCTGTGTATGTTCTGTGTATGTTCTGTGTATGTTCTGTGTGTGTTCTGTGTGTGTGTTCTGTGTATGTTCTGTGTGTGTTCTGTGTATGTTCTGTGTGTGTTCTGTGTGTGTTCTGTGTGTGTGTTCTGTGTATGTTCTGTGTATGTTCTGTGTATGTTCTGTGTGTGTTCTGTGTGTGTTCTGTGTGTGTTCTGTGTATGTTCTGTGTATGTTCTGTGTGTGTTCTGTGTATGTTCTGTGTGTGTTCTGTGTATGTTCTGTGTATGTTCTGTGTGTGTTCTGTGTGTGTGTTCTGTGTATGTTCTGTGTATGTTCTGTGTATGTTCTGTGTGTGTTCTGTGTGTGTTCTGTGTGTGTGTTCTGTGTATGTTCTGTGTGTGTTCTGTGTGTGTTCTGTGTGTGTTCTGTGTGTGTTCTGTGTGTGTTCTGTGTGTGTTCTGTGTGTGTGTTCTGTGTATGTTCTGTGTGTGTGTTCTGTGTGTGTGTTCTGTGTATGTTCTGTGTGTGTGTTCTGTGTATGTTCTGTGTGTGTTCTGTGTGTGTTCTGTGTGTGTTCTGTGTGTGTGTTCTGTGTGTGTGTTCTGTGTATGTTCTGTGTGTGTTCTGTGTGTGTTCTGTGTATGTTCTGTGTATGTTCTGTGTGTGTTCTGTGTATGTTCTGTGTGTGTTCTGTGTGTGTTCTGTGTGTGTGTTCTGTGTATGTTCTGTGTATGTTCTGTGTGTGTTCTGTGTGTGTTCTGTGTATGTTCTGTGTATGTTCTGTGTATGTTCTGTGTGTGTTCTGTGTGTGTTCTGTGTATGTTCTGTGTATGTTCTGTGTGTTCTGTGTATGTTCTGTGTGTGTTCTGTGTGTGTTCTGTGTATGTTCTGTGTATGTTCTGTGTGTGTTCTGTGTGTGTTCTGTGTATGTTCTGTGTGTGTTCTGTGTATGTTCTGTGTGTGTTCTGTGTGTGTGTTCTGTGTATGTTCTGTGTATGTTCTGTGTGTTCTGTGTGTGTTCTGTGTGTGTTCTGTGTATGTTCTGTGTGTGTTCTGTGTGTTCTGTGTGTGTTCTGTGTGTGTTCTGTGTATGTTCTGTGTATGTTCTGTGTATGTTCTGTGTATGTTCTGTGTGTGTTCTGTGTATGTTCTGTGTATGTTCTGTGTATGTTCTGTGTGTGTTCTGTGTGTGTTCTGTGTGTGTGTTCTGTGTATGTTCTGTGTGTGTTCTGTGTATGTTCTGTGTGTGTTCTGTGTATGTTCTGTGTATGTTCTGTGTATGTTCTGTGTATGTTCTGTGTGTGTTCTGTGTGTGTGTTCTGTGTATGTTCTGTGTGTGTTCTGTGTATGTTCTGTGTGTGTTCTGTGTGTGTTCTGTGTGTGTGTTCTGTGTATGTTCTGTGTATGTTCTGTGTATGTTCTGTGTGTGTTCTGTGTGTGTTCTGTGTGTGTTCTGTGTATGTTCTGTGTATGTTCTGTGTGTGTTCTGTGTATGTTCTGTGTGTGTTCTGTGTATGTTCTGTGTATGTTCTGTGTGTGTTCTGTGTGTGTGTTCTGTGTATGTTCTGTGTATGTTCTGTGTATGTTCTGTGTGTGTTCTGTGTGTGTTCTGTGTGTGTGTTCTGTGTATGTTCTGTGTGTGTTCTGTGTGTGTTCTGTGTGTGTTCTGTGTGTGTTCTGTGTGTGTTCTGTGTGTGTGTTCTGTGTATGTTCTGTGTGTGTGTTCTGTGTGTGTGTTCTGTGTATGTTCTGTGTGTGTGTTCTGTGTATGTTCTGTGTGTGTTCTGTGTGTGTTCTGTGTGTGTTCTGTGTGTGTGTTCTGTGTGTGTGTTCTGTGTATGTTCTGTGTGTGTTCTGTGTGTGTTCTGTGTATGTTCTGTGTGTGTTCTGTGTGTGTTCTGTGTATGTTCTGTGTGTGTTCTGTGTGTGTTCTGTGTGTGTTCTGTGTGTGTGTTCTGTGTATGTTCTGTGTGTGTTCTGTGTATGTTCTGTGTGTGTTCTGTGTGTGTTCTGTGTGTGTTCTGTGTATGTTCTGTGTATGTTCTGTGTATGTTCTGTGTATGTTCTGTGTGTGTTCTGTGTATGTTCTGTGTATGTTCTGTGTATGTTCTGTGTGTGTTCTGTGTGTGTTCTGTGTGTATGTTCTGTGTGTGTTCTGTGTATGTTCTGTGTATGTTCTGTGTGTGTTCTGTGTGTGTTCTGTGTGTGTTCTGTGTGTGTGTTCTGTGTATGTTCTGTGTGTGTTCTGTGTGTGTTCTGTGTGTGTGTTCTGTGTATGTTCTGTGTGTGTTCTGTGTGTGTTCTGTGTGTGTGTTCTGTGTGTGTTCTGTGTGTGTTCTGTGTATGTTCTGTGTGTGTTCTGTGTGTGTGTTCTGTGTGTGTTCTGTGTGTGTGTTCTGTGTATGTTCTGTGTGTGTTCTGTGTATGTTCTGTGTGTGTTCTGTGTGTGTTCTGTGTGTTCTGTGTATGTTCTGTGTATGTTCTGTGTATGTTCTGTGTGTGTTCTGTGTGTTCTGTGTGTGTTCTGTGTGTTCTGTGTGTGTTCTGTGTGTTCTGTGTGTGTTCTGTGTGTTCTGTGTGTGTTCTGTGTGTTCTGTGTGTGTTCTGTGTGTGTTCTGTGTGTTCTGTGTGTGTTCTGTGTGTGTTCTGTGTATGTTCTGTGTGTGTTCTGTGTGTGCTCTGTGTATGTTCTGTGTATGTTCTGTGTATGTTCTGTGTGTGTTCTGTGTGTGTTCTGTGTGTGTTCTGTGTGTGTTCTGTGTGTGTTCTGTGTGTGTTCTGTGTGTGTTCTGTGTGTTCTGTGTGTGTTCTGTGTGTTCTGTGTGTGTTCTGTGTGTTCTGTGTGTGTTCTGTGTGTGTTCTGTGTATGTTCTGTGTGTGTTCTGTGTGTGTTCTGTGTGTGTTCTGTGTGTGTTCTGTGTGTGTTCTGTGTGTGTTCTGTGTGTGTTCTGTGTGTTCTGTGTGTGTTCTGTGTGTTCTGTGTGTGTTCTGTGTGTGTTCTGTGTGTTCTGTGTGTGTTCTGTGTGTGTTCTGTGTATGTTCTGTGTGTGTTCTGTGTGTGCTCTGTGTATGTTCTGTGTATGTTCTGTGTATGTTCTGTGTGTGTTCTGTGTGTGTTCTGTATGTGTTCTGTGTATGTTCTGTGTATGTTCTGTGTGTGTTCTGTGTGTTCTGTGTGTGTTCTGTGTATGTTCTGTGTATGTTCTGTGTGTGTTCTGTGTGTGTTCTGTGTGTGTTCTGTGTGTGTTCTGTGTGTGTTCTGTGTGTGTTCTGTGTGTGTTCTGTGTGTTCTGTGTGTGTTCTGTGTGTGTTCTGTGTGTGTTCTGTGTGTGTTCTGTGTGTTCTGTGTGTGTTCTGTGTATGTTCTGTGTATGTTCTGTGTATGTTCTGTGTATGTTCTGTGTGTGTTCTGTGTGTGTTCTGTGTGTTCTGTGTATGTTCTGTGTGTGTTCTGTGTGTGTTCTGTGTGTTCTGTGTGTGTTCTGTGTGTGTTCTGTGTGTGTTCTGTGTATGTTCTGTGTATGTTCTGTGTGTGTTCTGTGTGTTCTGTGTGTGTTCTGTGTGTGTTCTGTGTATGTTCTGTGTGTGTTCTGTGTGTGTTCTGTGTGTTCTGTGTGTGTTCTGTGTGTGTTCTGTGTATGTTCTGTGTGTGTTCTGTGTGTGTTCTGTGTATGTTCTGTGTATGTTCTGTGTGTGTTCTGTGTATGTTCTGTGTGTGTTCTGTGTGTGTGTTCTGTGTATGTTCTGTGTGTGTTCTGTGTGTGTTCTGTGTGTGTTCTGTGTATGTTCTGCGTGTGTTCTGTGTGTGTTCTGTGTATGTTCTGTGTGTGTTCTGTGTGTGTGTTCTGTGTATGTTCTGTGTATGTTCTGTGTGTTCTGTGTGTTCTGTGTGTGTTCTGTGTGTGTTCTGTGTATGTTCTGTGTATGTTCTGTGTATGTTCTGTGTGTGTTCTGTGTGTGTTCTGTGTATGTTCTGTGTGTGTTCTGTGTGTTCTGTGTGTGTTCTGTGTATGTTCTGTGTATGTTCTGTGTATGTTCTGTGTGTGTTCTGTGTGTTCTGTGTGTGTTCTGTGTGTGTTCTGTGTGTGTTCTGTGTATGTTCTGTGTATGTTCTGTGTATGTTCTGTGTATGTTCTGTGTGTGTTCTGTGTGTTCTGTGTGTGTTCTGTGTGTGTTCTGTGTGTGTTCTGTGTATGTTCTGTGTATGTTCTGTGTGTGTTCTGTGTGTGTTCTGTGTGTGTTCTGTGTATGTTCTGTGTGTGTTCTGTGTGTTCTGTGTGTGTTCTGTGTATGTTCTGTGTATGTTCTGTGTGTGTTCTGTGTGTTCTGTGTGTTCTGTGTGTGTTCTGTGTGTGTTCTGTGTGTGTTCTGTGTATGTTTAGTATGTGTTCTGTGTATGTTCTGTGTGTGTGTTCTGTGTATGTTCTGTGTATGTTCTGTGTATGTTCTGTGTATGTTCTGTATGTGTTCTGTGTATGTTCTGTGTGTGTGTTCTGTGTGTGTTCTGTGTATGTTCTGTGTATGTTCTGTGTATGTTCTGTGTTTGTTCTGTATGTGTTCTGTGTATGTTCTGTGTGTGTTCTGTGTGTTCTGTGTGTGTTCTGTGTATGTTCTGTGTATGTTCTGTGTATGTTCTGTGTGTGTTCTGTGTGTGTTCTGTGTATGTTCTGTGTGTGTTCTGTGTATGTTTTGTGTGTGTTCTGTGTGTGTTCTGTGTGTGTTCTGTGTATGTTCTGTGTGTGTTCTGTGTGTTCTGTGTATGTTCTGTGTATGTTCTGTGTGTGTTCTGTGTGTGTTCTGTGTGTGTTCTGTGTGTGTTCTGTGTGTTCTGTGTGTGTTCTGTGTATGTTCTGTGTGTGTTCTGTGTGTGTTCTGTTTACGTTCTGTTGTGTGTAGGGTTCATACTAATGGGGCTTGTTGAGTGTAAGGTTCATACTAATGGGGCTTGTTGTGTGCAGGGTTCATACTAATGGGGCTTGTTGTGTGCAGGGTTCATACTAATGGGGCTTCTTGTGTGCAGGGTTCATGCTAATGGGGCTTGTTGTGTGCAGGGTTCATACTAATGGGGCTTGTTGTGTGCAGGGTTCATACTAATGGGGCTTGTTGTGTGCAGGGTTCATACTAATGGGGCTTGTTGAGTGTAGGATTCATACTAATGGGGCTTGTTGAGTGCAGGGTTCATACTAATGGGGCTTCTTGTGTGCAGGGTTCATACTAATGGGGCTTCTTGTGTGCAGGGTTCATGCTAATGGGGCTTGTTGTGTGCAGGGTTCATACTAATGGGGCTTGTTGTGTGCAGGGTTCATACTAATGGGGCTTGTTGTGTGCAGGGTTCATACTAATGGGGCTTGTTGAGTGTAGGATTCATACTAATGGGGCTTGTTGAGTGTAAGGTTCATACTAATGGGGCTTGTTGAGTGCAGGGTTCATACTAATGGGGCTTGTTGTGTGTAGGGTTCATACTAATGGGGCTTGTTGTGTGTAGGGTTCATACTAATGGGGCTTGTTGTGTGTAGGGTTCATACTAATGGGGCTTGTTGTGTGCAGGGTTCATACTAATGGGGCTTGTTGAGTGTAGGGTTCATACTAATGGGGTTTGTTGAGTGCAGGGTTCATACTAATGGGGCTTGTTGAATGTAGGATTCATACAAATGGGGCTTGTTGAGTGCAGGGTTCATACTAATGGGGCTTGTTGTGTGCAAGGTTCATACTAATGGGGTTTGTTGTGTGCAGGGTTCATACTAATGGGGCTTGTTGAGTGCAGGGTTCATACTAATGGGGTTTGTTGTGTGCAGGGTTCATACTAATGGGGCTTGTTGAGTGTAGGGTTCATACTAATGGGGCTTGTTGAATGTAGGATTCATACAAATGGGGCTTGTTGAGTGCAGGGTTCATACTAATGGGGCTTGTTGTGTGCAGGGTTCATACTAATGGGGCTTGTTGTGTGCAAGGTTCATACTAATGGGGTTTGTTGAGTGTAGGGTTCATACTAATGGGGCTTGTTGAGTGTAGGATTCATACTAATGGGGCTTGTTGAGTGCAGGGTTCATACTAATGGGGCTTGTTGTGTGCACGGTTCATACTAATGGGACTTGTTGTGTGCAGGGTTCATACTAATGGGGCTTGTTGTGTGTAGGGTTCATACTAATGGGGTTTGTTGAGTGTAGGGTTCACACTAATGGGGCTTGTTGTGTGCAGGGTTCATACTAATGGGGCTTGTTGTGTGCAGGGTTCATACTAATAGGTCTTGTTGTGTGCAGGGTTCATACTAATGGGGCTTGTTGAGTTTAGGGTTCATACTAATGGGGTTTGTTGAGTGTAGGGTTCATACTAATGGGGCTTGTTGAATGTAGGATTCATACTAATGGGGCTTGTTGAGTGCAGGGTTCATACTAATGGGGCTTGTTGTGTGCACGGTTCATACTAATGGGGTTTGTTGTGTGCAAGGTTCATACTAATGGGGTTTGTTGAGTGTAGGGTTCATACTAATGGGGCTTGTTGAGTGCAGGGTTCATACTAATGGGGCTTGTTGTGTGTAGGGTTCATACTAATGGGGCTTGTTGTGTGTAGGGTTCATACTAATGGGGCTTGTTGTGTGTAGGGTTCATACTAATGGGGCTTGTTGTGTGCAGGGTTCATACTAATGGGGCTTGTTGAGTGTAGGGTTCATACTAATGGGGTTTGTTGAGTGCAGGGTTCATACTAATGGGGCTTGTTGAATGTAGGATTCATACAAATGGGGCTTGTTGAGTGCAGGGTTCATACTAATGGGGCTTGTTGTGTGCAAGGTTCATACTAATGGGGTTTGTTGTGTGCAGGGTTCATACTAATGGGGCTTGTTGAGTGCAGGGTTCATACTAATGGGGTTTGTTGTGTGCAGGGTTCATACTAATGGGGCTTGTTGAGTGTAGGGTTCATACTAATGGGGCTTGTTGAATGTAGGATTCATACAAATGGGGCTTGTTGAGTGCAGGGTTCATACTAATGGGGCTTGTTGAGTGCAGGGTTCATACTAATGGGGCTTGTTGTGTGCAAGGTTCATACTAATGGGGTTTGTTGAGTGTAGGGTTCATACTAATGGGGCTTGTTGAGTGTAGGATTCATACTAATGGGGCTTGTTGAGTGCAGGGTTCATACTAATGGGGCTTGTTGTGTGCACGGTTATACTAATGGGGCTTGTTGTGTGCAGGGTTCATACTAATGGGGCTTGTTGTGTGTAGGGTTCATACTAATGGGGTTTGTTGTGTGTAGGGTTCATACTAATGGGGTTTGTTGAGTGTAGGGTTCACACTAATGGGGCTTGTTGTGTGCAGGGTTCATACTAATGGGGCTTGTTGTGTGCTGGGTTCATACTAATGGGTCTTGTTGTGTGCAGGGTTCATACTAATGGGGCTTGTTGAGTTTAGGGTTCATACTAATGGGGTTTGTTGAGTGTAGGGTTCATACTAATGGGGCTTGTTGAATGTAGGATTCATACTAATGGGGCTTGTTGAGTGCAGGGTTCATACTAATGGGGCTTGTTGTGTGCACGGTTCATACTAATGGGGTTTGTTGTGTGCAAGGTTCATACTAATGGGGTTTGTTGAGTGTAGGGTTCATACTAATGGGGCTTGTTGAGTGTAGGGTTCATACTAATGGGGCTTGTTGAGTGTAGGGTTCATACTAATGGGGCTTGTTGAGTCCAGGGTTCATAACCCACTTTCAACCATATTTCTCTCTCCTTCACTCTCACTCTCTCCTTCACTCTCACTCTCTTTCACTCTCACTCTCTCCTTTACTCTCACTCTCTCCTTCACTCTCACTCTCTCCTTCACTCTCACTCTCTCTTTCACTCTCACTCTCTCCTTTACTCTCACTCTCTCCTTCACTCTCACTCTCTCCTTCACTCTCACTCTCTCTTTCACTCTCACTCTCTCCTTTACTCTCACTCTCTCCTTCACTCTCACTCTCTCCATCACTCTCACTCTCTCCATCACTCACTCTCTCCATCACTCGCACTCTCTCCATCACTCACTCTCTCCATCACTCTCACTCTCTTCATCACTCCCACTCTCTCCATCACTCACTCTCTCCTTCACTTTCACTCTTTCCATCACTCTCACTCTCTCCTTCACTCGCACTCTCTCCTTCACTCTCACTCTCTCCATCACTCACTCTCTTCATCACTCTCACTCTCTCCTTCACTCTCCCTCTGAGAGCTAAAGGGTCCCACTGACCCCAATTCCTTGCGGTCTGACACAGATTTACTGCTACACAAATAATGAACTAAGGTTTACTGCCTTAGCCAGGGATCCCGCGCTCTCAACCTGCGGGAAATTAAGATGAACTTCTGCCAGGAAAAGCTTTTTAGCCTGGCGGGTGAGAGAGATTACCAGGACCTTTAGCGGGTGAGAGAGATTACCAGGACCTTTAGCGGGTGAGAGAGATTACCTGGACCTTTAGCGGGTGAGAGAGATTACCAGGACCTTTAGCGGGTGAGAGAGATTACCAGGACCTTTAGCGGGTGAGAGAGATTACCAGGACCTTTAGCGGGTGAGAGAGATTACCTGGACCTTTAGCGGGTGAGGGAGATTACCAGGACCTTTAGCGGGTGAGAGAGATTACCAGGACCTTTAGCGGGTGAGAGAGATTACCAGGACCTTTAGCGGGTGAGAGAGATTACCTGGACCTTTAGCGGGTGAGAGAGATTTCCTGGACCTTTAGCGGGTGATAGAGATTACCAGGACCTTTAGCGGGTGAGAGAGATTACCTGGACCTTTAGCGGGTGAGAGACATTACCAGGACCTTACCAACTTTCGCGCCATCAGACGAAGCAAATAACAAAAACAAAATCCGCGAATATCAAGCTTCCGGTTTCCTCGACCAATCAAAATGCAAAAACTCGCTGAAGAACGTCGGTGATTTGCCATTACTATCCTGTTTTGGTCCCTATTTCGCCTTGTCGTACACGCCCATGCGCATGCGCGTCTCTGCCGAGCCCCGATAACAGGAACGTGCATGAGTTCAGGAATGTGTTTAAGGTATAATTTGTCGGAGGACACGTGTTTTACTTAATGACATATAATCAGGGGGGTAACACCTGAGTGCGGGCCTGGTAGTGATTATAGAGAGTGGTCTGGTAATGGCAGAGTGGGGTGCAGCGCCCAGACCCGGAGGGGCTGATGGCTGAGTGATAGGCTACCAGGAGCCTGTTATCCTCCACCACCCACTGTCACCCCCACCACCCACTGTCACCCTCCACCACCCTCTGTCACCCCCACCACCCACTGTCTCCCCCACCACCCACTGTCACCCCCAACACCCACTGTCACCCCCACCACCACCCACTGTCTCCACCACCACCCACTGTTTCCACCACCACCACCCACTGTCTCCACCACCACCACCCACTGTCTCCCCACCACCCACTGTCTCCGCACACCACCCACTGTCTCCGCCCACCACCCACTGTCTCCGCCCACCACCCACTGTCTCCCCCATCACCTACAGTCTCCCCCACCACCCACTGTCTCCCCCACCACCAACTGCCTCCCCCACCACCCACTGTCTCCCCCACCACCCACTGTCTCCACCCACCACCCACTGTCTCCACCACCACCCACTGTCTCCCCACCACCTACTGTCGCCCCCACCACCCACTGTCTCCACCACCACCCACTGTCTCCCTCATCACCTACAGTCTCCCCCACCACCCACTGTCTCCCCCACCACCCACTGTCACCCCCACCACCCATTGTCTCCCCCACCACCAACTGTCACCCCCACCACCCACTGTCTCCCCCACCACCCACTGTTTCCCCCACCACCCACTGTCTCCCCCACCACTCACTGTCTCCACCACCACCCACTGTCTACACCACCACCCACTGTCTCCCCCACCACCCCTAGTCTCCACCACCACCCACTGTCTCCCCCACCACACACTGTCTCCCCCGCCACCCCTTGTCTCCACCACCACCCACTGTCTCCACCACCACCCACTGTCTCCACCACCACCCACTGTCTCCCCCACCACCACCCACTGTCTCCACCACCACCAACTGTCTCCCCCACCACCCACTGTCTCCCCCACCACCCACTGTCTCCCCCCACCACCCACTGTCTCCACCACCACCCACTGTCTCCCACTGTCTCCACCACTACCCACTGTCTCCCCCACCACCACCCATTGTCTCCCCCACCAGCCACTGTCTCCCCCACCACCCACTGTCTCCACCACCACCCACTGTCTCCCCCACCACCACCCACTGTCTCCACCACCACCAACTGTCTCCCCCACCACCCACTGTCTCCCCCACCACCCACTGTCTCCCCCCACCACCCACTGTCTCCACCACCACCCACTGTCTCCCACTGTCTCCACCACTACCCACTGTCTCCCCCACCACCACCCATTGTCTCCCCCACCAGCCACTGTCTCCACCACCACCCACTGTCTCCACCACCACCCACTGTCTCCCCCACCACCACCCACTGTCTCCACCACCACCAACTGTCTCCCCCACCACCCACTGTCTCCCCCACCACCCACTGTCTCCCCCCACCACCCACTGTCTCCACCACCACCCACTGTCTCCCACTGTCTCCACCACTACCCACTGTCTCCCCCACCACCACCCACTGTCACCACCACCACCCACTGTCTCCCCCACCACCCACAGTCTCCCCCACTACCACCCACTGTCACCACTACCACCCACAGTCTCCACCACCAGCCACTGTCTCCACCACCACCAGCCACTGTCTCCCCCACCACCACCCACTGTCTCCCCTCACCACCCACTGTCTCCCCCACCACCCACTGTCTCCCCCACCACCACACACTGTCTCCACCACCACCCACTGTCTCCCCCACCACCCACAGTCTCCCCCACCACCAGCCACAGTCTCCACCACCACCACCCACTGTCTCTACCACCACCCACTGTCTCCCCCACCACCACCCACTGTCTCCCCCACCACCCACTGTCTCCCCCAC
Organism: Procambarus clarkii; assembly: GCF_040958095.1. Taxonomy (NCBI): domain Eukaryota; kingdom Metazoa; phylum Arthropoda; class Malacostraca; order Decapoda; family Cambaridae; genus Procambarus; species Procambarus clarkii. The sequence goes on from NC_091162.1 coordinate 10,118,022, forward strand.
CACCCACAGTCTCCCCCACCACCAGCCACAGTCTCCACCACCACCACCCACTGTCTCCCCCACCACCCACTGTCTCCCCCACCACCAGCCACAGTCTCCACCACCACCACCCACTGTCTCCCCCACCACCCACTGTCTCCCCCACCACCCACAGTCTCCCCCACCACCAGCCACAGTCTCCACCACCACCACCCACAGTCTCCCCCACCACCACCCACAGTCTCCCCCACCACCAGCCACAGTCTCCCCCACCACCAGCCACAGTCTCCACCACCACCACCCACTGTCTCCACCACCACCACCCACTGTCTCCACCACCACCACCCACTGTCTCCACCACCACCACCCACAGTCTCCCCCACCACCAGCCACAGTCTCCACCACCACCACCCGCAGTCTCCCCCACCACCCACTGTCTCTCCCACCACCCAATGTCTCCCCCACCACCCAGTGTCTCACTCACCACCCACTGTCTCCCCCACCACCCAGTGTCTCACCCACCACCCACTGTCTCCCCCACCACCCACTGTCTCCCCCACTACCTACTGTCTCCCCCACCACCCACTGTCTCCCACCATCACCCACAGTCTCCCCCATGACCCACTGTCACCCCCTACCACCCACTGTCTTCCTCACCACCCACTGTCACCCACTGTCTCCCTCACCACCCACTGTCTCCCACCACCACCCACTGTCTCCCCCACCACCCACTGTCACCCCCCACCACATACTGTCTCCACCACCACCCACTGTCACCACCACCACCCTTTGTCTCACCCACTGTTACCACCACCGACTGCCTCCACCACCACCCACTGTCTTCCCCAACAACTACTGTCTCCCCCACCACCCACTGTCTCCCCCACCACCCACTGTCTCCCCCACCACCCACTGTCTCCCCCACCACCCACTGTCTTCCCCAACAACTACTGTCTCCCCCACCACCAGCAGTAGTAGGGGGGAAGAGCCACAGTGGAATTTTTTTTTTCAGAAAATTCACGTGTGGATCATCGGGGTTTTCAGGTGAATTTGGCTAGTCACAGATTTGGAATTAGGTAATTCTTATGAGGAGCATAATTTCTGAGATTTTAGAGGTTTGTTAAGCGTTCTTATGATGAAAATAAGTAGGCAAATCTTAAGAAATTTTTTAGAAAATATCGTGTTTTTTTTTTTAACATATTAGGTACATCTGCATTAGTGCAGCTACCCTAGACTATATGAAGTGGAGTACAGTGTGTGAAAAAAGCTAACTAGGTGATGCTAAGAAATCCCCATCACACAGGATGGTTAGTCATACAGAGGCATGTGATAAGCGGTCCGCACTGGCAGACTCCGGTTGCATTTTGAGGATACCAATAACACAAGATTGAATAAGGCAGCAGTGGTAATACAAGTCCCCATCTCGCAGGATGGTTAGTCATACAGAGCCATGTGTTTAATAGCCTGCACTGGCAAGTTTTGGGTATACTGTGAGGATATCTTCAAGAATACGAGAGTGAATAAAGTAATTGCAAAGCTCCAGGTACCTCATGCCAACTGGTCTGAAAGGTCTAATAACTGGGCATTCAGTGATGTAGTGTTTGTGTCACAGCATTTCCAGGTAAATTCTACGGACATATTTTGCCTGTTTTCAACATCGGAAATTCCTGTTTGTGGCACATGGTTTTCGGGTAAATTTTAGAAATTCCCGTTTAACTTAAGGCTAAGGGTTTTTCAGGCGAATTTGGGCAGTCACAGATTTAGAAGTAAGAATTTCTTTATGAGAAAAAATAATTTCCGAGACTTTAGAAGTTTGTTAAAAGTTCTTATGATGAAAATAAGTAGGAAAATCTTAAAGAAATTTTTTAGAAAATATCGTGTTTTATAACAATTTACGGCTGTTTCACCTGTAAAGACCAAAATTCTTCAGAGTCTAGTTGTTGACCTAAATTATTTAGAGTCCGCTTTGTGAGCAAATTTCGTCAGAGTCCATTTTCAGATAAATTTTCATTAGAGTCAAGTTTTATACCGAAAATTCATCAAAGTTCACTTTGTGCCCAAAATATTCAGAGTCCAGTTTGCTAGCAAAATTCGTCAGAGTCCTGTAATCTGCGAAAATTCGTCAGAGTCCATTTTATACTCAAAAATAATCAGAGTCCAATTAACAACAGAAATTCGTAAAGTCCAGTAAGGCCAAAAAAATTATCAGAGTCCAATTATCAACAGAAATTCGTCAGAGTCCAGTTTTCTAGCAATATTCATCAGAGTCCATTTTCAACCCATTTTTCGTCAGAGTCCATTTTATACTCATAAATAATCAGAGTCCAATTAACAACAGAAATTCGTCAGAGTTCAGTTTAAGCTCAAAATTCGTGAGAGTCTACTGTGTTAGCAAAATTTGACAGAGTCCATTTTATACCCAAAAATAATCAGAGTCCAATTATCAACAGAAATTTGACAGAGTCCACTTTGTTAGCAAAATTCGTCAGAGTCCAGTTTTCTAGCAAAATATATCAGAGTCCAATTTTTACCCAAAAATGAACAGAGTCCACTTTGTGCCGAAATATTCAGAGTCCAGTTCATGATCGAAATTAATCAGAGTCCAATTGAAGACCCAAATTTGACCGAGACCACATTTTCGCTACTAGCAGTCCAATCCCCCTGAAATTTTAAACAGTCATATTTCTGTCATAGTAAATAAGATCAAGTCAGTTACTGAGCTCCAGCTCTCGTCCCCCACCCTCTTTCCCCCTCAAGTCTTTGTTAATATCCTATCAATTCCCCTGAAATTTTTACACTCTGTATTTCAGACACCGTAAATAAGATGAAAATAGTTATCGAGTTCCAGCTCTCGTCCCCACCTCGGTTTTCTCTAGTATCTTTGTAAGTAATCCATCAATTTCCCTGAAATTTTTACCCTCTATATTTCAGACATAGTAAATAGGATCCAAACAATTATCAAACTCTAGCTCTTGTCCTCTGTCCAAGTTCACTCCTGTAAATTCATTACTATCAGTCCAAATCCCCCTGAGATTTAAACACCCAACTACATTTTCAGACATAGTAAATAAAAGCCAGTTCAGTTACCGAGTTTCAACTCTTGTTCCCCGCTTATCTCATTTTGTACAAGTTCTTTATTTTCCAACTAAATCACCCGAGATTTAAGATCACCTTATTTCTAACCTAGTAAAATTAATCAGGGCATTAGCCAAGCTCCATTTCCTCTGTCTTAGATCATCGAACATACATATATCCGATCAAGTCCCTCTCCAGCCTAACTCTTTATCAGAGTAATCACCTTACCCTTTCCCTCCCTTACCTTCTCATCCCCAACGTATCCAAACCTTCAATAATCATACTGTATTTGCATATTTTCTCTATATTCAGCTGTGTTCTTCACATTTTTTCCATGTTTTCTGTGTTCACTCCATGTTCTACAAATGTTCACAGCATGCTCAGTTCAATTTTTTTCACCTGGTTTTCTCAATTTTTTCTGTTTTCTACCATTTTTCTCCCATGTTCATTACAGTCCCATACATGTTCTCTGTATAACTTTTATACTCAATATTCATGTTCTCAATGTTCTTAGCTTGTTCTTCACATGTTCAGTGTTCATTCTTTGTATTCCCTATGTTCCTTATCATGTCTTCATATTCTCTATAAGTTCATATTCCCTGCATGTTCACTCTATTCATCAACTTTTTCTTACATGTTTTCTGTGTTCACCGTATGTTCACTGTGTTCATTCCCTTACTTAACCTCAATTTTTTATGTTTTTTGTTTCTTTAAACCAATTCGTTTCTTCCATTCACTAACTAGTTCTTTGTCAAATATTATCATCGGCAATACAGTTCCCTCAACAATTTTAGTCACCCAGTTTTATTTACAAAACTATGTCAAAGTAATTCTCGTAGTCAACTTAATAGTTCTACCAACCCTGTTCTTAAACAAATCTACACTTTATTCAGTTCCAAATTTACAAAGACAAACCTTTCTTGAACCTTCTTAACTAAAAATCTTTCGCCAATCAACTAAAACATAGTCACTTTCGTCATTTCTCAACTAAACTTATTATCCAATCAACCAAAAAATAGTCAGGATTAATCTCATTCAACACCGTTCTTAACTAAAACAACCTTTCTCTTAGCTAAAAATTGTCAAAGGAATCTTTCCAACATTGTTCATAACTAACTTTATCCATCGTCATTCAACTAAAAATAGTCTTGTTCATCATTTCGTAACAGCCATTATGTTTTCATCAAGTAAGAAAATATAGTCAAAAATATCTATCATCGTCGTTCTTAACTGACATTTATACTTTGTGGAGCACTAAAATAGTCACTGTCGTCATATTTTTTTCTTGTCTTTCCTCAACTAAAATAGTCAAATGTAACTTGTTCAACACTTTCATAACTAAAATTATATGTTGCTAAGTAAGAAAAATAGTCAAATGTAACTTTTTCAGCACTTTCGTAAAAATTATATGTCGTTAAGTAAGAAAAATAGTCAAAGATGCTCTTCGTAACACCAAAGTTACTCTTCGAGAAATCAAAGACACTCTTCAATACATCAAGGACTTACTCAAAGATCCCAAAGTTGAACTCAAAGACATTCTTTGAGACATCAAAGACATCCTTTAAGACATCAAAGACACCTCTCGAGGCATCAAAGACACTCTCAAACACACCAAAAGGCACTCTTCGAGATATCAAAGTTATTCTTCGAAACTTAAAAGTTGCTCTGTAAGATATCTTTGTTCATCAAACTTATTCTCAGAGATATCTAAAGTTATTCTCAGAAGAATCAAAAGTTATTCTAAGACAACAAAAGTTATTCTCAGAGCTACCCAAAGCTATTCTCAGAGTCATCAAAGCTATTCTCAGAGTCATCAAAAATGTTCCAAAAGACGTTAAAAATTAATCTCAGTCATCAAACTTGTTCTCAAAGTCATCAAAGTTAATCTTAAGAGTTATCAAAGGTAATCTCTAACTCACTTTTGTTCATCAAAGTTGATCTCAGAGTTAACAAAGGTAATCTCTAACTCACTCTCGTTCATCAAAGTTGTTTCAAAGACATCAAAGTTAATCTCAGAGTTATCCAAAGATATTCTCATGTCCACAAAAGTTATTCTGAGCTATCAAAGTTAATCTCAGACATCTTCGTTCATAAAAGTTATTCTCAGCTTTTATAAATAACTAAAGTTATTCTCTAAGACATCAAAGTTATTCTAAGATCTATCAAAAGTTATTCTCAGTCATGATATGTTATTCTCTAAGTAACCTTCCGTTCATCAAAGACATTCTCTAAGTCCTCAAAGTTATTCTCTAAGACAACAAAGTCATTCTCAGAGTCATCAAAAGTTATTCTCAGAGTCACCTTCGTTATTCAAAGAAGCCTTCTGAGACATCCTCGTTCAACAAAACTGTCCTCAGAGCCATCAAAAAGTTAAATACAGTCATCAAAGTTATTCTCTAAATAACATCGGGTGGAGAGAATAGGTTTGAGCATTGTAGTTCAGAGAACAGTTTTAGGGTAAAGTGACTAAGAAAATATATTTTAACAGAAGTGCAGGTTTGGTATGAAAAGCTGAACTAGTTACATTTTGGAGAGAAATTTTATGACTGAAGATGTCTTAAAGAATAACATGATGGAAGAAGGAGAGTTTCTTTGATGAACGAAGGTGAATTAGAGATCACTTTGATGACTCTGAGAACAACTTTGATCAACGAAGATGGATTGGAAAGTTTCTCTAATGAACAAAGGTGACTTAGAGATTAACTTTTATGATTTAGAGAACATCTTTGATGTCTTAGAGAACAACATTGATGTCTTAGAGAACAACTTTGATGAACAAAGATGTCTTAGAAAGCTTCTCTGATGAACGAAAACATACTTAGAGAATAACTTTGATGACTGTATTTAACTTTTTGATGGCTCTGAGGACAGTTTTGTTGAACGAGGATGTCTCAGAAGGCTTCTTTGAATAACGAAGGTGACTCTGAGAATAACTTTTGATGACTCTGAGAATGACTTTGTTGTCTTAGAGAATAACTTTGAGGACTTAGAGAATGTCTTTGATGAATGGAAGGTTACTTAGAGAATGTCTTTGATGAATGGAAGGTTACTTAGAGAATGTCTTTGATGAATGGAAGGTTACTTAGAGAATAACATATCATGACTGAGAATAACTTTTGATAGCTCTTAGAATAACTTTGATGTCTTAGAGAATAACTTTAGATGTCTCTGAGAATAACTTTTATGAACGAAGATGTCTGAGATTAACTTTGATTGCTCAGAATAACTTTTCTGGACATGAAAATATCTTTGGATAACTCTGAGATTAACTTTGATGTCTTTGAAACAACTTTGATGAACGAGAGTGAGTTAGAGATTACCTTTGTTAACTCTGAGATCAACTTTGATGAACAAAAGTGAGTTAGAGATTACCTTTGATAACTCTAAGATTAACTTTGATGACTTTGAGAACAAGTTTGATGACTGAGATTAATTTTTAACGTCTTTTGGAACAACTTTGATGACTCTGAGAATAGCTTTGATGACTCTGAGAATAGCTTTGATGACTCTGAGAATAGCTTTGGGTAGCTCTGAGAATAACTTTTGTTGTCTTAGAATAACTTTTGATTGTTCTGAGAATAACTTTAGATATCTCTGAGAATAAGTTTGATGAACAAAGATATCTTACAGAGCAACTTTTATGTTTCGAAGAATAACTTTGATATCTCGAAGAGTGCCTTTTGGTGTGTTTGAGAGTGTCTTTGATGCCTCGAGAGGTGTCTTTGATGTCTTAAAGGATGTCTTTGATGTCTCAAAGGATGTCTTTGAGTGCAACTTTGGGATCTTTGAGTAAGTCCTTGATGCATTGAAGAGTGTCTTTGATTTCTCGAAGAGTAACTTTGGTGTTACAAAGAGCACCTTTGACTATTTTTCTTACTTAACGACATATAATTTTTACGAAAGTGCTGAAAAAGTTACATTTGACTATTTTTCTTACTTAGCGACATATAATTTTAGTTACGAAAGTGTTGAAAAAGTTACATTTGACTATTTTAGTTGAGGAAAGGCAAGAAAAAAATATGACGACAGTGACTATTTTAGTGCTCCACAAAGTATAAATGTCAGTTAAGAACGACGATGATAGATATTTTTGACTATATTTTCTTACTTGATGAAAACATAATGGCTGTTACGAAATGATGAACAAGACTATTTTTAGTTGAATGACGATGGATAAAGTTAGTTATGAACAATGTTGGAAAGATTCCGTTGACAATTTTTAGCTAAGAGAAAGGTTGTTTTAGTTAAGAACGGTGTTGAATGAGATTAATCCTGACTATTTTTTGGTTGATTGGATAATAAGTTTAGTTGAGAAATGACGAAAGTGACTATGTTTTAGTTGATTGGCGAAAGATTTTTAGTTAAGAAGTTACAAGAAAGGTTTGTCTTTGTAAATTTGGAACTGAATAAAGTGTAGATTTGTTTAAGAACAGGGTTGGTAGAACTATTAAGTTGACTACGAGAATTACTTTGACATAGTTTTGTAAATAAAACTGGGTGACTAAAATTGTTGAGGGAACTGTATTGCCGATGATAATATTTGACAAAGAACTAGTTAGTGAATGGAAGAAACGAATTGGTTTAAAGAAACAAAGAACATAAATAATTGAGGTTAAGTAAGGGAATGAACACAGTGAACATACGGTGAACACAGAAAACATGTAAGAAAAAGTTGATGAATAGAGTGAACATGCAGGGAATATGAACTTATAGAGAATATGAAGACATGATAAGGAACATAGGGAATACAAAGAATGAACACTGAACATGTGAAGAACAAGCTAAGAACATTGAGAACATGAATATTGAGTATAAAAGTTATACAGAGAACATGTAAGGGATTGTAATGAACATGGGGGAAAAATGTTTGAAAACAGAAAAAATTGAGAAAACCAGGTGAAAAAATTTCAACTGAGCATGCTGTGAACATTTGTAGAACATGGAGTGAATTCAGAAAACATGGAAAAAATGTGAAGAACACAGCTGAATATAGAGAAAATATGCAAATACAGTATGATTATTGAAGGTTTGGATACGTTGGGGATGAGAAGGCAAGGGAGGGAGAGGGTAAGGTGATTACTCTGATAAAGAGTTAGGCTGGAGAGGGACTTGATCGGATATATGTATGTTTGATGATCTAAGACAGAGGAAATGGAGCTTGGCTAATGCCCTGATTAATTTTACTAGGTTAGAAATAAGGTGATCTTAAATCTCGGGTGATTTAGTTGGAAAATAAAGAACTTGTACAAAATGAGATAAGCTGGGGGACAAGAGTTGAAACTCGGTAACTGAACTGGCTTTTATTTACTATGTCTGAAAATGTAGTTGGGTGTTTAAATCTCAGGGGGATTTGGACTGATAGTAATGAATTTACAGGAGTGAACTTGGACAGAGGACAAGAGCTAGAGTTTGATAATTGTTTGGATCCTATTTACTATGTCTGAAATATAGAGGGTAAAAATTTCAGGGAAATTGATGGATTATTTACAAAGATACGAGAGAGAACTGAGGTGGGGACGAGAGCTGGAACTCGGTAACTATTTTGATCTTATTTACAGTGTCTGAAATACAGAGTGTAAAAATTTCAGGGGAATTGATAGGGTATTAACAAAGACTTGAGGGGGAAACAGGGTGGGGGATGAGAGCTGGAGCTCAGTAACTGACTTGATCTTATTTACTATGACAGAAATATGACTGTTTAAAATTTCAGGGGGATTGGACTGCTAGTAGCGAAAATGTGGTCTCGGTCAAATTTGGGTCTTCAATTGGACTCTGATTAATTTCGATCATGAACTGGACTCTGAATATTTCGGCACAAAGTGGACTCTGTTCATTTTTGGGTAAAAACTGGACTCTGATATATTTTGCTAGAAAACTGGACTCTGACGAATTTTGCTAACAAAGTGGACTCTGTCAAATTCCTGTTGATAATTGGACTCTGATTATTTTGGGTATAAAATGGACTCTGTCAAATTTTGCTAACACAGTAGACTCTCGCGAATTTTGAGCTTAAACTGAACTCTGACGAATTTCTGTTGTTAATTGGACTCTGATTATTTATGAGTATAAAATGGACTCTGAAGAAAAATGGGTTGAAAATGGACTCTGATGAATATTGCTAGAAAACTGGACTCTGACGAATTTCTGTTGATAATTGGACTCTGATAATTTTTTTGGCCTTACTGGACTTTGACGAATTTCTGTTGTTAATTGGACTCTGATTATTTTTGAGTATAAAATGGACTCTGACGAATTTTCGCAGATTACAGGACTCTGACGAATTTTGCTAGCAAACTGGACTCTGAATATTTTGGGCACAAAGTGAACTCTGATGAATTTTCCATATAAAACTTGACTCTAATGAAAATTTATCTGAAAATGGACTCTGACGAAATTTGCTCACAAAGCGGATTCTAAATAATTTAGGTCAACAACTAGACTCTGAAGAATTTTGGTCTTTACAGGTGAAACAGCCGTAAATTGTTATAAAACACGATATTTTCTAAAAAATTTCTTTAAGATTTTCCTACTTATTTTCATCATAAGAACTTTTAACAAACTTCTAAAGTCTCGGAAATTATTTTTTCTCGTAAAGAAATCCTTACTTCCAAATCTGTGACTGCCCAAATTCGCCTGAAAAACCCTAAGCCTTAAACAGGAATTTCTAAAATTTACCCGAAAACCATGTGCCTCAAACAGGAATTTCCGATGTTGAAAACAGGCAAAATATGTCCGTAGACTTTACCTAGAAATGCTGTGACACAAACACGATATTTTCTAAAAATTTTCTTGAGATTTTCCTACTTATTTTCATCATAAGAACGCTTAACAAACCTCTAAAATCTCAGAAATTATGCTCCTCATAAGAATTACCTAATTCCAAATCTGTGACTAGCCAAATTCACCTGAAAACCCCGAAGATCCACACGTGAATTTTCTGAAAAAAAAAATTCCACTGTGGCTCTTCCCCCCTACTACTGCTGGTGGTGGGGGAGACAGTAGTTGTTGGGGAAGACAGTGGGTGGTGGGGGAGACAGTGGGTGGTGGGGGAGACAGTGGGTGGTGGGGGAGACAGTGGGTGGTGGTGGAGACAGTCGGTGGTGGTAACAGTGGGTGGTGGGGGGTGACAGTGCGTGGTGGGGGAGACAGTGGGTGGTGGTGGGAGACAGTGGGTGATGAGGGAGACAGTGGGTGGTAGGGGGTGACAGTGGGTCATGGGGCAGACTGTGGGTGATGGTCGGAGACAGTGGGTGGTGGGGAAGACAGTAGGTAGTGGGGGAGACAGTGGGTTGAGGAGAAGACAGTGGGTAGTGGGGGAGAAAGTGGGTGGTGGGGGAGACAGTGGGTGGTGGGGGAGACCGTGGGTGGTGGGGGAGACAGTGGGTGGTGGTGAGGGAGACAGTGGGTGGTGGTGGAGACAGTGGGTGGTGGGGGAGACAGTGGGTGGTGGGGGAGACAGTGGGAGGTTAGGAAGACAGTGGGTGGTGGGGGAGGCAGTGGGTAGTGGTGGAGACAGTGGGTAGTGAGGGAGACAGTGGTTGATGGGGGAGAGAGTGGGTGTTGGGGAGACAGTTGATGGTGGTGGAGACAGTGGGTGGTGGAGGAGACAGTTGTTGGTGGGGAGAAGTGAGTGGTGGTGAGGGAGACAGTGGGTGGTGGTGGAGACAGTGGGTGGTGGTTGAGAGAGTGGGTTGTGGTGGAGACAGTGGGAGGTGGGGGAGACAGTAGGTTGTGGGGGAGACAGTGGGTGGTGGGGGAGAAAGTGGGTGGTGGGGCAGACAGTGGGTGGTGGGGGGAGACAGTGGGTGGTGGGGGAGACAGTGGGTGGAGTGAGTTACAGTGGGTGGTGGGGGAGACATTCGGTGGTGGGAAAGACAGTGGGTGGTGGGGGAGACAGTGGGTGGTGGGGGAGACAGTGGGTGGTGGTGGAGAGAGTAGGTGGTGGTGGAGACCGTGGGAGGTGGGGGAGACAGTGGGTAGTGAGGGAGACAGTGGGTTGTGGAGAAGACAGTGGGTGGTGGGGGAGAAAGTGGGTGGTGGGGGAGACAGTGGGTGGTGGGAGAGCCAGTGGGTGGTGGTGTAGACAGTGCGTGGTGGTGAGGGAGACAGTAGGTGGTGGTGGAGACAGTGGGTGGTGGGGGAGACAGTGGGTGGTGGGGGAGACAGTGGGAGGTTAGGAAGACAGTGGGTGGTGGTTGAGAGAGTGGGTTGTGGTGGAGACAGTGGGAGGTGGGGGAGACAGTGGGTAGTGGGGGAGACAGTGGGTGGTGAGGGAGAAAGTGGGTGGTGGGGGAGACAGTGGGTGGTGGGGGAGACAGTGGGTGGTGGGGGAGACAGTGGGTGGTGGGGGAGACAGTGGGTAGTGGGGGAGACAGTGGGTGGTGGAGGAGACTGTGGGTGGTGGGGGAGACAGTGGATGTTGGGGGAGACAGTGGGTAGTGGGGGAGACAGTGGGTAGTGGGGGAGACAGTGGGTGGTGGGGGATACAGTGTGTGGTGGGTGAGACAGGTGGTGGTGGGGGAGACAGTGGGTGGTGGGGGAGACAGTGGGTGGTGGTGGAGACAGTGGGTGGTGGGGGAGACAGTGGGTGGTGGTGGAGACAGTGGGTGGTGGGAGAGACAGTGGGTGGTTATCTTGAGAGGTTATCTTGAGATGATTTCGGGGCTTTAGTGTCCCCACGGCCCGGTCCTCGACCAAGCCTCCACCCCCAGGAAGCAGCCCGTGACAGCTGACTAACACCTAGGTACCTATTTATTGCTAGGTAACAGGGGCATAGGGTGAAAGAAACTTTGCCCATTTGTTTCTGCCTCGTGCGGGAATCGAACCCGCGCCACAGAATTACGAGTCCTGCGCGCTATCCACCAGGCTATGAGGCCCCTTTGGTGGTGGGGGAGACTGTGGGTGGTAGGGGAGAAATTGGGTGGTGGAGGAAACAGTGGGTGGTGGGGAAGACAGTGAGTAATAGTGGAGAGAGTGGGTGGTGGAGGAGAAAGTTGTTGGTGAGGGAGACAGTGGGTGGTGGTGGGTTACAGTGGGAGGTGGGGGAGACAGTGGGTGGTGGTGGAGAGAGTGGGTGCTGGCGGAGACAGTGGGTGGTGAGGGAGACAGTGGATGGTGGTGGAGAGAGTGGGTGGTGGTGGAGAGAGTTGGTGGTGGTGGAGACAGTGGGAGGTGGGGGAGACAGTGGGTAGTGGGGGAGACAGTGGGTGGTGGGGGAGACAGTGGGTGGTGGGGGAGACAGTGGGTGGTGGGGGAGACAGTGGGTGGTGGGGGAGACAGTGGGTGGTGGGGGAGACAGTGGGTGGTGGGGGAGAAAGTGGGTGGTGGGGGAGACAGTGGTTGGTGGTGGAGACAGTGGGTGGTGGGGGAGAAAGTGGGTGGTGGGGGAGACAGTGAGTGGTGGGGGAGACAGTGGGTGGTGGGGGAGACAGTGGGTAGTGGGGGAGACAGTGGGTGGTGGGGGAGAAAGTGGGTGGTGGGGGAGACAGTGGGTGGTGGGGGAGACAGTGGGTGGTGGGGGAGACAGTGGGTAGTGGGGGAGACAGTGGGTGGTGGGGGAGACAGTGGGTGGTGGGGGAGACAGTGGGTGGTGGGGGAGACAGTGGGTGGTGGGGGAGACAGTGGGTAGTGGGGGAGACAGTGGGTGGTGGGGGAGACTGTGGGTTCTGGGGGAGACAGTGGGTGGTGGGGGAGACAGTGGGTAATGGGGGAGAGAGTGGGTGTTGGGGAGACAGTTGATGGTGGTGGAGACAGTGGGTGGTGGAGGAGACAGTTGTTGGTGGGGGAGACAGTGGGTGGTGGGGGAGACAGTGGGTAGTGGGGGAGACAGTGGGTGGTGGGGGAGACAGTGGGTGGTGGGGGAGACAGTGGGTGGTGGGGGAGACAGTGGGTGGTGGGGGAGACAGTGGGTAGTGGGGGAGACAGTGGGTGGTTGGGGAGACAGTGGGTGGTGGGGGAGACAGTGGGTGGTGGGGGAGACAGTGGGTAGTGGGGGAGACAGTGGGTGGTGGGGGAGACAGTGGGTAGTGGGGGAGACAGTGGGTGGTGGGGGAGACTGTGGTTAGTGGGGGAGACAGTGGGTGGTGGGGGAGACAGTGGGTAGTGGGGGAGACAGTGGGTGGTGGGGGAGACTGTGGCTAGTGGGGGAGACAGTGCGGGGTGGGGGAGACAGTGGGTGGTTGGGGAGACAGTGGGTGGTGGGGGAGACAGTGGGTGGTGGGGGAGACAGTGGGTGGTGGGGGAGACAGTGTGTGGTGGGAGAGACAGTGGGTAGTGGGGGAGACAGTGGGTGGTTGGGGAGACAGTGGGTGGTGGGGGAGACAGTGGGTGGTGGGGGAGACAGTGGGTAGTGGGGGAGACAGTGGGTGGTGGGGGAGACAGTGGGTAGTGGGGGAGACAGTGGGTGGTGGGGGAGACTGTGGTTAGTGGGGGAGACAGTGGGTGGTGGGGGAGACAGTGGGTAGTGGGGGAGACAGTGGGTGGTGGGGGAGACTGTGGCTAGTGGGGGAGACAGTGGGGGGTGGGGGAGACAGTGGGTGGTTGGGGAGACAGTGGGTGGTGGGGGAGACAGTGGGTGGTGGGGGAGACAGTGGGTGGTGGGGGAGACAGTGGGTGGTGGGAGAGACAGTGGGTGGTTGGGGAGACAGTGGGTGGTGGGAGAGACAGTGGGTGGTGGGAGAGACAATAATCTCAACAATTATGTATTATCGATAAGACCTGCAATAAATGTATAATTATTAACTGTAAATATATAGCTATTAAAGGAAATGAATTATCAGGGGAAAGCTCCAAGCCATTAGGCTATATAGCACTGGGAAGGGGTCAGGATAAGGATTTGGGATGGGACGGGGGGAAAGGAATGAAATGAAACCTACTCTGTAACTCTCTGACATTATAATTATATGGTGTGAAGAATAGATTAAATTGTTAATGTAATCATCTTCGTTGTTGTCTGATAAAGACCTTTTGTGCTCTTTATAAACCTTTTGCACTACCGCTCACAGGATAAGTATGGGGTGCACAATAAACTAGCCGCCTCCGGCTGGACGGTAGAGCGAAAGTCTCGCTTCATGCACGTCTGCGTTCAATCCCCGACACTCCAAGAGGTTGGAACCATTCCTTCCCACCGTCCCATCCAAAATCCTGACCCCTTCCCAGTGCTATATAGTCGTAATGTCTTTTTCCCTTGATAATTCCTTCCCCTCCGGCGGCAACAGTCAACCTTAGAATTTATATCATTTGCTTCTTAACATTGTACAACAAAAAAAACAAATCCTGGGAGCGGAGTCGAGGCGCACGCCTGGACCAGATGAACGCCATAAACTCCGGAACCGAGGTCGTATTATCAGTAAGTGACGGTCGTTTTCACGGCTCCTCGATCCTTTGTTTGGGTTTAAATCGTCCCCGAATGGAATCAAATACCACAAAGCCGGCCGAGGAGGAAGAGTTGGCGGCACACGTGGACCGGCCTTCCTGGGTCTTATTGTATCTGCTCTCTGACATAATGTAAGATGGTTTATTGTGGTTAATGTTGAGGAAATAGAAGTTGTGGGTTTACCAGTGTCGATGATTGGTCTGCCTGAGAGGCCGCCAGGAAGAGACATTTGAAACATCTATAATTTGAAACACTTGTGAAAGATACGTGTATATTAGTGTCGCGGTGGAGACATCTGAACATACACTCGCGGGTACATACACCTGTACCAACATGTGAGCACACAGGCGAGTGTACATACACATGTAAACAAATCTATGTATTCAGAAGTAAAGCTACACACAGTTACTATGTATACACAGTCATTAAGATCCATATATACACATATATGTGTACCTTAGAGGCAACGCTCATATACACAAATATCAACGAACACTCATATACACGCAATATACACACGCACCGTAGCAATGTATGAACTTGCCTATTGATGCTCGCAGAGTCGAGCTTCTGCTCTTCAGCCCCGCCTTTTCGTCATCATTAGTTGGATGCAGTGACTTTTTCGCACGTTTTTCTTATCATATTTACATATAAAGTTGTGTATCGAACTGGCATCAACCTGCGGATCTAGATAAAGTATTCTGCACCCCTATCAGGAGACACTTCCAGGTGTACTCCTCGAGTAAGTGATAAGTAAGTGATAGCACCTGGGAAGTCAACTTCAGTGGTCTCGAGAAGAGGAAGGTATTGACTAGACCACACACTAGAAGGTGAAGGGATGACGACGTTTCGGTCCGTCCTGGACCATTCTCAAGTCGATTGTGATGAGGAAGTAGATGCAGGCAATAAATAGGCTAGAGGTGAGGAGCAAATGGAGGAAGGTGCACTACTTGTTCCCACAGCCGACCGGGGAGCCGGTCGGCCGAGTGGACAGCACGCGGGGCTTGTGATCCTGTGGTCCTGGGTTCGATCCCAGGCGCCGGCGAGATACAATGGGCAGAGTTTCTTTCACCCTATGCCCCTGTTACCTAGCAGTAAAATAGGTACCTGGGTGTTAGTCAGCTGTCACGGGCTGCTTCCTGGGGGTGGAGGCCTGGTCGAGGACCGGGCCGCGGGGACACTAAAGCCCCGAAATCATCTCAAGATAACCTCAAGACAGGAGTGGTGGAGGTCCTGGGTAAGGACACGCTCAGCATCGTATCTGCTGCAGGCAACGCAGGATATAATGATGGACTTAATTGTCTGAGAACCTTGCGGAAGCCAGTTCTGCTGTTGCCATGAGGTGAGTGCATGAAGCACCCACCATGTGCGGTGCATGTGTATATGCCAAACAAGCACTCTGCTCACCCAATGAATGCAAGGATGGAGCCCGGGGCGGGTCACTTCTTGGGCAGCAGCTGTATCTTCTAGTCTTCCCGGCATCGCTGTGTGGTGTTGTTGTTGTTGTTGTTGTCTGCGTCTGTCCAAGGATCTCGAATGGTCTTTCTTGAGGTTATCTTGAGATGATTTCGGGGCTTTAGTGTCCCCGCGGCCCGGTCCTCGACCAGGCCTCCACCCCCAGGAAGCAGCCCGTGACAGCTGACTAACTCCCAGGTACCTATTTAGTGCTAGGTAACAGGGGCATTCAGGGTGAAAGAAACTTTGCCCATTTGTTTCTGCCTCATGCGGGAATCGAACCCGCGCCACAGAATTACGAGTCCTGCGCACTATCCACCAGGCTACGAGGCCCCTACTCTCTTTGGCGAGAGATTGTCATAATCTTTTCCACAGGCACTGCTGCTTGTCTGACTCGGTATGAAGTGCAACCAAAAACTTATGTTGATGGAAACTTTGCAGAAATACAAACACATTTTGGGTGACTTTGGGTAATTTTGTCAATGTAGAGTACCGAGTACAGCTACTGGAGTCAGGTGGGGATCTGAGCTCAGCAGCAGCAGCTGTCACATGGGTCACTATCACTTGTCACTTTCCCACTCCATTCATCTGGGGTCTAGAAGACTCGAACCGTGGACCCCACGTGTGTGAGGGCTAAACCCTATAGACCGAGCTATTGAGTCGTCTTAATAAGGAAAGTTTCCAGAAGCAGCATCCTGTTGCCAAACTGGAATTTTCTATTTTTTTTTTTGGCTTTTGTTTTGGCCACTGGTTACTAATTCAGGTTTTAGTTAACTGCTTCAACGTCAGTCCTCTGGATAAGTAGTCAGCTCCTGGATGCAGGTTCGAATCCTCGTCATGGCCCTTGTGGATTTGTTCATTAGTCACCTGGGTTCTCCTTGGTTGGAACATGTAGTAATTTGTATCCACCTGACAACTCTTTACATTTTTTTGACACATTTGCTTATGTAGGGCGCTTATTATTTACTCACTCTTGTTTTTTTGCAACCATTAAAGCACCGCTTCATTATCTGACCACACCAGGAGGCCTGGTCGACGACCGGGCCGCGGGGACGCTAAGCCCCAGAAGCACCTCAAGGTAACCTCAAGGTAACCACAGTTTGTTCTATGTGGATGTAGGTTTTGGTCAGATGAGAATCCAGCCTCACACCTAAGAGCGAAGGTATGAGTCCAAGGTATGCGAAGGAAAGTTTCTTCACCGGTGCCACTCTTGCTTTTGAAGTAAGCAAATTTGCTTGGTTATGGAAGACCAAATAAACTACCGTACCATAAGCTCGTCCTGAAGCATAACATGTGTAGACTAACTTGTTGGACATTAGTTATGGCTGTACGAGGAAACTTAACAGTTTCTAGGGAATTTATGTCCTTAAAAAGCCCCCCTTCCACTTTTCTTTTAGTTTCAAGGTCAGGGAAATTAATAGTTATGGGACTTAATAGTCCCAAGGGGTCGAAGGATTTGCTAACCTGAGGGAGCAGTTTCCTCATTATTAAGCTATTAGTTTTAGTTGTTACTGATTTAATGCTAATTAGATCTGTTTGTGTTTCCCATCCAACACAAAGCACTTTACACTTTCATTTGTTGAGGCACTTGGTTACAAAGAAATTCTGTTTCTATTAGTTTCTTCAATTTAATATTATCATAAGCCCAAGATTAGAGAGGTATATTACCTTCCATCAACTCTAGATTAGCTTCTATATAAATGTTCAGCAGTTCTTGTTCACTGCTGGGTGTCCCTTGGAAGTTATATAAATATAGATTGCTACTGATTTTGCATTTATATGGGCTACAGATGCATGTCTAATGTTGCTTGTAGCAGAAACAGCAAATAAGTTGCTCCAAACAACACTGATGCAAACGTGTATGTTATTAATAAAACGTATAAAACTCCACATTCATCCTGAGTCGGTTATTTTCCAGCAGTTGTCGAGATGCAGAGTAAACACTACTGCCGTAGTTATTTGTTAGGTTTAGTTTCAGTAGCACTAGCCTCGTGCTGGAAATTTGTCTGTTGAAGTTTGTTGAAAGGCTAATTTAGGGTTTTAATTATTTATAGGTCATCTAGGTTTGAAGGACCAAAATAATTGGGCATTCTCTGGTTATCCGGATTGAAGGACCAAAATAATTGGGCATTCTCTGGTTATCCGGATTGAAGGACCAAAATAATTGGGCATTCTCTGGTTATCCGGATTGAAGGACCAAAATAATTGGGGGAGATATATGCAGTTGATTTATTTATTTTAAATTTATTTTCCTTCAGTAGTGGCTGTATGCTAAATTGGTAAGTTAATGAACTGTATATTTTATATTATTTAACAGATGGTATTCCATAAATTTCTTTGCCCATACATCTCATAATATTGAGGTGTTGAATTGTTAGAAAAAAAAGGACTGAGCAGATAGTATATTTATTATATATAAATTGATTATTAATGTGTATTATAATAATTTAAATTAATCAAATTTAGCCAGCTCTACCGTAAGGTTAGTAAAAAATTTTACAGCTTAGCTGTTTAGTAGAAATAATCCTCTGTTGCAAAGATATCATCAACTAGCGAGAGTCGTCACGGAGACAATAACTACCTCGCTTCGTGGCATCTGGCTTCTCCTTATTTGGCAATCAGTTGAGCCTTCTGGTGAGTTAACTTTTAAATATTTTTTTATATATATTTATTGTACAAGAGTTCTTACATTCTTGTACAGCCACTATCTCGGCCAAGTCCTTAATCCTATGTTCCCCAGAATACCACCCGCCGAATCGTTTATCAACCAGGTACCCATTTTACTGTTGGGTAAACAGAGGGTACAGTTAAGGACTGACGCCCAGTATATCCTCCCCGGCCAGGATACGAACCCAAGAAAAAGTGTTTGCGAAACGCCAGACAAGTGTCTTACCATTAAACCACGGGGGACTGATAATGTAGTAAAGCAACAGAGAATAACATTTGTTTATACAAATTATTTAATAAAAAATTGTTACAATGCTCATTGTGTGTTTACTAGTCGTAAGCAGTATAACAGATAACACAACAACCTAATAAGGTAACGGCCAAGTTCAGCGATTGAATTAGTGAAACCTGAAACAACTGCTATGTCCCAGGAGTCGACGGGACAAATTCTGGCAGCCATTAAAATGCACCATTAATAGTTCACATCATTAATAGTGAAAATCCTCACAGCTGCTACTGCCCACGTCTCTTGCTCGCCATGGCTAAGATGCCCTCCCTTCTTTCTCAACTGCTTTCATGAATGAATGAATGTCAAGTTTAATTCAGGAAAGAGGGATTTTGAAGCCAGATCCTTCTAGGATCCTATTAGTTAATTTTTTGAATAATTTAAAATAGTTTATATCATCAAATATATGTATGGTAGATATTTAATTGGGGGATATAACATATATATTCATGACTGGGATTTTATCATCCCATTAATTGACACACTTAACCTAACCAGAATAATTATTAATGATTATCTCATTTATAGACATGAATACATTGTGATTAAAGCAAGCCACCAACAGAAGACCAAATAATACTGCACTTTTATAGTGATTAAGTAATTTTGATTATATACAAAATAACGTATTTATACAGGTGACAGAATTTTCCCACAGACTGCAGACCAGTACCCACAACCACAGACCAGTACCCACAACCACAGACCAGTACCCACAACCACAGACCAGTACCCACAACCACAGACCAGTACCCACAACCACAGACCAGTACCCACAACCACAGACCAGTACCCACAACCACAGACCAGTACCCACAACCACAGACCAGTACCCACAACCACAGACCAGTACCCACAACCACAGACCAGTACTCCACAACCACAGACCAGTACCCACAACCACAGACCAGTACCCACTACCACAAACCAGTACTCCACAGCCACAGACCAGTACCCACAACCACAGACCAGTACTCACAACCACAGACCAGTACCCACAACCACAGACCAGTACCCACAACCACAGACCAGTACCCACAACCACAGACCAGTACTCCACAACCACAGACCAGTACTCCACAACCACATACCAGTACTCCACAACCACAGACCAGTACTCCACAACCACAGACCAGTACTCTACAACCACAGACCAGTACCCACAACCACAGACCAGTACCCACAACCACAGACCAGTACCCACAACCACAGACCAGTACCCACAACCACAGACCAGTACCCACAACCACAGACCAGTACCCACAACCACAGACCAGTACCCACAACCACAGACCAGTACCCACAACCACAGACCAGTACCCACAACCACAGACCAGTACCCACAACCACAGACCAGTACTCCACAACCACAGACCAGTACCCACAACCACAGACCAGTACCCACTACCACAAACCAGTACTCCACAGCCACAGACCAGTACCCACAACCACAGACCAGTACTCACAACCACAGACCAGTACCCACAACCACAGACCAGTACCCACAACCACAGACCAGTACCCACAACCACAGACCAGTACTCCACAACCACAGACCAGTACTCCACAACCACAGACCAGTACTCCACAACCACAGACCAGTACTCCACAACCACAGACCAGTACTCTACAACCACAGACCAGTACCCACAACCACAGACCAGTACCCACAACCACAGACCAGTACCCACAACCACAGAGCAGTACCCACAACCACAGACCAGTACCCACAACCACAGACCAGTACCCACAACCACAGACCAGTACCCACAACCACAGACCAGTACCCACAACCACAGACCAGTACCCACAACCACAGACCAGTACCCACAACCACAGACCAGTACCCACAACCACAGACCAGTACCCACAACCACAGACCAGTACTCCACAACCACAGACCAGTACCCACAACCACAGACCAATACCCACAACCACAAACCAGTACTCCACAGCCACAGACCAGTACCCACAACCACAGACCAGTACTCACAACCACAGACCAGTACCCACAACCACAGACCAGTACCCACAACCACAGACCAGTACCCACAACCACAGACCAGTACTCCACAACCACAGACCAGTACTCCACAACCACAGACCAGTACTCCACAACCACAGACCAGTACTCTACAACCACAGACCAGTACCCACAACCACAGACCAGTACTCACAACCACAGACCAGTACCCACAACCACAGACCAGTACCCACAACCACAGACCAGTACTGCACAACCACAGACCAGTACTCCACAACCACAGACCAGTACTCCACAACCACAGACCAGTACTCCACAACCACAGACCAGTACCCACAACCACAGACCAGTACCCACAACCACAGACCAGTACTCCACAACCACAGACCAGTACCCACAACCACAGACCAGTACTCCACAACCACAGACCAGTACCCACAACCACAGACCAGTACTCCACAACCACAGACCAGTACCCACAACCACAGACCAGTACTCACAACCACAGACCAGTACCCACAACCACAGACCAGTACCCACAACCACAGACCAGTACCCACAACCACAGACCAGTACTCCACAACCACAGACCAGTACCCACAACCACAGACCAGTACTCACAACCACAGACTAGTGCCCACAACCACAGACCAGTACTCCACAACCACAGACCAGTACCCACTACCACAGACCAGTACCCACAACCACAGACCAGTACCCACAACCACAGACCAGTACCCACAACCACAGACCAGTACCCACAACCACAGACCAGTACTCTACAACCACAGACCAGTACCCACAACTACAGACCAGTACCCACAACCACAGACCGGTACTCCACAACCACAGACCAGTACCCACAACCACAGACCAGTACCCACAACCACAGACCAGTACTCACAACCACAGACCAGTACCCACAACCACAGACCAGTACTCCACAACCACAGACCTCTTGGGTGGACGCAGGGGGGGGGGGAAGCACAATGGTCCCATCAATAAGTAATATTAAGTCACAGGAATGTGAAAGAGAAGACAGGGGAACTATCAGGGGGAAAGCGCCAAGCCATCACGACTATATAGCACTTGGAAGGGGTCAGGATAAGGATTGGGATGGGACGAGGGGGGGGGGGGTGGTGGATGGAGGGCGGGGGTGCCCAACCACTAGGACGGTCGGGGATTGAACGCCGACCTGCATGAAGCGACACCGTCGCTCTACCGTCCAACCCAAGTTCTCTAGCAAGTGGTTGAGCAGTGTGTAGGAGAAAGAGAGAGAGAGAGAGAGAATATGAGGTGAGTGAATTTTTGGGTAGAGAAAGAATGGAGGGAGACGGGTAGAGAGAGAGAGAGACGGGGGGGGGGGGTGAAGCGTGGGGGGGTGAAGCGTGGGGGGGGAGGGGTGAAGCGTGGGGGGGAGGGGTGAAGCGTGGGGGGGGTGAAGCGTGGGGGGGGAGGGGTGAAGCGTGGGGGGGGGGGGTGAAGCGTGGGGGGAGGGGTGAAGCGTGGGGGGGTGAAGCGTGGGGGGGAGGGGTGAAGCGTGGGGGGGGGTGAAGCGTGGGGGGGGTGAAGCGTGGGGGGGGGAGGGGTGAAGCGTGGGGGGGGAGGGGTGAAGCGTGGGGGGGAGGGGTGAAGCGTGGGGGGGTGAAGCGTGGGGGGGAGGGGTGAAGCGTGGGGGGTGAAGCGTGGGGGGGTGAAGCGTGGGGGGGGGAGGGGTGAAGTGTGGGGGGGGAGGGGTGAAGCGTGGGGGGGGGGGAAGCGTGGGGGGGGGAGGGGTGAAGCGTGGGGGGGGGGGGTGGGTGGAAGTGGTAAGGATCTCTTGTGAAAAGTATTGATTTTGGATACACGGAGAGTTTTGGTGCGTGTGTACTCACCTAGTTGTGCTTGCGGGGGTTGCGCTTTGGCTCTTTGGTCCCGCCTCTCAACTGTCAATCAACTGGTGTACAGATTCCTGAACCTACTGGGCTCTATCATATCTACATTTGAAACTGTGTATGGAGTCAGCCTCCTCCACATCACTACTTAATGCATTCCATTTATTAACTACTCTGACACTGAAAAAATTCTTTCTAACGTCTCTGTGGCTCATCTGGGTACTAAGTTTCCACCTGTGTCCCCGTGTTCGTGTCCCACCCGTGCTGAAGAGTTTGTCTTTGTCCACCCTGTCAATTCCCCTGATAATTTTGTAGGTGGTTATCATGTCTCTCCTTACTCTTCTGTTTTCCAGGGATGTGAGGTTCAGTTCCTTTAGCCTTTCCTCGTAGCTCAATCCTCTTTGTCTTGTGTTTAACTAGGTATGGACTCCAGGCTGGAGCTGCATACTCCAGGATTGGTCTTACATAAGTGGTATACAGGGTTCTGAAAGATTCCTTACACAAGTTTCTAAAGGCAGTTCTTATGTTAGCCAACCTAGCATATGCCGCTGATGATATCCTTTTGATGTGGGCCTCTGAGGACAGGTTCGGTGTGATATCAACCCCCAGATTTTTCTCTCTATTTGACTCTTGCAGGATTTCACCTTCCAGATGGTACCTTGCGTTCAGCCTCCTGCTCCCTTCGCCTAATTTCATTACCATACACTTTCCTGAGTTGAACTTTAGCAGCCATTTTCTAGACCATTCCTCCAGTTTGTCCAGGTCATCCTGTAATCTCCGTCTATCTTCATCCGTCTTGATTCTTCTCATAATTTTTGCATCATCAGCAAACATTGAGAGGAACGAGTCTTTACCCTCCGGAAGATCGTTTATATATATATATATTAGAAACAGGATGGGTCCAAGTACAGAGCCCTGTAGGACTCCGCTGGTGACATCTCGCCACTCAGATGCCTCCCCCCTCACCGTTACTCGCTGTTTCCTGTTGCTTAAGTACTCCCTTATCCACTGGAGCACCTTCCCTTTTACTCCTGCCCGTTGCTCCAACTTTTTTAACAGCCTTTTTATGGGGTACTGTGTCAAAGGCTTTCTGGCAGTCCAGGAAAATGCAGTTGGCCCACCCTTCCCTTTCCTGCCTAATTTTTGTTGCCTGCTCATTGCCTGGCCTATTAAACCTGTGAGGCACGATTTACCATCCCTGAACCCATGTTGGTGCTGCATTACAAAGTTATTTCCCTCTAGATGCTCTATGAGCCTTTTCCTCACGATCTTCTCCATCACCTTGCATGGTATACAAGTTACGGAAACTGGCCTGTAGTTCAGTGCCTCTTGCCTGTCACCCTTCTTGTATATTGGGACTACATTAGCTGTCTTCCAACTTTCTGATAGGTTTCTTGTCTCTAGTGACCTATTAAACACCATAGAGAGTGGTACACTTAGTGCTTCTGCACCTTCCATTAGTATCCATGGTGAGATTCTGTCAGGCCTAACAGCCTTTGTCACATCCAGCTCCAGCAGACACCTTTTGACCTCATCACTGGTGAGGTCAAATTCTTCCAAGGTTGCTTGGTTTGCCGCCTCCTCATTTAGTGCAGGGGCTTCTCCTTGTTCTATTGTGAAGACCTCCTGGAATATCTTGTTGAATTCTTCACACACCTCTTTGTCTTTCTCTGTGTATCTGGTCTCCCCTTTTTTCAATTTCATCATTTGTTCCTTCATTGCTGTTTTCCTTCTGATGTGGCTGTGGAGCAGTTTTGGTTGGGTCTTGGCTTTACTCACTATGTCATTTTCATACTGTCTCTCTGCTTCCCTCCTCACTCTGAGGTACTCATTTCTGGCCCTCTGGTATCTCTCCCTGCTCTCTGGTGTTCTGTTATTCCTGTAGTTTTTCCATGTTCTTTTACTCAGTTGCTTCGCTACCTTACATTCCTGGTTGAACCATGGATAGTGTGTGTGTGTGTGTGTGTACTCACCCAGTTGTGTCTGCAGGATCGAGCATTGACTCTTGGATCCCGCCTTTCGAGCATCGGTTGTTTACAGCAATGACTCTTGTCCCATTTCCCTATCATACCTGGTTTTAAAATTATGAATAGTATTTGCTTCCACAACCTGTTCCTGAAGTGCATTCCATTTTCCCACTACTCTCACGCTAAAAGAAAACTTCCTAACATCTCTGTGACTCATCTGAGTTTCAAGCTTCCATCCATGTCCCCTCGTTCTGTTACTATTCCGTGTGAACATTTCATCTATGTCCACTCTGTCAATCCTTCTGAGTATTTTATACGTTCCTATCATGTCCCCCCCCCCCTCTCCCTTCTTCGTTCTAGTGTCGTAAGGCACAGTTCCCTCAGGCGCTCCTCATACCCCATCCCTCGTAGTTCTGGAACGAGTCTCGTTACAAACCTCTGAACTTTTTCCAGCTTCATTATATGCTTCTTCAGATGGGGGCTCCATGATGAGGCGGCATACTCTAAGACTGGCCTCATGTAGGCAGTGTAAAGCGCCCTAAATGCCTCCTTACTTAGGTTTCTGAATGATGTTCTAACTTTTGCCAGTGTAGAGTACGCTGCTGTCGTTATCCTATTTATATGTGCTTCAGGAGATAGATTAGGTGTTGCGTCCACACCCAGGTCTCTTTCGCGCGTCTTCACAGGTAGGCTGTTCCCCTTCATTGTGTACTGTCACTTTGGTCTCCTATCTCCTAGTCCCATTTCCATAACTTTACATTTGCTCGTGTTGAATTCCAGTAGCCATTTCTCTGACCATCTCTGCAACCTGTTCAGATCCTCTTGGAGGATCCTGCAATCCTCATCTGTCACAACTCTTCTCATCAACTTTGCGTCATCCGCAAACATTGACATGTAGGATTCCACTCCTGTAAACATATAATTTACGTAAATTAGAAAGAGGATTGGTCCCAGCACCGATCCTTGAGGTACTCCACTCGTTACTGTTTGCCAGTCCGACTTCTTGCCCCTTACCATTACCCTCTGGCTCCTTCCTGTTAGGTAGTTCTTCACCCATACTAGGGCCTTTCCGCTTACTCCTGCCTGCCTCTCAAGTTTGTATAGCAGTCTCATGTGGGGTACTGTATCAAAGGCCTTTTGGCAGTCAAGAAATATGCAGTCTGCCCAGCCTTCTCTGTCCTGCCTTATCCTTGTTACTTTATCATAGAATTCCAAAAGGTTTGTTAGGCATGATTTCACTGCCCAGAACCCATGTTGGTGCTTGTTTACAAACCCAATGCTCTCCAGGTGCTCAACAAGTCATAGCCTAATTATTCTTTCAAGTATTTTGCAGGGGATGCTTGTCAGTGATACAGGTCTGTAGTTAAATGCCTCCTCTCTATCTCTTTTCTTGAAAATCGGAACGCCATTTGCCTCCTTCCAGCAACTGGGCAGTTCTCCAGACGTAAGTGACTCATTAAAGATCATTGCCAGAGGCACGCTGAGAGCCTGCGCTGCCTCTTTAAGTATCAACAGTGATACTTTGGTCCAACAGCTTTAGTTGCATCCAGTGTTGTCAACTGTTTCATTACCTCCTCTGCTGTCACCTCTATATCTGATAGTCTTTCATCTAGGGCAATCGCTTCTAACAATGGGAGCTGCTCAGGCTCAGTTGTGAACACTCTATGGAAACTTGCCTTCAGTACCTTGCAGATTTCCTTGTCACTTTCTGTATATGCCCCTTCTGTTTTCCTCAGTCTTGTCACTTGGTCATTTACCGACGTCTTCCTTCTTATATGGCTGTGTAGTAATTTAGGTTGCTTTTTCGCTTTGATTGCAATATCATACTCATAATTTCTTTCCGACACTCGTCTTATGTTAATGTAATCGTTCCTAGCTCTGTTACATCTAATCCTGTTGTCCTCTGTCCTTTGTCTTCTGTACTTCCTCCACTCCCTCCTGCTTCTCACCTTTGCTTCCTGACACTGTCTATTAAACCATGGGTTATTATATTCCTTCCTGCTTTTTTCCTTTACTGTTGGAATAAATCTCTCTTCAGCCGCCTTGCATTTCCATATGACTTGGTTCATCATACCTTGCACTGTTTTTCCTCTAATTTCTTCCTCCCACTGCACTTCTCCCAGGTAGTCCCATATCCTTCTGTAGTCCCCTCTTCTGTAATCAAGTCTCCTTTCCCGGACCTCTTGTCCTTTGGTCACAATTTTAAGTTCCATCATGTAGTCAAAGACTAGGACACAATGGTCACTGGCTCCTAGAGGTATTTCATGTTCCAAATGCTCGATGTCTTCTACATTCTAGGTGAAAATGAGGTCTAATAGGCTGGGCGTATCCCCTCCCTCTTTCCGTAGTGTCTTCCTTCACATGCTGTGTTAGGAAATTCCTGTCAGTAACGTCTACCAGCTTCGCTCCCCAGGTCTCCTCCCCGCCATGGGGATTCCTTGTTTCCCAAGTTATCTCTCCGTGATTTAGGTCCCCCATGACCAGCAGCTTCGCTCTTAGTCTATGCGCTATTGTTGCTGCCTTCTGCAATTCATCTATACAGGCCTTGTTGCTGTCCTCATACTCCTGCCTGGGCCTTCTACTGTTTGGTGGGGGATTGTAGAGTATCAAGATTACAATCTTCTTCCCATCCACTGTCAGAGTTCCATGTATGGAGCTCGTGCTTTCATTGGTACCCGGATTTTTCAGGTCATCAAACTTCCATTTCCACTTTATTAGGAGTGCCACTCCTCCTCCTCCCTGTCTCTGTGTCCTTTCTTTTCTTATCACCTGGTACCCCTCTGGAAAGACTGTATCCGAGATCTTGCCATTTATTTTAGTTTTCACTATTGCCACTATGTCTGGGTCTGCCTCACTAACTCTTTCTTTTATCTCTTCTGCTTTATTGGCTACCCCATCAGCATTGGTATACCAAACCTTGAGACTCTTCTTGGAAACTCTGGTGCCAGAGTTCCCCCTTTCACAGGGGGTCTGGAGGGACTGGGGGGTGTCTGGGGGGAAATGGGGGCTGTGGGGATGTCTGGGGGGTGCTTGGGGGGTGCCTAGGAGTGCCTGGTAGGCGAATGGGGTCTGGGCATCTAGGAAGGGGGGGGGGTAGGAAGGGCATAATGGGTCTGAAAATTAGGGAGAGTCTGAATGTCATAGGGGGGTTGAGAAGTAGAGTGAGACTGAGGGTCAGATAAAGGTTGAGAGGTTGGGGAGGAGAGGGATATTGAGGGCAGAGGGCTGAGAGGAGAATGGAGCATGGGTGCTGGGAGTGGAAGAGAGGGTGTATTAGTTAGGGGGGAATCAGGGGTAGGTGGGGGTTTTGGGGTAGAAGAGGGGAAGAGGGAGATGGGGAAGGTGTTAGGGGGTCACAAGGTGAGGGGGTTAAGTGGGGGCTAGGGGTCCATAGGAGGGGTGAGGGTTGGGTGGGGTTTGGGGGTGAGTGTAAGAGGGGTGCAGTGGAAGCTGGGATAGAGCAGATGGAATTGAAGGCAATGGGGTAGAAGGGGCAAAGGAGTAGGAGGGGGTTGTAGGGGAGGTGGGTTTGGGGAGGGTATGGCTTGACCCTCTGGGGTCGTTGACAGGTGTGATGTAGCAGGGGCAGGGGAGTTGTTGGGGAAGTGCAAATGTGGAAGGGGCAGGGGGGGTTTGGGGGGGACTGAGGCAGGAGGGAGGTATAGGAGGGCAAAGTTCGGGAGGATGTGACCTGGGAGGTGACCTGGGAGGTGAGGTTACCTGAGAGACTAGGTATACGGTGTCGTGCTTGCCATCTATTCTTGTGGGCTATTTGCTCATCTTTCGTCATATACCTCTCAATAAACACATTGTAATGGGTTTCACTTCCTCTGAGTAAATGCTTGTTCCTCATTATGTACTCCACAGCCTCCTCATTGGAGAATTGCACCAGAACAGGTCTATTCTTGGTACAATTGTAAGGTCCAACCCGGCGGCTGATGTCCACTTCGTGTTCTGCCATTCCTGCTCCAATACATCTCAATATCTCATGCAATTCACATTTTTCCGTCTCTATCCTTTCTTGTCTTGTTGGTGCCCCAGATTCGAATAATCCATGTATTATAATGGTCCCTTCTCCTCAGTAAGTCACTGTCATGCTGGTAGCCCGTCCCCTGGAGATTCCCCATTCCAACCGCACTCACTAACCCGTCCCCCACTAATCCTCTGTCCATAGCCATGCTGTTAATCCTTCTTAATGCGTTTGTGATCCAAGCATATTCCCTCTCCCAGTCCTCTCTTCCCTTCCTAATCTCTTCCTTAATATAGAGCATAAGCTCTTGTTTCTGCCTCTCTACCGCATCCTGTATTTGCTGAAATAATTCGCTTTTAATCCCTTGGATTAGATCCTCCATCCAATCGCTCCTCTCTGCATATTTACCTATTAATTTGTCTATAAATCTGTCCTCCTCCTCCTCCTCGTCCCTGCTGGTGATTGACCTTGAAGCCCTTCCTGATCTTGTCATTGCAGTAACAAACCTAGCCAAAAAGGAGCTCCTCAATACCTTGCACAATCTGTGTGTGTGTGTACTCACCTATTAGGTGAGTATTTGTACACACTCCCAGTGTGTGTGTGTGTGTGTGTACTCACCTAGTTGTACTCACCTAGTTGTGTTTGCGGGGGTTGAGCTCTGGCTCTTTGGTCCCGCCTCTCAACCGTCAATCAACAGGTGTACAGATTCATGAGCCTATCGGGCTCTGTCATATCTACACTTGAAACTGTGTATGGAGTCAGCCTCCACCACATCACTTCCTAATGCATTCCATTTGTCAACCACTCTGACACTAAAAAAGTTCTTTCTAATATCTCTGTGGCTCATTTGGGCACTCAGTTTCCACCTGTGTCCCCTTGTGCGTGTTCCCCTTGTGTTAAATAGACTGTCTTTATCTACCCTATCAATCCCCTTCAGAATCTTGAATGTGGTGATCATGTCCCCCCTAACTCTTCTGTCTTCCAGCGAAGTGAGGTTTAATTCCCGTAGTCTCTCCTCATAGCTCATACCTCTCAGCTCGGGTACTAGTCTGGTGGCAAACCTTTGAACCTTTTCCAGTTTAGTCTTATCCTTGACTAGATATGGACTCCATGCTGGGGCTGCATACTCCAGGATTGGCCTGACATATGTGGTATACAAAGTTCTGAATGATTCTTTACACAAGTTTCTGAATGCCGTTCGTATGTTGGCCAGCCTGGCATATGCCGCTGATGTTATCCGCTTGATATGTGCTGCAGGAGACAGGTCTGGCGTGATATCAACCCCCAAGTCTTTTTCCTTCTCTGACTCCTGAAGAATTTCCTCTCCCAGATGATACCTTGTATCTGGCCTCCTGCTCCCTACACCTATCTTCATTACATTACATTTGGTTGGGTTAAACTCTAACAACCATTTGTTCGACCATTCCTTCAGCTTGTCTAGGTCTTCTTGAAGCCTCAAACAGTCCTCTTCTGTTTTAATCCTTCTCATAATTTTAGCATCGTCCGCAAACATTGAGAGAAATGAATCGATACCCTCCGGGAGATCATTTACATATATCAGAAACAAGATAGGACCGAGTACAGAGCCCTGTGGGACTCCACTGGTGACTTCACGCCAATCGGAGGTCTCACCCCTCACCGTAACTCTCTGCTTCCTATCGCTTAGATACTCCCTTATCCACTGGAGCACCTTACCAGCTACACCTGCCTGTCTCTCCAGATTATGTACCAGCCTCTTATGCGGTACTGTGTCAAAGGCTTTCCGACAATCCAAGAAAATGCAGTCCGCCCAGCCCTCTCTTTCTTGCTTAATCTGTGTCACCTGATCGTAGAATTCTGTCAAGCCTGTAAGGCAAGATTTACCCTCCCTGAATCCATGTTGGCGATTTGTCACGAAGTCCCTTCTCTCCAGATGTGTTACCAGGTTTTTTCTCACGATCTTCTCCATCACCTTGCATGGTATACAAGTCAAGGACACTGGCCTGTAGTTCAGTGCCTCTTGTCTGTCGCCCTTTTTGTATATTGGGACCACATTCGCCGTCTTCCATATTTCTGGTAGGTCTCCCGTCTCTAGTGACTTACTATACACTATGGAGAGTGGCAGGCAAAGTGCCTCTGCACACTCTTTCAGTACCCATGGTGAGATCCCATCTGGACCAACCGCCTTTCTAACATCCAGATCCAGCAGGTGTCTCTTGACCTCCTCTCTCGTAATTTCGAACTCCTCCAAGGCCGCCTGGTTTACCTCCCTTTCTCCTAGCACAGTGACCTCACCCTGTTCTATTGTGAAGACCTCCTGGAACCTCTTGTTGAGTTCCTCACACACCTCTCTGTCATTCTCTGTATACCTGTCCTCGCCTGTTCTAAGTTTCAATACCTGTTCTTTCACTGTTGTTTTCCTTCTGATGTGACTGTGGAGTAGCTTTGGTTCGGTCTTGGCTTTGTTTGCTATATCATTTTCAAAATTTTTCTCTGCTTCTCTTCTCACCCTGACGTACTCATTCCTGGTTCTCTGGTATCTCTCCCTGCTTTCTGGTGTTCTGTTATTCCGGAAGTTCCTCCACGCCTTTTTGTTCAGTTTCTTCGCTTCCATACATGCCCTATTATACCATGGATTCTTCTGTTGCTTCTCGGATTTTTCCCTTTGGGCCGGGATGAACCTGTTTACTGCCTCCTGACACTTTTGGGTAACATAGTCCATCATACCCTGTACAGACTTGTCTCTGAGGTCTGTGTCCCAAAGTATTTCACTTAGGAAACTTCTCATCTGTTCATAATTCCCCTTTCGGTATGCCAGCCTTTTGATTCCTAGTTCTTTTTGGGGGGAGATAAGTCCTAGCTCTACCAGGTACTCAAAGTTCAATACACTGTGGTCACTCATTCCCAAGGGCGCTTCCATCTTAACTTCCCTTATATCCCATTCATTTAGGGTAAATATCAAATCAAGCATTGCTGGTTCATCTTCTCCTCTCATTCTTGTTGGCTCTTTGGTATGCTGGCTTAGAAAGTTTCTTGTTGCCACGTCCAGCAGCTTAGCTCTCCATGTTTCTGGTCCTCCATGCGGGTCTCTGTTCTTCCAATCTATCTTCCCATGGTTGAAGTCTCCCATAATTAGTAGTCCAGATCCATTCCTGCTAGCAACAGAAGCTGCTCTTTCTATTATGTTAATGGTGGCCATGTTGTTTCTATCATATTCCTGTCTAGGTCTTCTGTCATTTGGTGGTGGATTATATATGACTGCGACTATAATTTTTATCCCTCCATTTGTTACAGTACCTGCTATGTAGTCACTGAAACCTTCACAGCCCTGAATATCCATCTCCTCAAAATCCCAGCCTTTTCTTACCAGCAGAGCTACACCACCCCCACCTCTTCCTTCCCTCTCTTTCCGCATAACATAATAGTCCTGTGGAAACACTGCATTTGTTATTGTTTTCGTGATCTTTGTTTCTGTGAGGGCTATTATGTCTGGGTTTTCCTCTAGTACCAGTTCTCCAAGCACATTTGCTTTATTTGTAATTCCATCTATGTTAGTGTACATCGCTTTGAGGCTCACTTTCTTCTGTCCCTTCTCAAATCGCCTCCTTGGTGAGTGTTCTGCTGGTGGGGGAGGCTGTTCCATGGGTGTGAGGACCTGTGAGGTGGGTAACAGGATCTCAGAGGATACTGGAATGAGGGGCGGGGGATCCAGTGAAGGGGGAGGGACAGGGAGGGTATGGGGTGAAAGGGGAGGGAGGACGGGAAGGAAAGGGGGGGAGGGAGGACTCGGGAGGAGGGGAGGGGTAGAAGGGTGGGGATTGGGTGTGGGGAGAGGGAGATTTGGCTGAACTTTTGAGTGAGGGCAGGGAGGGTTTGGGGTAGGGGGGTTTTCTATGCAGAGGAGGGAGGCGGGGTTGTCCTCCCTTCTGGTGTTACTGGGTAGCTGGTTGTGGGTTCCCCCCTCGCCTCTGGGGGTGTTGTGTTGGGAGCTGTGACTTCCTGGTTTTCCCCTCTCGCCCTGCGCCTCTTCCTTGCTTCTGCCGCCACGGCTCTCTCCTCCCTTGTCATGTCTCGCTGGAGGAATACATTTTTTAATTTTCCCACGTTTTTCAGGGAGCTCTTCCTTGATAGGATCCTCTCCTTTGTGTTCTCGTTTGCAAACACTATCTTTATCATTCGGTCTCGGTCTTTGTTGTACCGGCCTAGCCTGAAAACCTTCTCAATGCTATGCTCGGCCCCTTCCATGTCTAGTGCCTTTAGTACTTCATTCACTGCTGCTTTGTCCTTGTCATTCCACTCTGTCCTATTGGTTCCTTCCTGTTCCCTAATACCCACAGCAACCACTGATCTTTGTGTGTGTGTGTGTGTGTGTACTCACCTAATTGTACTCACCTAATTGTGCTTGTGAGGGTTGAGCTCTGGCTCTTTGGTCCCGCCTCTCAACCGTCAATCAACAGGTGTACAGGTTCCTGAGCCTATTGCGCTCTATCATATCTATACCTGAAACTGTGTATGGAGTCAGCCTCCACCACATCACTGCCTAATGTATTCTATTTGTCAACCACTCTGACACTAAAAAAGTTCTTTCTAATATCTCTGTGGCTCATTTGGGCACTCAGTTTCCACCTGTGTTTCCTTGGTGCATGTGCCCCTTGTGTTAAATAGCCTGGCTATATCTACCCTATCAATTTCCTTGAGAATCTTGAATGTGGTGACCATGTCCCCCTAACTCTTCTGTCTTTTAGCGAAGTGAGGTTTAATTCCTGTAGTCTCTTCTCGTAGCTCATACCTCTCAGCTTGGGTACTAGTCTGGTGGCAAACCTTAGAACCTTTTCCAGTTTAGTCTTATCCTTGACTAGATATGGACTCCATGCTGGGGCTGCATACTCCAGGATTGGTCTGACATATGTGGTATACAAAGTTCTGAATGATTCTTTACACAAGTTTTTAAAGGCCGTTCTTATATTGGCCAGCCTGGCATATGCCGATGATGTTATCCTCTTGATATGGGCTGCAGGGGACAGGTCTGGCGTGATGTCAACCCCCAAGTCTTTTTTTCTCTGACTCTTGAAGAATTTCATCTCCCAGATGATACCTAGTATCTGGCCTCCTGCTCCCTACACCTATCTTCATTACATTGCATTTGCTTGGGTTAAACTCTAACAACCATTTGTTCGACCATTCCTTCAGCTTGTCCAGGTCTTCTTGGAGCCTCAAGCAATCCTCCTCTGTCTTAATCCTTCTCATAATTTTGGCATCGTCAGCAAACATTGAGAGAAATGAATCTATACCCTCTGGGAGATCATTTACATATATCAGAAACAAGATAGGGCCGAGTACAGAGCCCTGTGGGACTCCACTGGTGACTTCACGCCAATCTGAGGTCTCACCCCATACCGTAACTCTCTGCTTCCTATTGCTCAGGTACTCCCTTATCCACTGGAGCACCTTACCAGCTACACCTGCCTGTCTCTCCAGCTTATGTACCAGCCTCTTATGGGGTACTGTGTCAAAGGCTTTACGACAGTCCAAGAAAATGCAGTCCGTCCAGCCTTCTCTTTCTTGCCTAATCTTTGTCACCTGGTCGTATAATTCTATTAAGCCAGTCAGGCAAGGTTTACCCTCCCTGAACTCATGTTGGCAATTTGTCACGAAGTCCTTTCTCTCCAGATGTGTTACTAGGTTTTTTCTCACGATCTTCTCCATCACCTTGCATGGTATACAAGTCAAGGATACTGGCCTGTAGTTCAGTGCCTCTTACCTGTCGCCCTATTTGTATATTGGGACCACATTCGCCGTCTTCCATATTTTTGGTAGGTCTCCCGTCTCCAGTGACCTACTATACACTAAGGAGAGTGGCAAGCAAAGTGCCTCTGCACACTCTTTCAGTACCCATGGTGAGATCCCGTCTGAACCAACAGCCTTTCTAACATCCAAAATTTCAAACCCTTCCAAGGCCGCCTGGTTTGCTTCCCATTCTCCTAGCACAGTGATCTCACCTTGGTCTATTGTGAAGACCTCCTGGAACCTCTTGTTGAGTTCTTCACACACCTCTTTGTCATTCTCTGTATACCTGTCCTTGCCTGTTTCAAGTTTCACTACCTGTTCTTTCACTGTTGTTTTCCTCCTGATGTGACTGTGGAGTAGCTTTGGTTTGGTCTTGGCTTTGTTTGCTATATCATTTTCATAATTTTTCTCTGCTTCTTTTCTCACCCTGACGTACTCATTCCTGGTTCTCTGGTATCTCTCTCTGCTTTTTGGTGTTCTGTTATTCCGGAAGTTCCTCCACGCCCTTTTGTTCAGTCCCTTTGCTTCCATACATGCCCTATTATACCAAGGATTCTTCTCGTGCTTCTCGGATTTTTCCATTTGGACCAGGATGAACCTGTTTACTGCCTCCTGATACTTTTGGGTCTGGTCCCAAGGTCCCTTAGAAAACTTCTCATCTCCTCAGAGTTCCCCTTTCGGTATGCCAGCCTTTTGTTTTCTAGTTCTTTTTTGGGGGAGATAATTCCTAGCTCTACCAGGTACTCAAAGTTCAATACACTGTGGTCACTCATTCCCAAGGGTGCTTCCATCTTAACTTCCCTTATATCCCACTCATTTAGGGTAAATATCAGTTCGAGCATGGCTGGTTTATCTTCTCCTCTCAATCTTGTTGGTTCCTTGATGTGCTGGCTTAGAAATTGTCTTGTTGCCACGTCCAGCAGCGTAGCTCGTCATGTTTCTGGTCCTCCATGCGGGTCTCTGTTCTCCCAATCTATCATCCCGTGGTTGAAGTCTCCCATAATTAGTAGTCCAGATCCATTCCTGCTAGCAACAGAAGCTGCTCTCTTTATTATGTTAATGGTGGCCATGTTGTTTCTATTATATTCCTGTCTGGGTCTTCTGTCGTTGGGTGGTGGATTATATATGACTACGACTATAATTTTTTGTCCTCCAGTTGTTATGGTACCTGCTATGTAGTCACTGAAACCTTCGCAGCCCTGAACAACCATCTCCTCAAAATCCCAGCCTTTTCTTACCAGCAGACCTACACCACCCCCACCTCTTCCTTCTCTCTCTTTCCTCATAACATAATAGTCCTGTGGGAACACTGCATTTGTTATGGTTTTCGTTAGCTTCGTTTCTGTGAGTGCTATTATGTCTGGGTTTTCTTCTAGTACCCATTCTCCAAGTTCATTTGCTTTATTTGTAATTCCATCTATGTTAGTGTACATCGCCTTGAGGCTCACTTCCTTGTGTGTGTGTGTGTGTGTGTGTGTGTGTGTGTGTGTGTGTGTGTGTGTGTGTGTGTGTGTGTGTGTGTACTCACCTATTTGTACCTGCAGGATCGAGCATTGTCTCTTGGATCCCGCCTTTCCAGCCATCGGTGGTTTACAGCAATGACTCCGGCCCTATTTCCCTATCATACCTGGTTTAAAATTATGAATAGAATTTGCTTTCACAGCCTGCTCCTTAAATGCATTCCATTTTTCCACTACTCGCACACTAAACGAAAACTTCCTAACATCTCTGTGACTCATCTGAGTTACCAGCTTCCACCCATGTCCCTTTGTTCTGTAATTATTCAGTGTGAACATTTCGTCTATTTCCACTCTGTCAATCCCCCTGAGTATTTTATATGTTCCTATCATATCCCCCCCCCCCCTTTCCTTTCTTTTTTCTCGTGTCGTAAGGCTCAGTTCCTTCAGGCGCTCTTCATATCCCATCCCTCATAACTCTGGGACGAGCCCCGTCACAAACTTCTGAACCTCTTCCAGTTTTCTTATGTGTTTCTTCAGGTGGGGACTCCATGATGGTGCAGCATACTCTAAGATTGGTCTCACGTAGGCAGTGTAAAGCCTCCTTACTTAGGTTTCTGAATGATGTTCTAACTTTCGCCAGTGCAGAGTATGCTGCTGCTGTTATCCTATTTATATGTGCCTCAGGAGTTAGATTAGGTGTTACGTCCACCCCCAGGTCTCTTTCTCGCGTCGTCACGAGAAAGGCAGTTCCCCTTCATTGTGTACTGTCCCTTTAGTCTCCTTTCACCTATTCTCATTTCCATAACTTTACATTTACTCGTGTTGAACTCCAGTAACCATTTCTCTGACCTTCACTGCAACCTCTTCAGGTCCTCTTGGAGGATTCTACAATCCTCATCTGTCACAACTCTTCTCATTAACTTTGCGTCATCCGCGAACATCGAAATTTAGGACTCTACTCCTGTAAACATTGCGTTAACGTATATTAGAAATAAAATTGGTCCCAACACCGATTCTTGAGATACTCCACTACTCGCCCCTTACCATTACCCTCTGGCTCATTCCTGTTAGGTAGTTCCTTACCCATGCCAGGGCTTTTCCGCCTACCTCCCAAGTTTGAACAGCAGTCTCATATGCGGTACTGTATCAAAGGCTTTTTGTCAATCCAGCAATATGCAAACTGCCTATCCCTCTCTGTCATGACTTAATTTTATCTCTCTGTTCATGGTACATCAATAAGAGGAATGAACAGAACACCGGATTGTTATCCAATACTAATATTTTTAATACTCTAAAATTACGTCTATCTTAAGCAATTTAAACACTAGTTCTGCACATATTAAACACTTTGCCTACTGACTATATTACCACTGAATTAATTAAAAGGAGGAGAATATCGTTAATGCCAAACATTCTCTACCATACATGCTTGCTGGTTCAGGCTACACTATTATCACTAATACACTGGTCAAGAGCGTTACTGACACTCTTGCCTCACACTCTAGGTGGAACTGTTCACCCATAGGGTGACCCCACCAGGGGCCAACTGTGGGGGAGCCTCTGGGTTGGGCTCCCTCGATGTAACCCACAAGCTCACACCCCTTGGTGGAAGGTTTTAGTACTCTGGCAAGCCAGTACAAGCCTCTCCTTGCTGAGTACAGGTGAGTCAGTCAGCAGCACCTCGCCCGAGACCCACCTCCTCTCTCGTACACCTACTTTTCCTTCATGGCAGCAGTCTTCCTGTCACCCCGCCAGTAGGTTCCAGTGTCCAGACCAGCCTCTTGTGTCAGACTCAAAAGCCTTTTTTAGGTCCAGATAGACAGTGTGTGTGTGTGTGTTGTCAGGGTTCACCCCCTTCCACCCTGTGGCTGGGTCGTCCCACGGGTCTTAATCCCCTCAGTACCAGGCGCCACTGCTCACCCTTGGGCTCCCCCAGTCAACTAAGGGCTGGCCTCATATATACCCCTAGCGAGTGGAGAGGTTCAAGTCTACCTGTGACACACCTGAACCTGCCCGTCCTGACACTGGGACGCTCTCTCTTGGATATCTGGTCTGCTCAGGTCGCTAGCTGGGAGTTTATACTCGTGTTCCAGCAACACGTCAGTGGTCTCCTTAGTTAAGGATGCAATATCATGTGCAGTGCAGGGTGTCATAAATGGTCTCACTCAACAATAGCGCCTGAGAATGGAGGCTCACTTAAACTCATCAGTTAGTTTAAAAGTTTACTGAAGAAAAGGTATATATATACATATAAATTACATAAAGAAATGTCTATAAGTGGAATCGACCGCTGTCGGCAACATTCCTCACGACACATCTCTGACAACACGGTCAGCTGAATGGGTCCACTCGTGAAGCGGCGGGCGCACACCTCGCGCCTCTATATATTAATGATTACACTCACAAACTCATGCCTATATGAGCTCCTTGGCTCCTAGCCTAACACTATCACTCACTAAGATGGCAAGAAATATTCACTACATATAAAATACACTAGCTCGCCTAGATCAAAGGGGTAAAGGGAGGGACAGTTATCTACCTGACTTCATTCCAACCACGAAGCCGACTCGTCCTCTGTTGAGGGATGTTAAGGTTCCTTGTCCTGGCGTCTGGTCTCCCGACGATCAGTCCCCACACACACACAGGTTCCACAGTTGCCTTCGCGGTCGCGTGTCTTCGCCGTGCTCATTCCCAACAGGATCTGCCTCCCTCCTCCTCTCCTCCGGGGTGCTGGAAACAGGTTCCTGCACCTTCGCCATCCTCCCCTCTCACTGGCACTGTCGACACCTTGCAGTCCAGCACAGCTTCCCCTCGCCTCACTGCCAGTAGATTCGGCCCAGCTGTAGCTTTTCGCTTGATGTGCATAACGTGGTCCACTGGGCTTCCCAGACGTTACCAGCCCCAACGTTTGTCCCTGCTGCAGACTCTTGATAGAGCTCTTGACTCTCAAATCCGGCCTATCCTTGCTTCTGGGTACTCCACAGATTAAGGGTGGCCTCCCGGTCTGTCTGCCGTATCAAAGTGACGCTTAAATCTACTGGTAAGGGCTCTCTAGCCTCTAAATCCGGAGCTCACTGGAGCGCGTCCTCACTCTAGGACGGCTCGTGACGTACTCTCTCCTGCCCAGGCGCCAGCCGCCCCGTGAGCCCTCCGCCTCGTGATGTCACACCACCCGAGGGCCCTCGTCATTGGTCACTTTCAGCACGTGACCTTACCTGGCCAATCAGGTGCTGAGAGGAGTCACAACGCCTTGGCGGGAAACAGGATGACTCGGTGCTGTCTTGTGCCCCAAAGGGCGTAAGCTCCTTGCATTATCAAACTTAACTGGCCATTTTACAGCCAGATTAATCACGCTCTACACTTTCCCACACATAAAAATGTTCCCTGAACATCAGAGAATACTCAGGTTACTCAGGACTCTTTTAAGCTGGGAAGGAAGAAACAAAGGGGTGGGACACCGTCACATAGCATGCACCTAGTGAGCTCGCAGAGTCGAGCACCTGCTCTTAAGCCCCGCCTTTCGACCACCTTTGGTTCAGTGCCAGGAGTCTCTTCTGTGGTTCTCTTATTATATTTAAAGTAAAGCTGTATCTCGAAACGGCGCCCACAAGCCCACTCAGAGCTTTATGACTATGAGACTGATAATATATTTTTTTCTGATATCCATATGACTCATCTATGTCTCCAGTTTCCAATTATGTCCTCTCGTCCTATTGTTCCTAATATTATGAAGAATATTTATAAATCTAGTTTGTCAATCGCCTTTAGTATCACGTACGACAATATCATGCCTGACCTCCTGCTTTTTAACTTCTGTGTAATGAATCCCGTTCATTCAGTCTTTCTTCATAACTCAGTCCCCAAACCTCAGAAACATTAATGAGGGGTGTGAGGGGGGGCAGTTGGGGTATATGAGGGGTGTAAGGGGGGAATGAGGAGTATGTGTGTGTTGTGGGGGGAGTGTGATGGGTGTGATAGTTGTGATGGTTGTGATGGTTGTGAGGGGGGACTGAGAGGGTGTGAGGGGTGTGAGGGGGGACTGAGAGGGTGTGATGGGTGTGAGGGGGTGTGAGGGGGGACTGAGAGGGTGTGAGGGGTGTGAGGGGGGACTGAGAGGGTGTGATGGGTGTGAGGGGGTGTGAGGGGGGACTGAGAGGGTGTGAGGGGGGACTGAGAGGGTGTGAGGGGGTGTGAGGGGGGACTGAGAGGGTGTGAGGGGTGTGAGGGGGGACTGAGAGGGTGTGAGGGGTGTGAGGGGGGACTGAGAGGGTGTGATGGTTGTGAGGGGGGACTGAGAGGGTGTGAGGGGTGTGAGGGTCTGGTTCTGTTATGGTTGATATTCAAAACATTGCAAGACCAACATTCCTATAGAAAAAAATTCATCCCCATTATTCTGCAAAATTGCACAACTGTTTCAATATTTGTTAGCAATATTGTTTCTGTGAACAGCAGGCTCCTGGGCCCCAGCCCTTTTGTTCCCTGCCTCTCATCCATCCAACAACTACACACAAACTGAGTAAATATCACACACTCTCTACCCCCACATACTCACCATCCACTCACTCACCACAGCCCTGGGTACTCACCCGTACTCAAGACTCACTCACCCATCTCATACTCACCATAAACATAACAACACAGACTCCCTCATCATTCAATATATGATGAATCAATGAGTAAGAATATGATGAATCAATACTGATAGGTATAAGTATTAATCGTTAGGTAGTGATAGGTAAATAACAGGAGTGTATCAGTATCAGAACACAGGATTGTTCAGAAGTTCAACACTGTTCAGTGAACATCAAAATATTAATCAAATAACTCCCAGTAGGAGCTAGAGTGAACAGTCGATGTTATTGGTTCAGCAGCGAGGCTCAACTGATCGAGAGATATTAATTAATCAACAATATATTGTTTTAAATTGACTGCTTTGATGAATAGGGGGGGGGGAGGTATTTTACCTCCCCAGCACCTCCCCCAGCACCTCCCCCGACACCTCCCTATAGCACCTCCCTAGCACCTTTCCCAGCACCTCCCCCGACACCTCCCTATAGCACCTCCCTAGCACCTTCCCCAGCACCTCCCCCGACACCTCCCTATAGCACCTCCCTAGCACCTTACCCAGCACCTCCCCCAGCACCTCCCCCGACACCTCCCTATAGCACCTCCCTAGCACCTTACCCAGCACCTCCCCCAGCACCTCCCCCGACACCTCCCTATAGCACCTCCCTAGCACCTTTCCCAGCACCTCCCCCGACACCTCCCTATAGCACCTCCCTAGCACCTTTCCCAGCACCTCCCCCGACACCTCCCTATAGCACCTCCCTAGCACCTTACCCAGCACCTCCCCAACACCTCCCGCAGCACCTTCCCCAGCACCTCCCCCGACACCTCCCTATAGCACCTCCCTAGCACCTTACCCAGCACCTCCCCAACACCTCCCGCAGCACCTTACCCAGCACCTCCCCAACATCTTCCCAGCACCTCCCCCAGCACCTCCCCCGACATAAGTTCGGGGGAGGTGCTGGGAAGTTCATGTTCGTTCATAAGGAACATAAGGAATACAAAGAATGAACACTAAACATGTGAACAAGCTAAGAACATTGAGAACGTGAATATTGAGTATAAAAGTGGTACAGAGAACATATGATGTACATGAAAACATGACAAAGAACATAGTGAACATACGGGGAAAATGATAGAAAACAGTGAAAAATTGAGAAACAGTCGAAAAAGTATGAACTAAGCATGCTGTGAACATTTGTAGAACATGGAGTGAACATAGAAAACATGGAAAAGAAGGTGAAGAACACAGCTGAATATAGAGAAAATATGCAAATACAGTATGATTATTGAAGGTTTGGATACGTTGGAGATGAGAAGGTAAGGGAGGGAGAGGGTAAGGTGATTACTCTGATAAAGAGTTAGGCTGGAGAGGGACTTGATCGAATATATTTATGTTTGATGATCTAAGGTTGAGGAAATGGAGCTTGGCTAATGCCCTGATTAATTTTACTACGTTGGAAATAAGGTGATCTTAAATCTCAGGTGATTTAGTTGGATAATAAAGAACTTGTTCAAATGAACTAAGTGAAGAACAAGAGTTGAAAACTCGGTAACTGAACTAGCTTTTATTTACTATGTCTGAAATAACTATGGTAAAAATTTCAGGAAAATTGATGGGTTATCTACAAAGATATGAGAGAGAACTAAGGTGGGGGATGAGAGCTGGAGCTCGTTAACTGTTTTGATTTGATTTACTAATTTTGAAGTATGTCTGCTTTAAATTTCGGGAAAATTGGTCTGTTACTAAAGAACTTGTACAAATGAACTAAGCTGAGGGACGAGAGCTGGAGCTCGTTAACTGTTAGGTATGAATTACTACGTTTGAAGTATGTCTGCTTTAAATGTCAGTGAAATTGGTCTGTTACTAAAGATCTTTCACAAATGAACTACGGTGGGGGACAAGAGCTAGAGTTTGATAATTGCTTGGATCCTATTTACTATGTCTGAAATACAGAGGGTATAAATTTCAGGGAAATTGATAGGATATTACCGAAGACACGAGAGGGAAGTAAGGTGGGGGATGAGAGCTGGAGCTCGGTAACGGACTTGATCTTATTTACAGTGTCTGAAATACAGAGGGTATAAATTTCAAGGAATTTGATTAGGTAGTAACGAAGATACGAGAGAGAGCTAAGGCAGAGGACATGACCTAGAGTTTTGGAAAATGTGTTATCTTTACTTACTCAGTTAGAAGTATTGAGGGTTTTAATTTCATGAAATAATGGGTTAATAACGAAGATGTGCGAGGGAACTAAGGTGGAGAACAAGAGCTGGAGCTCGGTAACTAAATTACTGTATTGAACTATGTTTGAAATATGAATATTTAAAATTTTAGAGGGATTGGACAGTTAGTAAAGAAGATACGGGGATAAACTAAGGCGGGGACAGGAGCTAGAACTTGCTTACTAACACGATTTATTTGTGTAAAACTGACTAGTTTAATGAAAAGGAGAGGGACGGTCCAGATATTATGGAGAAGATAAGATAAGATAAAATTAAGGCGGTGACTTGACCCAGGGCGTCTGGCTGGCGGTGTAGAGTAAACACAGGTGACGCAGGGATATGGAGGGGGTGTGAGGTAGGAGCAGGAGATGCAGGGGTTTGGGAGGGAAGGGGGGAGGG
Source organism: Procambarus clarkii (assembly GCF_040958095.1). Classification (NCBI taxonomy): domain Eukaryota; kingdom Metazoa; phylum Arthropoda; class Malacostraca; order Decapoda; family Cambaridae; genus Procambarus; species Procambarus clarkii. The sequence goes on from NC_091162.1 coordinate 10,161,070, forward strand.
GGTTGACCGGGTAATGATTCAGTTATATAGACATATACTTGTTTCTAAGTAAGAATTCTACTTAAACATATACAGCCTAAATATCTGTTTATTCTTGGTATGAACTCTGAAATTTCTCCTATAAGAACTCTTAACAAACTTTTATGAATATATTCTCTGAAAATGGTCTTTGAAAAAAACAAGGTTTTGAAAACTGGTAAAATATGTCCGTAGAGTTTACCCTGAAACTGCGTGACTTAAACACGATATATCTAAATTTTTTCTATAAGATTTTCCTACTTATTTTCCTCATAAGAACTTTTAACAAACGTCTAAAATCTCAAAAATTATTTTCCTCATAAGAATTCCTTAATTCCAAATCAGTGACTAGCCAAATTTACCTGAAACACCTAACCCCATAAACAGGAATTTCTAAATTTACCTGAAAACCCTGGCTCATATGAGGAATTTCCCCAGCGACAAAAAATCCTCTGTATGGGGTCATCCCCACTACTGGCGGGGAGTGGGGCGGGTAGTGGCGCGGGGACTGGGGGCGAGTGGGGCGAGAAGTGGGGGGTGGAGTGGTGCGGGGAGTGGGGTGGGTAGTGGTGCGGGGAGTGGGGGTGAGTGGGGCGGGAAGTGGGGGGTGGAGTGGTGCGGGGAGTGGGGCGGGTAGTGGTGCGGGGAGTGGGGCGGGGAGTAGGGGCGAGTGGGGCGGGAAGTGGGGGGTGGAGTGGTGCGGGGAGTGGGGCGGGTAGTGGTGCGGGGAGTGGGGCGGGGAGTGGGGGTGAGTGGGGCGAGAAGTGGGAGGTGGAGTGGTGCGGGGAGTGGGGTGGGTAGTGGTGCGGGGAGTGGGGCGGGGAGTGGGGGCGAGTGGGGCGGGAAGTGGCGCGGGGAGTGGGGGCGAGTGGGGCGGGAAGTGGGGGGTGGAGTGGTGCGGGTAGTGGGGCGGGTTGTGGGAACCGACCTGTGAGATTTATATTTATTTAATTTATATGAATTTATATTTACGTTAATTTATATACTTCGATAGCAATTTGAATAATGATAAGTGGACTGTATTTCTGCAATAATATCTTAATCTCACAAATCGATCCTCTACACATTAGGGGGGGTTTATTAGTTTATATATATATGCAGCCAATCAAACTACAGTAATAGCTACATACATTGATGAGGTTCCTTATCTTATAGTACAGCAGGATAGTCCACCAGGTATAACTAGGGTGTAGACACCAAATTATCCTCTTTGAGGCAGCTTCCATCACCCAGTAACTGGTGCACAAAATCTTGCATCCTCGTCTTGACCTGTCAAAAGTGCGCTAGCTGTGAAGCCAGAATCCTATATATGACAAGTATTTCAGAGAAAACTGTACCTGGAACATGAAGACCTGGCTTAATTACCTTTAGTTTGAGGCGATTTCGCGTTCTAACCGGCTAACCCTATATCCTGACATTAATGGCCATAAATGAATGATAAACGGGTTTCGGATAGACACTTAACTTGTATTTGTAGACAGCGTGTTGACAATGGTACACCTTTGGGTTCCATAACACTACGTCCAAGTAAATTTAACAGGAGCCGAATTTGCTCCCGTGTGAGCCTCTGGTCTCATATAACAACAATGGCTGCCCTCCTTCCTCCACTCTGACGCCTGGCTTACATTGTCCAGATTTCAGAACGTGATAGAAGGGTCACATTTACTCTACTTTAATATTGATAATTAAGTTAATTTATATAAGATGTTTTTATGATGGTAAAGTCCAAAGACTAATGTATTTAAGAATAATTCCCAGCAGAATAGCTGGTGAATTATAATAGTATGTGGTGATGATATCCCGTTTTCTTTAGACGGTAATTCCACTACAAGTTACGTTTTCTATGGGTAACTTGTTTATACAACACAGCTCTTATCTGTCTGTATGATATTATTGTTAAATGGTGTCGGATTTTCCGACATAATTCCCCAGGGGCTGCTCACGGGTCGAAGTCCTAATTAGAACAGACGAACACCGATACTCCTCCTTCGAATTATAGTTAGTAATCACACATTTGTGTGTCTGTTCGTACAGGACGGATGTCCCGTACTAGAGTTGTAGGGGTTAGAAGTCTAATGCGATTTCATTTCCCTGTCAACTCCTGAAAGGCTAATATTCAAGCCTTATTACATATTATTTAACCCAGAAGACTGGATGTGATCAAGTACTACAGTCAAGTATGATTCAGGGACTGCAGTGAGATCAGTGACATTAGATATAACTTGAAGTTTCTTCAGGTAACTGGTCACTGATATATAAACACTGAGGCCCATGGAATACATCTTGATTAAATAATAAATGTATCAAATCAGTCATCAGATTTATTAGGGTTTAATTTAGTTAATTGATTCAGAGGATTGAATAGCTCATCATTAAAGTAAAGTATGGTTCTGAGACTGCAGTGGGTTCAGTGACATTGGTCGCAGTGACTTGTAGCTGTTTTAGGCTACTGTTCACTGATTTGCCACTGAGGCCTCATGAACTCATCTTCAGCTTTAAATGATGATACTAACATCAACCTCTGTTGGTATAGTCAGCTGTAATCTCCTTAGTATAATGCTACTGGAGAAATATAATCAGCTGACAAATTTAGGTTTCTACTGGTATTGTTTATCTGCAGGCATAGGTCTCCTCAGGCTTGATACTGGGCCTGAGAGTAATTTACCTCCTGCAGAGTTTAACATGGTTATACCCTGATATTTAGTAGGGCTACCGATGAATCGATGGCAATAGTCTGTCCCTACAAGGAGACCGAAGTCGGTGAGGTGATCAGACTTAATATTATCTGCCAATTTTATTCCTCTATTTCTCAGAAATTTGGCTGTTGCTCTCAGACCTTGAACTTGTAGGTCTACTGGTATTTTGTCCACCACAATGGCTTGTACTCGACAGATGTACCTGCCTAAACGTACTGATGGTTGTACCACCTGGTAGACTTGAGGTCCTGCATCTGTTACAAACCCTGAGATGTTGAATGACATCTGGGCTACAGGCCTTAATTGTAATTCATCTGCCAACTTTTTAGTGATATATGTTCTCTGGGATCCTTGGTCAAACAACCCACGGGTATGGACCTTGGCCCTCTTATTCAGGATGGTAATTTGGGCAGTAGGCAAAGTCGTATTACCTTTAGACTTTGCCGATTGGACACTCTTTGTTTGTTGCACCTTGCAGTACTGTACTGTGGTGGGAATGCTATCTTCCACCTTGGGGTTTGGAGACGTTGTTTTGGTGTCTCTGCACAATGCTGCATGGTGCTGACCTTTGTTACACCTATTACAGGTGTGTAATTGGGTATCACAGTCCTTGATGTTATGTTTCCTGAGGCACCTCGTGCAATGTTGCAAATCTTTGAGTCGCTCAACACGGGCGTCACTATCAGGAAAATTAGAGCAGTGGTACATTGAATGTTTCTCATTGCAGAACAAACATGTTCCATAGCTTCCAGTACCCTTTGGTGTCACGTTCTTGGATGACACAGTAACTATAGGCTTGGAGGGTCCCACTGCATATACGCCCACACTGCCACTGTTCCACTTTGGTGTTGAATTATATTGTCTAGATTGATTTGGAGTACCTTTGGTACTCTGTGGTTTACTATTATTGGTTTCTGAGGGTTTACTTGGTGGTTTTAATTTGTCATGTGTTCGTAATTGATGAACTACTGACTTTAAACCTTCAGATATTTCATTCATGGATAAGATACTTTTATTGTAATGAGCACTCATTTGTCTCAATATGTCCCTAGGTATTTTCTCCTGGACAATTATTTTCAAGACCCACTCAGCCCCGTTTGTATCTGCTGTCAGGCTGAGGGCATTGATCAATGATTCTACCTCCAGCTTGAAGACTTGGAGTGAATCAGCTGAAGCCTCCGGTGGGGGTAAATGCAACAGCTCATGAACTAAATGTGATGTTCTTACTTCTGGATCAGCATAATTATCCTTGAGGAGTTTTACTGCCAGATCATAGCCGTCATTAGTTAATCTCAGATGGGATACTACTGTTTTAGCCTCACCTGATAATTGGCCTTGCAAATAAGAGAATTTACTACTCTTTGGTAAAGATTGTTTTGAGTCTACAAGGTCAACGAATTTGTTCCAAAATTCGTCCCAATCTTCCTCATCTTTTCCTGAGAAAGTGGGTAAATTAATTGGAGGGAGTCGAGCTTCTGCTTGACTCGTATTAGATGCAACTGTTGTTGTTGTTGCTGTTGCCTTGTTCTGGGCAATTAATTTGACATAAGGCTGTAACGTGGCCTGAGTGTGATCTTCATAATTCGCAAGATCAACCATAATGTCGTCTATTTCTGTTTCTGATAAATTGGTGTTGGCAAGTTCAGCCACATATGTTGCTATTTGACATTTGATTTGCTCAAATTTACCTGCAGCTGCTTGATAATAGCTTTCCAGGTCAGCATAATCAACTTGAGATTGTTGTGACAAATCTTCACATTTCTTGATCTGTCTTGTTAAGTGGCCTTTAAGACCTGCAAGGGTTCTTTTCATTCTCCCTGCATTATCCATACTGGCTAGTTGGTGAAGCCTTGTGGGGCTTGTACTTGGGCTGCTCATAATACTGAACAAGCTCTGATGGTAGCCTAGGGTAAATTCTGAACTCACTAGGCAATAATCCTACCTCTACTAGAGGTTAGCACTTAAAATTAATACACATTATATATATATACAATCATACACACTAATGATTTGAGTGATAAACCAGTGTTACTGGAAGTACCTTTAGGTTAGCTCTTCTATATCACCCTAGGATGGTAGAGACACTAATTAATCACTCAAAGGTGTAATGATCATAAGTAAATTATATATATACAACTCAACTCGAGTTGATAAAAATTACACCCAAAATAGGGTCTGGACCATTCATTAATGGTGTTAGGTTGTTCAATATAGTACAACTGACTATTGTAATAATGGGACTAGGATGAACGATAATAGTTCAACTAGTCAATGGTTAATATCCTACCCTGTTGTGGGTTGGCAATTAGTAAATATTATACTGTGATCACTAGTGCAATATATATTAAATAATTCTCTATTTTGGAGAAATAATATACACAATTATTGATAATAGCCTCTTAATTAGCCTCTATGAAACTTCTAATATTATCTAGAAGTATTAAATATTATTAGTGACCTCGCGAAATAAAGTCCACAAAATTCGTAGATAATCTCTCGCGAAATGTAACACCACGAAATCCGTGAACAATCTCGCGAAGACACAGTCACTAATTTGGCTGGATTCTATATTAGCGCTGTCATTTCACGAAATAACACGCCACCAAATATCTGTGGGTGTGCATGAAACCGCTGACGAAGGCTGAACTCGGCTGAGGGAGGCTCCTGAGCTCCCTCGAGGCTACGCTGCTGTCTTGACTGGCTTTGTTTAAATAACACTGCACTAGTATATTTAATGAATCCACTGGTTTGGTTAACTGGTTCATCCGGTACTAAGATGACCAAATGTGGGTTCAAGGGATCAAATAATCCGTCATCCGGTTCGAAGATGACCAAATAATGTGGGTACCGACCTGTGAGATTTATATTTATTTAATTTATATGAATTTATATTTACGTTAATTTATATACTTCGATAGCAATTTGAATAATGATAAGTGGACTGTATTTCTGCAATAATATCTTAATCTCACAAATCGATCCTCTACACATTAGGGGGGGTTTATTAGTTTATATATATATGCAGCCAATCAAACTACAGTAATAGCTACATACATTGATGAGGTTCCTTATCTTATAGTACAGCAGGATAGTCCACCAGGTATAACTAGGGTGTAGACACCAAATTATCCTCTTTGAGGCAGCTTCCATCACCCAGTAACTGGTGCACAAAATCTTGCATCCTCGTCTTGACCTGTCAAAAGTGCGCTAGCTGTGAAGCCAGAATCCTATATATGACAAGTATTTCAGAGAAAACTGTACCTGGAACATGAAGACCTGGCTTAATTACCTTTAGTTTGAGGCGATTTCGCGTTCTAACCGGCTAACCCTATATCCTGACATTAATGGCCATAAATGAATGATAAACGGGTTTCGGATAGACACTTAACTTGTATTTGTAGACAGCGTGTTGACAATGGTACACCTTTGGGTTCCATAACACTACGTCCAAGTAAATTTAACAGGAGCCGAATTTGCTCCCGTGTGAGCCTCTGGTCTCATATAACAACAATGGCTGCCCTCCTTCCTCCACTCTGACGCCTGGCTTACATTGTCCAGATTTCAGAACGTGATAGAAGGGTCACATTTACTCTACTTTAATATTGATAATTAAGTTAATTTATATAAGATGTTTTTATGATGGTAAAGTCCAAAGACTAATGTATTTAAGAATAATTCCCAGCAGAATAGCTGGTGAATTATAATAGTATGTGGTGATGATATCCCGTTTTCTTTAGACGGTAATTCCACTACAAGTTACGTTTTCTATGGGTAACTTGTTTATACAACACAGCTCTTATCTGTCTGTATGATATTATTGTTAAATGGTGTCGGATTTTCCGACACGGGTAGTGGTGGGGACGAGTGGCGCGGGGAGTGGGGGGGAGTGGGGCGGGGAGTGGGGGCGAGTGGGGCGAGAAGTGGGGGGTGGAGTGGTGCGGGGAGTGGGGTGGGTAGTGGTGCGGGGAGTGGGGCGGGGAGTGGGGGCGAGTGGGGCGGGAAGTGGGGGGTTGGAGTGGTGCGGGTAGTGGTGCGGGGAGTGGTGCGGGGAGTGGGGCGGGGAGTGGGGGCGAGTGGGGCGGGAAGTGGGGGGTGGAGTGGTGCGGGGAGTGGGGCGGGTAGTGGTGGGGGCGAGTGGCGCTTGGAGTGGGGGCGAGTGGGGCAGGGAGTCATGACAGTGCTATAATGGACGGCTGAACGCTCGCCTTCTGTTTTTTGTTTGGAGTTTGTTTGTTTGTGTGTGTTGTGGTGAGAACTGCAGGGGGAGAGAGAGAGAGAGAGAGAGAGAGAGAGAGAGAGAGAGAGAGAGAGAGAGAGAGAGAGAGAGAGAGAGAGAGAGAGAGAGAGGGAGAGGGAGAGGGAGAGGGAGAGGGAGAGGGAGAGGGAGAGAGAGAGAGAGAGAGAGAGAGAGAGAGAGAGAGAGAGAGAGAGAGAGAGAGAGAGAGAGAGAGAGAGAGAGAGAGAGAGAGAGAGAGAGAGAGAGAGAGAGAGAGAGAGAGAGAGAGAGAGAGAGAGAGAGAGAGAGAGAGAGAGAGAGAGAGAGAGAGAGAGAGAGAGAGAGAGAAAAGAAGGAACGAGGTTGAGGTATGACTCAACATGCACCTTCAATTCAATTCGGTTGAAAACACTCTATGCATAATGAGACATACATTCCAGACTTTAAAGCGGCTGCAATAGGAAACTATCCTACGTAAAGGGGGGCATGGGTTCCAACCCCACCACCCGGTGACTGCCGCCATATGTCCATATGTAAGGTTGTGTCGGAGGCTAACCTCAACCATCTGGCCTCCATCCTCTACTAGACAACCTTGCTGTGGGGGACCCATAGCCTCAGAGAAGAGAATAAAGTGTATTCAGAGAAAACCTTGCAAATACTCCATGAGAACTTTTTTCCCTTACCGGCCCTACTTTATTATTATTTTATACAAAGTGATTTGTGCATTTTATTTATTTAATTAAACTGTTACAGTTTACAGAAAACATGGATACATTGCAGTGCCCAAGATACAGCCAGTATTTCCTCTCTGGACCCCGACGCTGAAGTGCTGGGTGTGGCGCGGCCCTCGTGTGTAGCAGGCGGGTGTGGAAAGTGTGGCTGTGGGTGTGGCGTGGTCCTCGTGTGCATCAGGCGGGTGTGGAAGGTGTGGCTGTGGGTGTGGCGTGGTCCTCGTGTGCAGCAGGCAGGTGTGGAAGGTGTGGCTGTGGGTGTGGCACGGTCCTCGTGTGTAGCAGGCGGGTGTGGAAGGTGTGGCTGTGGGTGTGGCGTGGTCCTCGTGTGCAGCAGGCGGGTGTGGAAGGTGTGGCTGTGGGTGTGGCACGGTCCTCGTGTGCAGCAGGCGGGTGTGGAAGGTGTGGCTGTGGGTGTGGCGCGGTCCTCGTGTGCAGCAGGCGGGTGTGGAAGGTGTGGCTGTGGGTGTGGCGCGGTCCTCGTGTGCAGCAGGCGGGTGTGGAAGGTGTGGCTGTGGGTGTGGCGCGGTCCTCGTGTGCAGCAGGCGGGTGTGGAAGGTGTGGCTGTGAGTGTGGCGCGGTCCTCGTGTGCAGCAGGCGGGTGTGGAAGGTGTGGCTGTGAGTGTGGCGCGGTCCTCGTGTGCAGCAGGCGGGTGTGGAAGGTGTGGCTGTGAGTGTGGCACGGCCCTCGTGTGCAGCAGGCGGGTGTGGAAGGTGTGGCTGTGAGTGTGGCACGGCCCTCGTGTGCAGCAGGCGGGTGTGGAAGGTGTGGCTGTGAGTGTGGCACGGCTCTCGTGTGCAGCAGGCGGGTGTGGAAGGTGTGGCTGTGGGTGTGGCGCGGTCCTCGTGTGCAGCAGGCGGGTGTGGAAGGTGTGGCTGTGAGTGAGGCGCGGTCCTCGTGTGCAGCAGGCGGGTGTGGAAGGTGTGGCTGTGGGTGTGGCGCGGTCCTCGTGTGCAGCAGGCGGGTGTGGAAGGTGTGGCTGTGGGTGTGGCGCGGTCCTCGTGTGCAGCAGGCGGGTGTGGAAGGTGTAGCTGTGGGTGTGGCGCGGTCCTCGTGTGCAGCAGGCGGGTGTGGAAGGTGTGGCTGTGGGTGAGGCGCGGTCCTCGTGTGCAGCAGGCGCGTGTGGAAGGTGTGGCTGTGGGTGTTGCGTGGCCCTCGTGTGCAGCAGGCAGGTGTGGAAGGTGTGGCTGTGGGTGTGGCGCGGTCCTCGTGTGCAGCAGGCAGGTGTGGCTGTGGGTGAGGCACGGCCCTCGTGTGCAGCAGGCGGGTGTGGAAGGTGTAGCTGTGGGTGTGGCGCGGTCCTCGTGTGCAGCAGGCAGGTGTGGCTGTGGGTGTGGCGCGGCCCTCGTGTGCAGCAGGCGGGTGTGGAAGGTGTGGCTGTGGGTGTGGCGCGGTCCTCGTGTGCAGCAGGCAGGTGTGGCTGTGGGTGAGGCGCGGCCCTCGTGTGCAGCAGGCGGGTGTGGAAGGTGTGGCTGTGGGTGAGGCGCGGCCCTCGTGTGCAGCAGGCGGGTGTGGAAGGTGTGGCTGTGGGTGTGGCGCGGCCCTCGAGCTCGAAACGACACACCCCAACAAAATTCGGAAAAGTTATTAGACAGAGAAAGAAGTGAGGCGGGCGGCAGGCGTGCTCTATTGGGGCGGACGGCAGGCGTGCTCTATTGGGGCGGACGGCAGGCGTGCTCTGTTGGGGCGGGAGGCTGGCGTGCTCTATTGGGGCGGGAGGCAGGCGTGCTCTGTTGGGGCGGGAGGCTGGCGTGCTCTATTGGGGCGGGCGGCAGGCGTGCTCTATTGGGGCGGACGGCAGGCGTGCTCTATTGGGGCGGGCGGCAGGCGTGCTCTATTGGGGCGGACGGCAGGCGTGCTCTATTGGGGCGGGCGGCAGGCGTGCTCTATTGGGGCGGACGGCAGGCGTGCTCTATTGGGGCGGGCGGCAGGCGTGCTCTATTGGGGCGGACGGCAGGCGTGCTCTATTGGGGCGGGCGGCAGGCGTGCTCTATTGGGGCGGACGGCAGGCGTGCTCTATTGGGGCGGGCGGCAGGCGTGCTCTATTGGGGCGGGAGGCAGGCGTGCTCTATTGGGGCGGACGGCAGGTGTGCTCTATTGGGGCGGGAGGCAGGCGTGCTCTATTGGGGCGGGAGGCAGGCGTGCTCTATTGGGGCGGGCGGCAGGCGTGCTCTATTGGGGCGGGCGGCAGGCGTGCTCTATTGGGGCGGGCGGCAGGCGTGCTCTATTGGGGCGGGCGGCAGGCGTGCTCTATTGGGGCGGGCGGCAGGCGTGCTCTATTGGGGCGGGAGGCAGGCGTGCTCTATTGGGGCGGGCGGCAGGCGTGCTCTATTGGGGCGGGAGGCAGGCGTGCTCTATTGGGGCGGGAGGCAGGCGTGCTCTATTGGGGCGGGCGGCAGGCGTGCTCTATTGGGGCGGGCGGCAGGCGTGCTCTATTGGGGCGGGCGGCAGGCGTGCTCTATTGGGGCGGGCGGCAGGCGTGCTCTATTGGGGCGGGAGGCAGGCGTGCTCTATTGGGGCGGGCGGCAGGCGTGCTCTATTGGGGCGGGCGGCAGGCGTGCTCTATTGGGGCGGGCGGCAGGCGTGCTCTATTGGGGCGGGCGGCAGGCGTGCTCTATTGGGGCGGGCGGCAGGCGTGCTCTATTGGGGCGGGAGGCAGGCGTGCTCTATTGGGGCGGGAGGCAGGCGTGCTCTATTGGGGCTGGCGGCAGGCGTGCTCTATTGGGGCGGGAGGCAGGCGTGCTCTATTGGGGCGGGCGGCAGGCGTGCTCTATTGGGGCGGGAGGCAGGCGTGCTCTATTGGGGCGGGAGGCAGGCGTGCTCTATTGGGGCGGGCGGCAGGCGTGCTCTATTGGGGCGGGCGGCAGGCGTGCTCTATTGGGGCGGGCGGCAGGCGTGCTCTATTGGGGCGGGCGGCAGGCGTGCTCTATTGGGGCGGGAGGCAGGCGTGCTCTATTGGGGCGGGCGGCAGGCGTGCTCTATTGGGGCGGGCGGCAGGCGTGCTCTATTGGGGCGGGCGGCAGGCGTGCTCTATTGGGGCGGGCGGCAGGCGTGCTCTATTGGGGCGGGCGGCAGGCGTGCTCTATTGGGGCGGGAGGCAGGCGTGCTCTATTGGGGCGGGAGGCAGGCGTACTCTATTGGGGCGGGCGGCAGGCGTGCTCTATTGGGGCGGGAGGCAGGCGTGCTCTATTGGGGCGGGCGGCAGGCGTGCTCTATTGGGGCGGGCGGCAGGCGTGCTCTATTGGGGCGGACGGCAGGCGTACTCTATTGGGGCGGGCGGCAGGCGTGCTCTATTGGGGCGGACGGCAGGCGTGCTCTATTGGGGCGGGCGGCAGGCGTGCTCTATTGGGGCGGACGGCAGGCGTGCTCTATTGGGGCGGGCGGCAGGCGTGCTCTATTGGGGCGGACGGCAGGCGTGCTCTATTGGGGCGGGCGGCAGGCGTGCTCTATTGGGGCGGACGGCAGGCGTGCTCTATTGGGGCGGGCGGCAGGCGTGCTCTATTGGGGCGGACGGCAGGCGTGCTCTATTGGGGCGGGCGGCAGGCGTGCTCTATTGGGGCGGGAGGCAGGCGTGCTCTATTGGGGCGGACGGCAGGTGTGCTCTATTGGGGCGGGAGGCAGGCGTGCTCTATTGGGGCGGGAGGCAGGCGTGCTCTATTTGGGCGGGCGGCAGGCGTGCTCTATTGGGGCGGGCGGCAGGCGTGCTCTATTGGGGCGGGCGGCAGGCGTGCTCTATTGGGGCGGGCGGCAGGCGTGCTCTATTGGGGCGGGCGGCAGGCGTGCTCTATTGGGGCGGGAGGCAGGCGTGCTCTATTGGGCGGGTGGCAGGCGTGCTCTATTGGGGCGGGAGGCAGGCGTGCTCTATTGGGGCGGGAGGCAGGCGTGCTCTATTGGGGCGGGCGGCAGGCGTGCTCTATTGGGGCGGGCGGCAGGCGTGCTCTATTGGGGCGGGCGGCAGGCGTGCTCTATTGGGGCGGGCGGCAGGCGTGCTCTATTGGGGCGGGAGGCAGGCGTGCTCTATTGGGGCGGGCGGCAGGCGTGCTCTATTGGGGCGGGCGGCAGGCGTGCTCTATTGGGGCGGGCGGCAGGCGTGCTCTATTGGGGCGGGCGGCAGGCGTGCTCTATTGGGGCGGGCGGCAGGCGTGCTCTATTGGGGCGGGAGGCAGGCGTGCTCTATTGGGGCGGGAGGCAGGCGTGCTCTATTGGGGCGGGCGGCAGGCGTGCTCTATTGGGGCGGGAGGCAGGCGTGCTCTATTGGGGCGGGCGGCAGGCGTGCTCTATTAGGGGCGGGAGGCAGGCGTGCTCTATTGGGGCGGGAGGCAGGCGTGCTCTATTGGGGCGGGCGGCAGGCGTGCTCTATTGGGGCGGGCGGCAGGCGTGCTCTATTGGGGCGGGCGGCAGGCGTGCTCTATTGGGGCGGGCGGCAGGCGTGCTCTATTGGGGCAGGAGGCAGGCGTGCTCTATTGGGGCGGGCGGCAGGCGTGCTCTATTGGGGCGGGCGGCAGGCGTGCTCTATTGGGGCGGGAGGCAGGCGTGCTCTATTGGGGGCGGGAGGCAGGCGTGCTCTATTGGGGCGGGCGGCAGGCGTGCTCTATTGGGGCGGGCGGCAGGCGTGCTCTATTGGGGCGGGCGGCAGGCGTGCTCTATTGGGGCGGGCGGCAGGCGTGCTCTATTGGGGCGGGAGGCAGGCGTGCTCTATTGGGGCGGGCGGCAGGCGTGCTCTATTGGGGCGGGCGGCAGGCGTGCTCTATTGGGGCGGGCGGCAGGCGTGCTCTATTGGGGCGGGCGGCAGGCGTGCTCTATTGGGGCGGGCGGCAGGCGTGCTCTATTGGGGCGGGAGGCAGGCGTGCTCTATTGGGGCGGGAGGCAGGCGTGCTCTATTGGGGCGGGCGGCAGGCGTGCTCTATTGGGGCGGGAGGCAGGCATGCTCTATTGGGGCGGGCGGCAGCCGTGCTCTATTGGGGCGGGAGGCAGGCGTGCTCTATTGGGGCGGGAGGCAGGCGTGCTCTATTGGGGCGGGCGGCAGGCGTGCTCTATTGGGGCGGGCGGCAGGCGTGCTCTATTGGGGCGGGCGGCAGGCGTGCTCTATTGGGGCGGGCGGCAGGCGTGCTCTATTGGGGCGGGAGGCAGGCGTGCTCTATTGGGGCGGGCGGCAGGCGTGCTCTATTGGGGCGGGCGGCAGGCGTGCTCTATTGGGGCGGGCGGCAGGCGTGCTCTATTGGGGCGGGCGGCAGGCGTGCTCTATTGGGGCGGGCGGCAGGCGTGCTCTATTGGGGCGGGAGGCAGGCGTGCTCTATTGGGGCGGGAGGCAGGCGTGCTCTATTGGGGCGGGAGGCAGGCGTGCTCTATTGGGGCGGGAGGCAGGCGTGCTCTATTGGGGCGGGCGGCAGGCGTGCTCTATTGGGGCGGGCGGCAGGCGTGCTCTATTGGGGCGGGAGGCAGGCGTGCTCTATTGGGGCGGGAGGCAGGCGTGCTCTATTGGGGCGGGCGGCAGGCGTGCTCTATTGGGGCGGGAGGCAGGCGTGCTCTATTGGGGCGGGCGGCAGGCGTGCTCTATTGGGGCGGGAGGCAGGCGTGCTCTATTGGGGCGGACGGCAGGCATGCTCTATTGGGGCGGACGGCAGGCGTGCTCTATTGGGGCGGGCGGCAGGCGTGCTCTATTGGGGCGGGAGGCAGGCGTGCTCTATTGGGGCGGGAGGCAGGCGTGCTCTATTGGGGCGGGCGGCAGGCGTGCTCTATTGGGGCGGGCGGCAGGCGTGCTCTATTGGGGCGGGAGGCAGGCGTGCTCTATTGGGGCGGGCGGCAGGCGTGCTCTATTGGGGCGGGAGGCAGGCGTGCTCTATTGGGGCGGGCGGCAGGCGTGCTCTATTGGGGCGGGAGGCAGGCGTGCTCTATTGGGGCGGGCGGCAGGCGTGCTCTATTGGGGCGGGCGGCAGGCGTGCTCTATTGGGGCGGGCGGCAGGCGTGCTCTATTGGGGCGGGAGGCAGGCGTGCTCTATTGGGGCGGGCGGCAGGCGTGCTCTATTGGGGCGGGCGGCAGGCGTGCTCTATTGGGGCGGGAGGCAGGCGTGCTCTATTGGGGCGGGCGGCAGGCGTGCTCTATTGGGGCGGGCGGCAGGCGTGCTCTATTGGGGCGGGCGGCAGGCGTGCTCTATTGGGGCGGGCGGCAGGCGTGCTCTATTGGGGCGGGCGGCAGGCGTGCTCTATTGGGGCGGGCGGCAGGCGTGCTCTATTGGGGCGGGCGGCAGGCGTGCTCTATTGGGGCGGGCGGCAGGCGTGCTCTATTGGGGCGGGCGGCAGGCGTGCTCTATTGGGGCGGGCGGCAGGCGTGCTCTATTGGGGCGGGCGGCAGGCGTGCTCTATTGGGGCGGGCGGCAGGCGTGCTCTATTGGGGCGGGCGGCAGGCGTGCTCTATTGGGGCGGGCGGCAGGCGTGCTCTATTGGGGCGGGCGGCAGGCGTGCTCTATTGGGGCGGGCGGCAGGCGTGCTCTATTGGGGCGGGCGGCAGGTGTGCTCTGTTGGGGCGGGCGGCAGGCGTGCTCTATTGGGGCGGGCGGCAGGCCTGCTCTATTGGGGCGGGCGGCAGGCGTGCTCTATTGGGGCGGGCGGCAGGCGTGCTCTATTGGGGCGGGCGGCAGGTGTGCACTGTTGGGGCGGGCGGCAGGCGTGCTCTATTGGGTCGGGCGGCAGGCGTGCTCTATTGGGGCGGGCGGCAGGCGTGCTCTATTGGGGCGGGCGGCAGGCGTGCTCTATTGGGGCGGGCGGCAGGCGTGCTCTATTGGGGCGGGCGGCAGGCGTGCTCTATTGGGGCGGGCGGCAGGCGTGCTCTATTGGGGCGGGCGGCAGGCGTGCTCTATTGGGGCGGGCGGCAGGCGTGCTCTATTGGGGCGGGAGGCTGGTGTGCTCTATTGGGGCGGGAGGCTGGTGTGCTCTATTGGGGCGGGAGGCTGGTGTGCTCTATTGGGGCGGGAGGCTGGTGTGCTCTATTGGGGCGGGAGGCAGGTGTGCTCTGTTGGGGCGGGAGGCAGGCGTGCTCTGTTGGGGCGGGAGGCAGGTGTGCTCTGTTGGGGCGGGAGGCAGGTGTGCTCTGTTGGGGCGGGAGGCAGGTGTGCTCTGTTGGGGCGGGAGGCAGGCGTGCTCTATTGGGGCGGGAGGCTGGTGTGCTCTATTGGGGCGGGAGGCAGGCGTGCTCTATTGGGGCGGGAGGCTGGTGTGCTCTATTGGGGCGGGAGGCAGGTGTGCTCTGTTGGGGTGGGAGGCAGGCATGCTCTGTTGGGACGGGAGGCAGGCGTGCTCTATTGGGGCGGACGGCAGGCGTGCTCTATTGGGACGGGAGGCAGGCGTGCTCTATTGGGACGGGAGGCAGGCGTGCTCTGTTGGGGCGGGCGGCAGGCGTGCTCTGTTGGGACGGGAGGCAGGCGTGCTCTATTGGGACGGGAGGCAGGCGTGCTCTATTGGGACGGGAGGCAGGCGTGCTCTATTGGGACGGGAGGCAGGCGTGCTCTATTGGGACGGGAGGCAGGCGTGCTCTATTGGGACGGGAGGCAGGCGTGCTCTGTTGGGGCGGGAGGCTGGCGTGCTCTGTTGGGACGGGAGGCAGGCGTGCTCTATTGGGGCGGACGGCAGGCGTGCTCTGTTGGGGCGGGAGGCAGGTGTGCTCTGTTGGGGCGGGAGGCAGGCGTGCTCTGTTGGGGCGGGAGGCAGGCGTGCTCTGTTGGGGCGGGAGGCTGGTGTGCTCTGTTGGGGCGGGAGGCTGGTGTGCTCTGTTGGGGCGGGAGGCAGGTGTGCTCTGTTGGGGCGGGAGGCAGGTGTGCTCTGTTGGGGCGGACGGCAGGCGTGCTCTGTTGGGGCGGGAGGCAGGTGTGCTCTGTTGGGGCGGGAGGCAGGCGTGCTCTGTTGGGGCGGGAGGCAGGTGTGCTCTGTTGGGGCGGGAGGCAGGCGTGCTCTGTTGGGGCGGGAGGCAGGTGTGCTCTGTTGGGGCGGGAGGCAGGTGTGCTCTGTTGGGACGGGAGGCAGGTGTGCTCTGTTGGGGCGGGAGGCAGGCGTGCTCTGTTGGGGCGGGAGGCCGGCGTGCTCTGTTGGGGCGGGAGGCAGGTGTGCTCTGTTGGGACGGGAGGCAGGTGTGCTCTGTTGGGGCGGGAGGCAGGCGTGCTCTGTTGGGACGGGAGGCTGGTGTAACACCGTAAAAGTGTTTTGTTTAGTTTTATTTAATATACATATAGTACATGAGTCAAACCAGACAAGATTTGAGAGGCGCCATTCTGTCGGGCTGAAAGTCACACCTCTAGAGTGTTAATGACCACCAAGTGACCAAGGTCAGGTCGTGTGAAGTTGATCTTGTTTCTGCTAAGCGCATAATTGCAGGCGGCTATCCAGGGGGGGGGGGGGGGGTCCTTCAAACAAGCCTCCAGTTTATGGTGTGGCTTGGTAGAGTGCCTGGGGCTATCTACTTGTGGGCGGCGTTAGCTAGTTGGTCCCCAATAAATACCAGGGTACTGTACACTCGAGGAATAAGCAATAGGGGAGCAGCAGAGCAGAGCAGGGCAGGAGACAGCAGCCGAGATAGGCTGTCGGCCGGGCGAGGGTTGACTCTGGAGAGCAGCAGAGCAGAGCAGAAGACAGCAGCCGAGAAAGGCTGTCGGTCGGGCGAGGGTTGACTCTGGAGAGCAGCAGAGCAGAGCAGAAGACAGCAGCCGAGAAGGGCTGTCGGCCGGGCGAGGGTTGACTCTGGCTGTCAACTGGAGACTTCTCAATTCAACTTAGGCTCAGTCCTCGGTGAGTGAATGTTAAGGTGACTTAGTCGTGTTTACTAGTGTTGTGTGACTATCAGGGGCAGACAGCTGTGGTGGTCTCGAATTCTGCCATAATGACTCACTTTGTATATTAATAGTGAACCTTCAGTTTGATCGCTTGAATTATGATATTTATCCTGATAAATATACATGATGAATTATTGAGAAATATATACTTGATTCACTTTACTTGTAATCTGATTTTAATTGTTCCTAGATCTGGGATTTTTGGATACAATATGCAAACTAGAGTGTAGAATACTCTTGAGACTACGGAATTAAAGAATATTGTCTGGAACATGATTCCAGTTGACACATGCTTCAACATCTTTGATATACAGACAAGTTTCATTCCTTGTCTTGTATGAAATTAACTAGAATGGATGGTGGCAGCTCTTCTACTTTTCTACTTCTACCTTTCTACCCATCTACCTCTACCACTACTTCCTATTTATGTCCGTACCCTCTCTCCCCCCTTCCCTTTCACCTGACGACCCTCCTTACTCCTGCCACCTACTCCTCCCTCCTCTCTAACTCTCTCACCCCAAACCCTCACTAATCACTTCATTATTCATCTCTTTCTTTTCGTTTCTCTTGTTCGTTTGTGGCAGTGAAATGTTCTAGTGTTCTCAAGAGTTGCTGGTGGCCGATCAGGTACAATGCCTTGTGGACGTAGCACCTAGGTAATCAAATACCTAGGTTACAAGGTGTTGAACTGGAGAGGTTGCAGTAGGAACTCTGGGGGAATTCTAGAATAGCTAACTGGGGGGCCGGATAATGGACTAAAGACAGCTATTTGTCCCCCCCCCGTTACACTGGCATGCTCTGTTGTGCTTTGTTGGGGGAGGCAGGCGTGCCCTGTTGTGCTCTGTTGGGGCGGGAGGCAGGCGTAGTGGATGAGGTGTCTACTGACCAAATAGTACATGCACTCACTCACACAACAAATCGAGATCAGATCGCGATCTCACCTGTGCATCTTAGCGCCACTGACTTCCCTGACGCCCAATCTCAGTTACTGACCATCCTCAACAAGCATCGCAACGTTGTTGCACTGACAGGTGAACAACTTGGACTGACACACCTCATTACTCACAAAATTCCACTGGAACCAGGTACTCGCCCAATTTTTGTACCCGCGTACAGATTGCCTCATTCTCAACGAGCTGTTGCAGACCGACTCATTGACGAGATGTTACATGATGGCGTTATTGAAGAAAGTACTTCACCATGGAATGCTCCGTTAATCTTAGTACCCAAGAAGGATGGCTCTTGGCGTCCTGTCGTTGATTTCAGGAAACTTAATATAGTTACGATTCCCGATCGATTTCCACTTCCCGTGCTTACTGACTTATTGCAGAACATAGGTCAGAATAAGGTTTTTTCCACACTTGATCTATTACAAGGATTTTGGCAAATACCGCTCGACCCAGAAAGTCGAGAACTGACGGCGTTTTCCGTCCCTAACGGTCATTACCAGTACACCCGCATGCCTTGTGGCTTACGCAGCAGGTCTATTACCTTCTCAAGGCTTATGACAGACCTGTTCCGACGAATGATAGGGAATACCCTCATGGTCTACCTCGATGACCTCATTATCATGTCCAAGGATGTACCCTCACATCTCCAAAGTTTGGACCGAGTCCTTAGAAACTAGCTGAACCCAATCTGAAAATCAAGTTTAGCAAATGCGCCTTCATGAGAAAAAAAATACAGTTTCTTGGCCATAACGTCACCTCACAAGGCATCACCACTCTAGATTCAAAGATAGAAGCTGTCAAGAACTACCCAGTCCCTCATAATACTGAAGCTGTACAAAAGTTTGTAGGCCTTGCTGGATTTTACCGCCATTTCATTGCCGGTTATTCAGTGATTGCACCTCCTCTCACTCACCTCCTTAAGAAAGACATTCCGTTCGTTTGGACAACTGATCAAGAGAAAGCATTTCAAACACTCAAAGAAGCCCTGATATCTTCTCCCGTTCTCAAGTTCCCAAACTTCACCAAACCGTTTATTTTAGGTACAGACGCCAGTAACATTAGGTTAGGAGCCGTACTCGCTCAAACTAGCGACAGAAAAGAACATGCCATTGCATATGCGAGTCACGTCCTCTTTAAAGCTGAAAAAAATTATTTGACAACCAAGCGCGAAGCCCTGGCTGTCGTGTGGGCACTGAAACATTTCAGAGATATCATCTATAACTACCCCGTCCATGTACTGACGGACCACCAAGCTATCATTCCCTTGTTCAGAGACAAGAACCCCGCAAGCAAGTTTGCCCGTTGGTCGCTCACCATACAAGAGTTCCTACCCACGTTTGGATACTTACCTGGCAAACACAATGTAGTTGCCGATGCTCTCTCCCGTTACGTCGCTCCTGTTCACGTTGAATACCCTTCATTAGACTTGCGAGATGTAGAACTCGCACAACGTCAAGACCCAATGTGGGCACCGATCATAAGCTTTCTCATGGACCCGCACACGACTCTTACCGTCAAGCCACCCGTACCACTCAAGGAACTAGTACTCTTAGATCATGTGCTCCATCGCAAGGTTGTGCTTGGATCTCCTGCCAGACTGGTACATCAACTTGTTATTCCTGCGTCGATAGTTCCTACCGTGTTAAAACTTGTTCACGACGCCCCACACAGTGCGCATCCTGGCAAGGACCGCACCATCAAGCAGGCTCGTCTTACGTACTACTGGCCCAAAATGGCCAAACAGGTTGCTGGCCCGAACCCAATTCAGACTTACCCTACGACTAATGTACCTTGGGATCGTGTTTCTATGGATTTGTTAACAAATTTTGATGAAACTTCCAGAGGAAATAAACATCTCCTAGTTATGGTAGATAACTTCTCTAGATACTGTGAACTGGTTCCAATTCCAAACAAGACTGCAGAAACTATAGCTAGTGCCTTTAATGAACATATAATTTGCAGGTATGGTCCACCCAGAGTTATACTCTCTGACAACGGCCCGGATTTCAACAATTCTGTTCTGGAACAACTGTCTGCATTGTACAACATCAAAAAGTGTAATATAATGCCTTATCAACCGGCTAGCAATGGCCTTGCTGAAAGAACTAACAAGAAGGTCCTTGACGCACTCAGAGTGACAGTCAATCGGGACAGTCACAAATGGGATGAACTTATGCCACTCGTCCAATGTTCGATAAACTCCTCTGTCAACTCCTCCATAGGAGACACACCTCACTTTGTGCTATTTGGGACAGACATGAGATTTCCTAATGCCATCATCTCCGCGCCGCCCGCGCCACTCTACAACTATGACGACTATGTTAAGGTAAAACGGAGAGACACTCGACTGGTGTTCCAGAGAGTCAAGGAACATCTCTCTAAAGCTACTGATGGTTTCACGCGGTTACAAAACGCTCATGCTAAACCTACGAGAATAGGACCTGGATCTTTAGTAATGATCCTCAACCAGCGACGAGATGGTCCCATGTACAAACTGACTGAGAAGTTTCTTGGTCCTTACAGTGTTCTTGAGCATATCACAGGTAGCAAGTACAAGCTGGAATACCTAGCCACTGGAGAACAAGTACATGAGCATCTCAACCACATGAAATTAGCCCGTCTGACTGTTGACGATGACACCCCGACTCCTGTCCCTGACAACGTACCATGTGACCCTACCACTGTGACACCCACTTCGGTCTCAGACACGCACAGCGATACTACCCCACCACGTACTCACACATACAATCTTCGGTCCAGACCTGTTATTTCGACAGTACACCACAACAGTCTGATGATTCATCTCCGTGTAACTGTGGTGTTCCAGTCTGTAAGGGACAATGGATGCGTTCTATCTGCTCCCCTCTCCCTGCCAGTTCATACATGGCAGAGGAAGGCTACGTTCGTGATGGACTAGCACCTAAGAATTCAAAGTTTTATGACTAGATTTAAGAGTGATTACAACAATCGTTTCGCAACCCTCGGCTCAATGTATATAGACCCTTCCACCTCAGGTATCCTTGTTCGTAGTTTATTGATCTTGTTGTGTCACTATCCACTATGTAGGTCCTAGTGTTCCTGCCACGTTCATGCTCTCCATATTTTAGTGGAAATGTCGCTTATTCTATGTATTGCCATGTAATATATTGTGTCTACGTTAGTGTCTACCGTTTATAATCTACTTAACAGGTAACACTGTGGCTGAGCATCATGAATTCCTACGCGCACCTTCTGGTCCGCTGACTCTTCAACTATCACCTCTACCTGCAGCCGGACCTCCTGCCTCCAGTTTGCGCAGACATTTAGCTAGTTAGTCAAGATGCTCCATGGATAGCTTAGTTTGAGGATTATATTTAAGCAATGTACTCATTATTCATGCATGTCCAAGACAGTGTTGGACGTCTCAAAAAATAAGCTTGTTTGTTTACGGCCACTATAGGTAAATCATTGTTTTCCTGTATATAATGTTAGTTAGGTACACGCCCAAGGATTGTCAAATTTGTCAAGCAGATCGCCGAGGACACCGATGATAGCGTGCCGAGCGGTATTGGACATAGGCACCAGTGGACGTGGCATGGACACACACATAGGGTGACCTAATACCCTCTTCTGATCATGGCCGGCGCTAAACAACTTAATAGGTATCAACAACGTTGTCAGCAGATCTGAATACACTCTGCTCTGCGCCCTGCAGCCCTCAGACCTTCAGAGATAGCCCTGGGCAACGGAGCGTCACCACACGCTCCCTCACACTCTCTAAGCTAGTTCGTGGCATGTGTAGAAGATAAATATTTTTATAATAAACTAGGGACAAGCAGCGGACGTTTGGTACTCCAATTCCTGCCCACTATCGAGTAACCTTTGACCATCCCCGGGCAACAACAACCTAATCATTCTACAATATCAAGCGGTGTTACAGGCGTGCTCTGTTGGGGTGGGAGGCTTGGGAGGCTGGCATGCTCTGTTGTGCTCTGTTGGGGCGGGAGGCTGGCGTGCTCTGTTGGGGCGGGAGGCTGGCATGCTCTGTTGGGGTGGGAGGCTGGCGTGCTCTGTTGTGGTGGGAGGCAGGCGCACTCTCTTGTGGTGGGAGGCAGGCGCACTCTCTTGTGACGGGAGGCAGGTGCACTCTGTTGTGATGGGAGGCAGGCGCACTTTGTTGTGATGGGAGGCAGGTGCACTCTGTTGTGACGGGAGGCAGGCGCACTCTGTTGTGATGGGAGGCAGGTGCACTCTGTTGTGATGGGAAGCAGGCGCACTCTGTTGTGATGGGAGGCAGGCGCACTCTGTTGTGATGGGAGGCAGGCGCACTCTGTTGTGATGGGAGGCAGGTGCACACTGTTGTGATAGGAGGCAGGCGTGCTCTGTTGTGACGGGAGGCAGGCGTGTTCTGTTGTGATGGGAGGCAGGCGCACTCTGTTGTGATGGGATTCAGGTGCACTCTGTTGTGATGGGAGGCAGGTGCACTCTGTTGTGATGGGAGGCAGGTGCACACTGTTGTGATAGGAGGCAGGCGTGCTCTGTTGTGACGGGAGGCAGGCGTGTTCTGTTGTGATGGGAGGCAGGCGTGTTCTGTTGTGATGGGAGGCAGGTGCACTCTGTTGTGATGGGAAGCAGGCTCACTCTGTTGTGATGGGAGGCAGGCGCACTCTGTTGTGATGGGAGGCAGGCGCACTCTGTTGTGATGGGAGGCAGGTGCACACTGTTGTGATAGGAGGCAGGCGCACTCTGTTGTGATGGGAGGCAGGCGTGTTCTGTTGTGATGGGAGGCAGGCGCACTCTGTTGTGATGGGAGGCAGGCGCACTCTGTTGTGATGGGAGGCAGGTGCACTCTGTTGTGATGGGAGGCAGGTGCACACTGTTGTGATAGGAGGCAGGCGTGCTCTGTTGTGACGGGAGGCAGGCGTGTTCTGTTGTGATGGGAGGCAGGCGCACTCTGTTGTGATGGGATTCAGGTGCACTCTGTTGTGATGGGAGGCAGGTGCACTCTGTTGTGATGGGAGGCAGGTGCACACTGTTGTGATAGGAGGCAGGCGTGCTCTGTTGTGACGGGAGGCAGGCGTGTTCTGTTGTGATGGGAGGCAGGCGTGTTCTGTTGTGATGGGAGGCAGGTGCACTCTGTTGTGATGGGAAGCAGGCGCACTCTGTTGTGATGGGAGGCAGGCGCACTCTGTTGTGATGGGAGGCAGGCGCACTCTGTTGTGATGGGAGGCAGGTGCACACTGTTGTGATAGGAGGCAGGCGCACTCTGTTGTGATGGGAGGCAGGCGTGTTCTGTTGTGATGGGAGGCAGGCGCACTCTGTTGTGATGGGAGGCAGGCGCAGGCAGGTGCACACTGTTGTGATAGGAGGCAGGCGTGCTCTGTTGTGACGGGAGGCAGGCGTGTTCTGTTGTGATGGGAGGCAGGCGTGTTCTGTTGTGATGGGAGGCAGGTGCACACTGTTGTGATAGGAGGCAGGCGTGTTCTGTTGTGATGGGAGGCAGGTGCACACTGTTGTGATGGGAGGCAGGTGCACACTGTTGTGATGGGAGGCAGGTGCACACTGTTGTGATGGGAGGCAGGCGCACTCTGTTGTGATGGGAGGCAGGTGCACTCAGTTGTGATGGGAGGCAGGCGTGTTCTGTTGTGATGGGAGGCAGGCGTGTTCTGTTGTGATGGGAGGCAGGTGCACACTGTTGTGATAGGAGGCAGGCGTGTTCTGTTGTGATGGGAGGCAGGCGTGTTCTGTTGTGATGGGAGGCAGGTGCACACTGTTGTGATAGGAGGCAGGCGTGTTCTGTTGTGATGGGAGGCAGGTGCACACTGTTGTGATGGGAGGCAGGTGCACACTGTTGTGATGGGAGGCAGGTGCACACTGTTGTGATGGGAGGCAGGCGCACTCTGTTGTGATGGGAGGCAGGCGCACACTGTTGTGATAGGAGGCAAGCGTGTTCTGTTGTGATGGGAGGCAGGTGCACACTGTTGTGATGGGAGGCAGGTGCACACTGTTGTGATGGGAGGCAGGCGTGTTCTGTTGTGATGGGAGGCAGGTGTGTTCTGTTGTGATGGGAGGCAGGCGTGTTCTGTTGTGATGGGAGGCAGGCGTGTTCTGTTGTGATGGGAGGCAGGCGTGTTCTGTTGTGATGGGAGGCAGGCGCACTCTGTTGTGATGGGAGGCAGGCGTGTTCTGTTGTGATGGGAGGCAGGTGTGTTCTGTTGTGATGGGAGGCAGGCGTGTTCTGTTGTGACGGGAGGCAGGCGTGTTCTGTTGTGACGGGAGGCAGGCGTGTTCTGTTGTGATGGGAGGCAGGCGTGTTCTGTTGTGACGGGAGGCAGGCGTGTTCTGTTGTGACGGGAGGCAGGCGTGTTCTGTTGTGATGGGAGGCAGGCGCACTCTGTTGTGATGGGAGGCAGGTGCACACTGTTGTGATGGGAGGCAGGTGCACACTGTTGTGATGGGAGGCAGGCGTGCTCTGTTGTGATGGGAGACAGGTGCACACTGTTGTGATGGGAGGCAGGTGCACACTGTTGTGATGGGAGGCAGACGTGGTGTGTTGTGCTCTGTTGCACTGCTGTGGTTTTTTGCACTAGAAGCAAGAGGGAGGCAGGCACGCTCTATTACTCTGTTGTGCTCGTTATGAATCAAGAATCCTTGAATCTGACATTTATAATGATACAGTGTTACGAACCCGACTCCATCGTCGGAGCACGGAGCAGCGACATCAATGCCGTCTGTGAGTCCGCTCCCTAGACCCCCACTAAATGGACGACGCCATCTGGTGTTGGCAGTATCATACCTGTAAGAGACGCTAGATTCCTGTCTTGGTCAGCCCGAAGAGTCGCTGTAGCTGACCTGTGGTGAGGTGGCGCCTAGAAATCAGCGGAATCTATTGTGGGAGGAGTTGTATATGTTTATGTCAGAGTCCGTAAGTGATATTTCCTAGTGACCCCAGTACCGGCCAGTTTACTGATGACATGTCTGTATCCACGGAGGCGACGTAGGGGTGCAGTGGTACGAAGACAGTCAGTCTACCCTGGGCAGCCTATTATCTCTCTAATCCATTCTGCTTTACGTGAGCAGTGAGCCGCCACTGAAGAGGAACCGAGTAGTATCTGCTGTCTACCTGTGAAGTGGCAGTGACAGCATTCGGCGTATCCCGGGACTGGCTAGAGGAAGAGACGACCGACAGTGAGGTGCTACAGAGGAGTGTAACTAGCTAGTTGCAAGAAGCTCCTGCCAGGGGTTCGCTACCCTTGTATTTGTTCGTGTAGAGGCCCAGCAGCACGAGGCTGATGTTCTCTGCCAGCACCAGGCTGGAGAGTGATAGTGGGCGTTCACAAGGAGCACCTAGTGAGACTGTGTATACCCTAGCCATGGGCCACCCTAGACTCGTTGGTGTTTCCCAGTACTGGTTGAGGACGGTACTGTGTGTTGAGGGAACACGGAACTTGACAAGGCTGCATTGCATGAGCATCGAGGGTCCTATGAGAGTGACACATGTGTATATATCAGTGTAGTAATACTTCGTTTATGATTCTATATAAGGTGATGGGAAAGTGATAATATGTGAATATATTGATAATTGAAGTTTCGTATTCCTTTCAACTCCCCATTGTGTTTTACTTGCATTACCAAGCTCACTCCTTGAAAGCCACTACTAACTTGGGGTCGGATACTAGTACTTTGGTTCCTCCAGCAAAGAACCCGGTTGTGACCCATAGTGACCGTAACATACAGCATGAATGTTAATAATTTCTTTCCTCAGTCATTGGGAGGTTAACATTACATACTATTGTTTTCTTGAAAGTTTTGCTTTATTAACTCATGCATGCTATAGTGTGCTAGTATGATATATTTCTTTGATGTTATTGCATGTTTATTCATGTGGGTTGGGGATGGTCGCATTAGTGAGGGGGGGGGGAGAGGGATGCCTATATATATATATATATATATATATATATATATATATATATATATATATATATATATATATATATATATATATATATATATATATATATATATATATATATATATGTATATATGTTTCATTGAATATGACTGCATATTCTGTATTTATTATTTTCTGGTTTAGGGCTTCTATCCCTCTAACTATTTTCTTAGCATCAGGGCTTAATTGAAATAGGAGTTCTCCAAAACTCATTTTCGTACTTTTAAGGTGAAGAAAAGAAGTGATTTACTATAGAGTGTATTACACTTATTTGTATAATTTGCACGACGTTTCGAACCTCCATGGTTCATTCTCAAGTGAACAGATCTTACAATACTAGTATTGTAAGATCTGTTCACTTGAGAATGAACCATGGAGGTTCGAAACGTCGTGCAAATTATACAAATAAGTGTAATACACTCTATAGTAAATCACTTCTTTTCTTCACCTTAAAAGTACGAAAATGAGTTTTGGAGAACTCCTATTTCAATTAAGCCCTGATGCTAAGAAAATAGTTAGAGGGATAGAAGCCCTAAACCAGAAAATAATAAATACAGAATATGCAGTCATATTCAATGAAACATATATACATATATATATATATTTTTTTTTTTTTTTTTTGAGATATATACAAGAGTTGTTACATTCTTGTATAGCCACTGGTACGCGTAGCGTTTCGGGCAAGTCCTTAATCCTATGGTCCCTGGAATACGATCCCCTGCCGCGAAGAATCGTTTTTTCATCCAAGTACACATTTCACTGTTGCGTTAAACAGAGGCTACAGTTAAGGAATTGCGCCCAGTAAATCCTCCCCGGCCAGGATACGAACCCATGACATAGCGCTCGCAGAACGCCAGGCGAGTGTCTTACCACTACACCACGGAGACTGCCGTTAAATTATAATATAATATAATATAATATAATATAATATGGAGTCTCCATTGATGTGTGACAGTACACCCAACTTGGCGTCAGGTGTAAATCCCTGTAATTATATTTTGCAGGTGTATGTACATTTTGTATTTCACCTTATTAGAGTTAAATGTATATTGTTTTATTTATAATTATTATGTTTATAAGTATTGCTCTCAGCTAGAGGAGTATCTAAGAGTATACTTGTAGTTCGTGGTTGGTAATATCTGGACGCCACCTGAGAGCTGGGCGTCTGGGCAACCCTGTGGGGAAATATTCCAGGATTAGCTGAACGAGGAGAATTACATAGGGACAAAAATGTAGTTATTAGAACCATGAATTTTAAATTAAATAAATTCTGCAATTTATAAAAAAGTACAACACAAAAGTTCTTAGCTGCATGCCAGGTTCCTATGCTGGGTGGTAAGTCCACTCCTCTGTGACCTTGATACTGGTAATGGGCTGTAGCAGGAAGGGTCCTTAAGGCTGATCTGGCTCATAAATTACAGAACACAATATACCTGCGGGTACACCCACACATTTAACATGCAATTTTTATAAGGATATGATAAAACAGCCCCGTGACTGCCAGCACTGGTAAGGTTCATGATCTTGGACTTGAACTATACACTCTCTAGTCTGGTCATAGGAATATCTGTACTGTTGCACACATGGTATAAGTACACAAAGGTATATGGAAATATGCATAACAAAATTATTATATGCAATAAAATAAACTAATTTGATAAATTAAGATTAATGGATATGGCAATTAATGGTATGAAATTATATTTATGAATTATATACACAAGATATGGGTTTTCTGATTATATGAATATTCAGCAATAAAAGAGGTTCATTCACTGAAAAGATTTAGTCAGAACTTACTAGATCATGAGGCGTTGCCTCACTGCCTAACGACTCACAATTTATATGGATGTATTAATGTTATCAAGCATGCTAATTGGCTAATCTACGCTCTAAAACAAATAATAACATATCCTGAATTGAGAACCACCTGACAGTAGCCAGATGGTGACTCTCTTGTTGAGCTCAGACTCTATATTCTTTACGGTGATTTGGCCGCCATGATGTTGGTTGTGTCCCTGGCAGCGTTTGCTGTGGATTGGCTTCCTGTAGCGGCTGCTAGGATGAGGATTATAATGGAGAAAATATGGCAAGACTCCATACTCCAAAATATGGCAAAACATGGCAGGATACATGAGCTCGCTTTACTCCACTTTGTATTTTACTAATGGTCATGCAGGATGCTAATGTAGATAGAGTAGATATGATCAATAGATAATGAATCTGATATGATCCTGAGGTGGACGACTGTACCCTGAGGTGTATGACTGTACCCCTGAGGTGGACGACTGTACCCTGAGGTGGACGACTGTACCCTGAGGTGTATGACTGTACCCCTGAGGTGGACGACTGTACCCTGAGGTGGACGACTGTACCCTGAGGTGGACGACTGTACCCTGAGGTGGACGACTGTACCCTGAGGTGGACGACTGTACCCTGAGGTGGACGACTGTACCCTGAGGTGTACGACTGTACCCCTGAGGTGGACGACTGTACCCTGAGGTGTACGACTGTACCCCTGAGGTGTACGACTGTACCCCTGAGGTGTATGACTGTACCCCTGAGGTGGACGACTGTACCCTGAGGTGGACGACTGTACCCTGAGGTGGACGACTGTACCCTGAGGTGGACGACTGTACCCTGAGGTGAACGACTGTACCCTGAGGTGGACGACTGAACCCTGAGGTGGACGACTGTACCCTGAGGTGGACGACTGTACCCTGAGGTGGACGACTGTACCCTGAGGTGGACGACTGTACCCTGAGGAGGACGACTGTACCCTGAGGAGGACGACTGTACCCTGAGGTGTATGACTGTACCCCTGAGGTGGACGACTGTACCCTGAGGTGGACGACTGAACCCTGAGGTGGACGACTGTACCCTGAGGTGGACGACTGTACCCTGAGGTGGACGACTGTACCCTGAGGTGAACAATAACAATAACAAAGCAGTACTACAGACACGAGGACCACATACAGCAAGCCACAGCGTAATGACACTTGTATGGAAAGTTCAGAGGGAGCTGGCGGTCCACAGGTTCACCTGACCACAGTTTTGGAACTCTAGGGTGATCTCTTCCCTTCTTTTTTCCCCTCTGCTTCCCCTTCCCGTTTCCCTTCCATCCCTCTCCCCCCCCCTTGCCCAGCCCACCGTGATGAGCACACCTCCCTTCGCCCCCACCACACACGGTGGGTCAGCCCACTCTGTAACAGCAGCAAGCTTGGGTCTCGCCTTTACACTAAGCTTCTTCGGTATCCAGAGAGGCTTTCGGGGCCATCAGTTTGAATCTGGGTTAGTTGCGTTGGCCCATTATTCAATGACAATTTTCCCTTGCACCTGGCATGCCTGCCTGATCCCTGGCACTCTCCCGTGGCACGCTGCCTGTGTCGTGTCATGGGGTCGCTTGTGTCACAGCCAGGCTTCTGCTTTACCTCAACTATGGGTCTCCAAGGTGAGGTCAAGTCTAAGCAACAAGCCTTCCACTGAACTTGTTACACTTGATTTCACCTTTCTCTCTCTCACCTTCTCTGCTCCCTGTGAAATCACTCGTTCAGGTATTTAACACCTGCTACACTCAGGTGTTAAACGCACATATCGACACGTGGTTGTTGGTCTGTTCCTGGCCGGAGTTTATGCCATAATTCCTTCTTCCAGGACGATGTTAGATCCACTTAATTGATACCTTAGTGATTCGGTCGTGTAATAATTACGGGTGTTAGGGTTATACTGGTACTTCAGGACCTGGGACCAGGAGATATATCTTGGGGCTCTTAACAGAGTCACCTTCCCCTGTAGAGGTGCTCTCATGGATGATGTCTCTATAGCTACCTCCTGCACTCTTGTATAGTGTCCATGTACCCTGTACCCATCTACCCTCCTGCCTCTAGTATAGTGACCTTGGTCACTCCTGGCTCTAGTATAGTGGCCTTGGTCACTCCTGCCTCTAGTATAGTGACCTTGGTCACTCCTGGCTCTAGTATAGTGTCCTTGGTCACTCTTGCCTCTAGTATAGTGACCTTGGTCACTGTTGCCTCTAGTATAATGACTTTGGTCAGTCCTGGCTCTAGTATAGTGACCTTGGTCACTCCTGCCTCTAGTATAGTGTCCTTGGTCACTCTTGCCTCTAGTATAGTGTCCTTGGTCACTCTTGCCTCTGGTATAGTGACCTTGGTCACTCCTGCCTCTAGTATAGTGACCTTGGTCACTCTTACCTCTAGTATAGTGACCTTGGTCACTCCTGCCTCTAGTATAGTGTCCTTGGTCACTCTTGCCTCTGGTATAGTGTCCTTGGTCACTCTTGCCTCTAGTATAGTGACCTTGGTCACTCTTGCCTCTAGTATAGTGACCATGGTCACTCTTGCCTCTAGTATAGTGACCTTGGTCACTCTTGCCTCTGGTATAGTGTCCTTGATCACTCTTGCCTCTAGTATAGTGACCTTGGTCACTCTTGCCTCTAGTATAGTGACCTTGGTCACTCCTGGCTCTAGTATAGTGACCTTGGTCACTCTTGCCTCTGGTATAGTGTCCTTGATCACTCTTGCCTCTAGTATAGTGACCTTGGTCACTCTTGCCTCTGGTATAGTGTCCTTGATTACTCCTGCCTCTAGTATAGTGTCCTTGGTCACTCTTGCCTCTAGTATAGTGACCATGGTCACTCTTGCCTCTAGTATAGTGACCTTGGTCACTCCTGGCTCTAGTATAGTGACCTTGGTCACTCTTGGCTCTAGTATAGTGACCTTGGTCACTCTTGGCTCTAGTATAGTGACCTTGGTCACTCCTGGTTCTAGTATAGTGTCCATGGTCACTCCTGGTTCTAGTATAGTGACCTTGGTCACTCCTGGTTCTAGTATAGTGTCCATGGTCACTCCTGGTTCTAGTATAGTGACCATGGTCACTCCTGGTTCTAGTATAGTGTCCATGGTCACTCCTGGTTCTAGTATAGTGACCTTGGTCACTCCTGGTTCTAGTATAGTGTCCATGGTCACTCCTGGTTCTAGTATAGTGACCTTGGTCACTCCTGGTTCTAGTATAGTGTCCATGGTCACTCCTGGTTCTAGTATAGTGACCATGGTCACTCCTGGTTCTAGTATAGTGTCCATGGTCACTCCTGGTTCTAGTATAGTGACCTTGGTCACTCCTGGTTCTAGTATAGTGTCCATGGTCACTCCTGGCTCTAGTATAGTGACCTTGGTCACTCCTGGTTCTAGTATAGTGACCTTGGTCACTCCTGGTTCTAGTATAGTGACCTTGGTCACTCCTGGCTCTAGTATAGTGACCATGGTCACTCTTACCTCTAGTATAGTGACCTTGGTCACTCTTATCTCTAGTACAGTGACCTTGGTCACTCCTGGTTCTAGTATAGTGACTTTGGTCACTCCTGGTTCTAGTATAGTGACTTTGGTCACTCCTGGTTCTAGTATAGTGACCTTGGTCACTCCTGACTCTAGTATAGTGACCTTGGTCACTCCTGG
This sequence comes from Procambarus clarkii, assembly GCF_040958095.1. Classification (NCBI taxonomy): domain Eukaryota; kingdom Metazoa; phylum Arthropoda; class Malacostraca; order Decapoda; family Cambaridae; genus Procambarus; species Procambarus clarkii. The sequence continues at coordinate 10,191,902 of NC_091162.1, forward strand.
TTCTAGTATAGTGACTTTGGTCACTCCTGGTTCTAGTATAGTGACCTTGGTCACTCCTGACTCTAGTATAGTGACCTTGGTCACTCCTGGCTCTAGTATAGTGACCTTGGTCACTCCTGGCTCTAGTATAGTGACCATGGTCACTCCTGGCTCTAGTATAGTGACCTTGGTCACTCTTGCCTCTAGTATAGTGACCTTGGTCACTCCTGACTCTAGTATAGTGACCTTGGTCACTCCTGGTTCTAGTATAGTGACCTTGGTCACTCTTGCCTCTAGTATAGTGACCTTGGTCACTCCTGGTTCTAGTATAGTGACCTTGGTCACTCTTACCTCTAGTCTAGTGACCTTGGTCACTCCTGGTTCTAGTATAGTGGCCTTTGTCACTCTTGCTTCTAGTATAGTGACTTTGGTCACTCCTGGCTCTAATATAGTGACCTTGGTCACTCTTGCCTCTAGTATAGTGACCTTGGTCACTCCTGGTTCTAGTATAGTGACCTTGGTCACTCCTGGTTCTAGTATAGTGACTTTGGTCACTCCTGGTTCTAGTATAGTGACTTTGGTCACTCCTGGTTCTAGTATAGTGACTTTGGTCACTCCTGGCTCTAGTATAGTGACCTTGGTCACTCTTGCCTCTAGTATAGTGACCTTGGTCACTCTTGCCTCTAGTATAGTGACCTTGGTCACTCCTGGTTCTAGTATAGTGACCTTGGTCACTCCTGGTTCTAGTATAGTGACCTTGGTCACTCTTACCTCTAGTATAGTGACTTTGGTCACTCCTGGTTCTAGTATAGTGACTTTGGTCACTCTTCCCTCTAGTATAGTGACCTTGGTCACTCCTGGCTCTAGTATAGTGACCCTGGTCACTCCTGGCTCTAACACCATGGATTGTATCTCTTTCCTCACTCTATCTCGCTGATATTAGCCATGTGGAGGTCAACATATTGCGGTGATATGAGGCATGAGGCTCGTGACCTCACACTCCATGATGGAGATGAGGAACATGAGGAACATGAGGAACATGAGGAACATGAGGAACATGAGGTGCTTGCGGGAAATGTTGACGATTATCTGTATAATTAAGGTGATGAAAATGTGTCGTGGTGGAGGTATTGTGTTGGGGATGTGTCATGGTGGAGGTATTGTGTTGGGGATGTGTCATGGTGGAGGTGTTGTGTTGGGGATGTGTCGTGGTGGAGGTATTGTGTTGGGGATGTGTCATGGTGGAGGTGTTGTGTTGGGGATGTGTCGTGGTGGAGGTATTGTGTTGGGGATGTGTCGTGGTGGAGGTATTGTGTTGGGGATGTGTCATGTTGGAGGTATTGTGTTGGGGATGTGTCATGGTGGAGGTATTGTGTTGGGGATGTGTCATGGGGGAGGTATTGTGTTGGGGATGTGTCATGGTGGAGGTATTGTGTTGGGGATGTGTCATGGTGGAGGTATTGTGTTGGGGATGTGTCGTGGTGGAGGTATTGTGTTGGGGATGTGTCGTGGTGGAGGTATTGTGTTGGGGATGTGTCATGGTGGAGGTATTGTGTTGGAGATGTGTCGTGGTGGAGGTATTGTGTTGGAGATGTGTCGTGGTGGAGGTATTGTGTTGGGGATGTGTCGTGGTGGAGGTATTGTGTTGGGGATGTGTCGTGGTGGAGGTATTGTGTTGGGGATGTGTCATGGTGGAGGTGTTGTGTTGGGGATGTGTCATGGGGGAGGTGTTGTGTTGGGGATGTGTCGTGGTGGAGGTATTGTGTTGGGGATGTGTCGTGGTGGAGGTATTGTGTTGGGGATGTGTCAAAGTGGAGGTATTGTGTTGGGGATGTGTCGTGGTGGAGGTATTGTGTTGGGGATGTGTCGTGGTGGAGGTATTGTGTTGGGGATGTGTCATGGTGGAGGTATTGTGTTGGGGATGTGTCGTGGTGGAGGTATTGTGTTGGGGATGTGTCGTGGTGGAGGTATTGTGTTGGGGATGTGTCGTGGTGGAGGTGTTGTGTTGGGGATGTGTCAAAGTGGAGGTGTTATGTTGGGGATGTGTCGTGGTGGAGGTATTGTGTTGGGGATGTGTCATGGTGGAGGTGTTGTGTTGGGGATGTGTCATGGTGGAGGTGTTGTGTTGGGGATGTGTCATGGTGGAGGTATTGTGTTGGGGATGTGTCGTGGTGGAGGTGTTGTGTTGGGGATGTGTCAAAGTGGAGGTGTTATGTTGGGGATGTGTCGTGGTGGAGGTATTGTGTTGGGGATGTGTCGTGGTGGAGGTATTGTGTTGGGGATGTGTCGTGGTGGAGGTATTGTGTTGGGGATGTGTCATGGTGGAGGTACTGTGTTGGGGATGTGTCAAAGTGGAGGTGTTGTGTTGGGGATGTGTCGTGGTGGAGGTATTGTGTTGGGGATGTGTCAAAGTGGAGGTGTTGTGTTGGAGATGTGTCATGGTGTAGGTATTGTGTTGGGGATGTGTCATAGTGGAGGTATTGTGTTGGGGATGTGTCAAGAGATGCTGTTTGAAGCAGTTGGAGTGGTCCTGCATGCTGAAGTAGCGGAGAAGAGAACAAACAGTGCGAGACGGCTCAACTCTGGTATGTAAATTGGCTCAGTTGACGGAGGTAAGAAAAGTTTGGAGAGATGGAAGTGTGTGGAGGGAGGGAGGGAAGTGTGTGGAGGGAGGGAGGGAAGTGTGTGGAGGGAGAGAGGGAGGCAAGTGTGTGGAGGGAGGGAGGGAAGTGTGCGGTGGGAGGGAGGGAAGTGTGTGGAGGGAGGGATGGAGGCAAGTGTGTGGAGGGAGGGAGGGAAGTGTGTGGTGGGAGGGAGGGAAGTGTGTGGAGGGAGGGATGGAAGTGTGTGGAGGGAGGGAGGGTAGTGTGTGGAGGGAGGGAGGGAAGTGTGTGGAGGGAGGGAGGGAGGGAAGTGTGTGGAGGGAGGGAGGGAAGTGTGTGGTGGGAGGGAGGGAGGGAGGGAAGTGTGTGGAGGGAGGGAGGGAAATGTGTGGAGAGAGGGAGGGAAGTGTGTGGAGGGAGGGATGGAAGTGTGTGGAGGGAGGGAGGGAAGTGTGTGGAGGGAGGGAGGGAAGTGTGTGGTGGGAGGGAGGGAGGGAGGGAGGGAAGTGTGTGGAGGGAGGGAGGGAAGTGTGTGGAGAGAGGGAGGGAAGTGTGTGGAGGGAGCGAGGGAAGTGTGTGGAGAGAGGGAGGGAAGTGTGTGGAGGGAGGGATGGGAGTGTGTGTGGAGGGAGGGAGGGAAGTGTGTGAAGGGAGGGAGGGAAGTGTGTGGAGGGAGGGAGGGAAGTGTGTGGAGGGAGGGAGGGAAGTGTGTGGTGGGAGGGAGGGAGGGAGGGAAGTGTGTGGAGGGAGGGAGGGAAGTGTGTGGAGGGAGGGAGGCAAGTGTGTGGTGGGAGGGAGGGAGGGAGGGAAGTGTGTGGAGGGAGGGAGGGAAGTGTGTGGAGGGAGGGAGGGAAGTGTGTGGAGGGAGGGAGGGAAGTGTGTGGTGGGAGGGAGGGAGGGAGGGAAGTGTGTGGAGGGAGGGAGGGAAGTGTGTGGAGGGAGGGAGGCAAGTGTGTGGTGGGAGGGAGGGAGGGAGGGAAGTGTGTGGAGGGAGGGAGGGAAGTGTGTGGAGAGAGGGAGGGAAGTGTGTGGAGGGAGGGATGGAAGTGTGTGGAGGGAGGGAGGGAAGTGTGTGGAGGGAGGGAGGAAAGTGTGTGGAGGGAGGCAGGGAAGTGTGTGGAGGGAGGGAGGGAAGTGTGTGGTGGGAGGGAGGGAGGGAGGGAGGGAAGTGTGTGGAGGGAGGGAGGGAAGTGTGTGGTGGGAGGGAGGGAGGGAAGTGTGTGGAGGGAGGGAGGGAAGTGTGTGGAGAGAGGGAGGGAAGTGTGTGGAGGGAGGGAGGGAAGTGTGTGGAGGGAGGGAGGGAAGTGTGTGGAGGGAGGGAGGGAAGTGTGTGGAGGGAGGGAGGGAAGTGTGTGGTGGGAGGGAGGGAGGGAGGGAAGTGTGTGGAGGGAGGGAGGGAAGTGTGTGGAGAGAGGGAGGGAAGTGTGTGGAGGGAGGGATGGAAGTGTGTGGAGGGAGGGAGAGAAGTGTGTGGAGGGAGGGAGGGAAGTGTGTGGTGGGAGGGAGGGAGGGAGGGAAGTGTGTGGAGAGAGGGAGGGAAGTGTGTGGAGAGAGGGAGGGAAGTGTGTGGAGGGAGGGATGGAAGTGTGTGGAGGGAGGGAGGGAAGTGTGTGGAGGGAGGGAGGGAAGTGTGTGGAGGGAGGGAGGGAAGTGTGTGGAGGGAGGGAGGGAAGTGTGTGGTGGGAGGGAGGGAGGGAGGGAAGTGTGTGGAGGGAGGGAGGGAAGTGTGTGGAGAGAGGGAGGGAAGTGTGTGGAGGGAGGGAGGGAAGTGTGTGGAGGGAGGGAGGGAAGTGTGTGGAGGGAGGGAGGGAAGTGTGTGGTGGGAGGGAGGGAGGGAGGGAAGTGTGTGGAGGGAGGGAGGGAAGTGTGTGGAGAGAGGGAGGGAAGTGTGTGGAGGGAGGGATGGAAGTGTGTGGAGGGAGGGAGCGAGGCAAGTGTGTGGAGGGAGGGATGGAAGTGTGTGGAGGGAGGGAGGGAAGTGTGTGGAGGGAGGGAGGGAGGGAAGTGTGTGGAGGGAGGGAGGGAAGTGTGTGGAGGGAGGGAGGGAAGTGTGTGGTGGGAGGGAGGGAGGGAGGGAAGTGTGTGGAGGGAGGGAGGGAAGTGTGTGGAGGGAGGGAAAGAAGTGTGTGGAGGGAGGGAGGGAGGGAAGTGTGTGGAAGGAGGGAGGGAAGTGTGTGGAGGGAGGGAGGGAAGTGTGTGGAGGGAGGAAGGGAGGGAGGGAGGGAAGTGTGTGGAAGGAGGGAGGGAAGTGTGTGGAGGGAGGGAGGGAAGTGTGTGGAGGGAGGGAGGGAAGTGTGTGGTGGGAGGGAGGGAGGGAGGGAAGTGTGTGGAGGGAGGGAGGGAAGTGTGTGGAGGGAGGGAGGGAAGTGTGTGGAGGGAGGGAGGGAGGGAAGTGTGTGGAGGGAGGAGTTAGATAGGGGGAATATGGACAGTAGGAGACAGGCAAGGATCAGTGCTGAAGTGTGTGGAGGGAGGGAGCGAGGCAAGAATGTAGAGGGAGGGAGGGAAGTGTGTGGAGGGAGAGAGGCAAGGATCAGTGCTGAAGAAGAGAGGAAGCGAAGGCTGTAATCCATATATCCACCAAATCAAATTTTGGTCATACATGTTATTTTCTACAAATGAATATTTTCCCCTCCAAATGTCGACTGTTCTTAACCTGCTAACTCTCAGGAGAACCCTCCCGGTGCAGCAGGATGTCAGAGACGCTGGTCTTAAACACAGACAGGGGCCTCGTAGCCTGGTGGATAGCGCGCAGGACTCGTAATTCTGTGGCGCGGGTTCGATTCCCGCACGAGGCAGAAACAAATGGGCAAAGTTTCTTTCACCCTGAATGCCCCTGTTACCTAGCAGTAAATAGGTACCTGGGAGTTAGTCAGCTGTCACGGGTTGCTTCCTGGGGGTGGAGGCCTGGTCGAGGACCGGGCCGCGGGGACACTAAAAAGCCCCGAAATCATCTCAAGATAACCTCAAGAAGACCGTCTTCCCCGCCACCTTCCCTCCAGGCTGGAGAGTACCACTGAGAACAATCTTCAGAGACTGAGGTGTTTCCCTCAGCACTTCCCAGAGAGGAACGGGCCGTGGGGGACGCAGCAAGTCACAACCCACAACTAAGGCTACAAACCTAAGAAGTTATATATAAAAATAAATAAAATAAAATGTTTATTTAGGTAAGGTACATACATACAATAAATTTTTACAAAGATTGGTTGACTTATAGGTAGAGCTAGTACATACAATGCCTAAAGCCACTATTACGCAAAGCGTTTCGGGCATTGGGGTTCTGGGAATATAGTTTTAAGTTGGATGAAGGGAAGTATTGGTGTCAAAGTATTGATGGTGCTGAGTGGGCTGACCTTCCAGCTAGTATTATCGAGACAGGTTAACAGTTTTCAGTAATAGACTTTAAATATTGGGTAAGCACGTGTGTTGTGAGAGGGGGTCGGTGGGGGGGTGGGAGGGGGGGTAGATGTAATCAGGACTAATTCACATGTTCTTAATGACTGTCATCATCTGAGTTCGCTAGCTGCTTATCCTAAAGTTTTATGCTTTTCCCATATCTGAAGTGCGATTAAGCCCCTTTGTACTTGTTCCCAGGCCAAGGACCTGTCAAGCATCAACAATCTCCTCTAATACAGATTCTCAAGGGGTAATCCGTGTATATATTTAGCTCTGATATGTAGTTCTTTGTATGATATAATTTACTTCCAAGTTGTGGGGGAAATGCCTGGATAAATGTACGAGAACTGGAACTTAATTCAAAGCTACTTTAAGCTAAGCATGCAAAATAAAGCTGAGAAAAGTCTTTAGCTGGGTTGTAAGGCCAGCTGCTCCTCTTGTCCTTGATGCAGGTAAATGGGCTGTAATGAGTAGGTACACTTCTACTGGGTACACAAGGGTATTGATTGAAGAACCACAATGTCTCTGTTGACATTTCAACACATCAGCATTGTATTTATACAATGGATTAAATGATAAACAACATTACAATGACTGTAATTACTGGTTCAGTTCTAGAATCAATAGATCTAAACAATACACAGTGACCCAGCTCTAAAAATATTGCAGCCAATAATGATATTACACCAGTAAATATAACTAACAACTAGTTACATGATTGAAACAAGATTTATATGCAAATATGCAAGTAAATGATAATTTAATGATAATTGTGATAGCAATTGATAAATTATAATGATTCATTATGTAAACATATATTCATACATATATTCAGATTTAAATTGAAAATAATAACAGATGCTTATTGGATTGATGGGGTACTGTGTCCCCGCTGCTTAGCGATTCACAATTTTATGTAAGTATATTAAGGTTATGAAGCATGCAACTGGCCAATTTACGCTCTAAAAACACTTAATAACTTATCCAGAATTGAGAACCGGCGCCCTCTGACAAGTTGGCAGATTTATGATCTCTTGATGAGATAAGGAACAGTATTTTGATGGTATAACAGCCTCGCTGCAGTGATTAGATACCGCCCCTGTAGCGTCTATCTTGGATTAAGATATGAGGTGGTGGTGGAGAGCGACCCCACACTCGTGGTGAGCCACTCTCTCTACTCTCGTATTTAGATAAATATATCAGTAATTCGTCCTGTTTTTTAACACAACACCTTCCTGACTATCTCAGGGACCTATTTTAGTGTGTTATCACTGGGGATTAAGATTAGTTTGTGCGGTATTGTCTTGTGAAGATCTCAAGCTCCATCACATGTCGTTCACTCTGGATGTAAACAAAACGATCAGCGGCTCCGGGCGGTTACTCTCCCTCCCTCACAGTGAGGAGCCGTGAGGGACGCTGAGTAAAATAAGACTCATCAAGTTTTATTTTACTCAGCGTCGATGATGAAGATTGATGATGAAGATTAAGCCACCCAAAAGGTGGCATGGGCATGAATAGCCCATAAGTGGTGGCCCTTTTGAGCCATTTCCAGTATCAATAGATGATACTGGAGATCTGTGGAGGTGCGACTGCACCCTGCGTGACGGGAGATGTCTCCCGTCTACTCAGCGTCACCCCGTTCTCTTATTATATATGAACTAGCGGAAGTGCAGCCGTGGTGCTGGGTGCTCCTCACTCCCTCACAGTGAGGAGCCGTGAGGGACGCTGAGTAAAATAAGACTCATCAAGTCTTATTTTACTCAGCCTCACCCCGTTCTCTTATTATGTATGAACTAGCGGAAGTGCAGCCGTGGTGCTGGGTGCTCCTCACTCCCTCACAGTGAGGAGCCGTGAGGGACGCTGAGTAAAATAAGACTCATCAAGTCTTATTTTACTCAGCCTCACCCCGTTCTCTTATTATGTATGAACTAGCGGAAGTGCAGCCGTGGTGCTGGGTGCTCCTCACTCCCTCACAGTGAGGAGCCGTGAGGGACGCTGAGTAAAATAAGACTCATCAAGTCTTATTTTACTCAGCCTCACCCCGTTCTCTTATTATGTATGAACTAGCGGAAGTGCAGCCGTGGTGCTGGGTGCTCCTCACTCCCTCACAGTGAGGAGCCGTGAGGGACGCTGAGTAAAATAAGACTCATCAAGTCTTATTTTACTCAGCCTCACCCCGTTCTCTTATTATGTATGAACTAGCGGAAGTGCAGCCGTGGTGCTGGGTGCTCCTCACTCCCTCACAGTGAGGAGCCGTGAGGGACGCTGAGTAAAATAAGACTCATCAAGTCTTATTTTACTCAGCCTCACCCCGTTCTCTTATTATGTATGAACTAGCGGAAGTGCAGCCGTGGTGCTGGGTGCTCCTCACTCCCTCACAGTGAGGGTGCCGACAATGAATATTAATTAATTTATGTTATTTTTATTATCTATACAGATTATTGAGATAATGTAGGATTATAAGATAAATATATATTGGGTTTAATGATTGCTGGTAGTACTTATAGTACAAATTAATTCTTTATAATTGATTTGAAATAACCATCACTGGAAGTGAAATGATGTTCCAATGGTATTTCAATTAAGACAGCTTCTTTTCAAAGGTTCTAGATCCTTGAAGATATATAGACACGTAGGCATCCATGAGCATAATGGCGGACGTAACATGTTGGATTTAATAGATGTAGGGTGTTGATATAATGTATAATATACATATAATGATGATTCTGATAGGATTCTGAAGTAGGATATAGATGTGATATAGAAATAATCCATTTCTTAAATTATAATATTAAAATGCACGTCGACACCACAGACCTCTGCCCGTCACACTGTATGTATCGTGATACTCTGTCTGTCACACTGTATGTATCGTGATACTCTGTCTGTCACACTGTATGTATAGTGATACTCTGTCTGTCACACTGTATGTATAGTGATACTCTGTCTGTCACACTGTATGTATCGTGATACTCTGTCTGTCACACTGTATGTATCGTGATACTCTGTCTGTCACACTGTATGTATCGTGATATTCTGTCTGTCACACTGTATGTATCGTGATACTCTGTCTGTCACACTGTATGTATCGTGATACTCTGTCTGTCACACTGTATGTATCGTGATACTCTGTCTGTCACACTGTATGTATCGTGATACTCTGTCTGTCACACTGTATGTATCGTGATACTCTGTCTGTCACACTGTATGTATCGTGATACTCTGTCTGTCACACTGTATGTATCGTGATACTCTGTCTGTCACACTGTATGTATCGTGATACTCTGTCTGTCACACTGTATGTATCGTGATACTCTGTCTGTCACACTGTATGTATAGTGATACTCTGTCTGTCACACTGTATGTATCGTGATACTCTGTCTGTCACACTGTATGTATCGTGATACTCTGTCTGTCACACTGTATGTATCGTGATACTCTGTCTGTCACACTGTATGTATCGTGATACTCTGTCTGTCACACTGTATGTATCGTGATACTCTGTCTGTCACACTGTATGTATCGTGATACTCTGTCTGTCACACTGTATGTATCGTGATACTCTGTCTGTCACACTGTATGTATAGTGATACTCTGTCTGTCACTGAGAACATTAACTCAAAATAAATTCACCGTTCTGAGGATAATGTGTTCGCTTTTGTAACCATATGTGAAGGAAAGTTGGGTTCTGGAAGTCTTAACTGTAATCCCAGCAAGTGGCATCAGTCACTGGACGAGTCCAAGATCAGCTGTGTTTTTCCTCGTGTCATCAGGAGCCTTTGATCTGGTCTGGCACAGGATAGAGAAGATCTTCTGATGGCTGATGGAACATTAGAGCAGAGGTGCCATAGGCACAATCAGAGAACACTGTATAAACATCAGAGGTCCGCGGTTCTTCAACACCCTCCCAGCAAGCATAAGAAATATTGCCAGAACAACCGTGGACATTTTCAAGGGAAAACTAGATTTATTCCTCCAAGGAGTGCCGGAGTCCGGGCTGTGGTGGGTATGTGGGCCTGCGGGCCGCTCCAAGCAACAGCCTGGTGGACCAAGCTCTCACAAGTCGAGCCTGGCCTCGGGCCGGGCTTGGGGAGTAGAAGAACTCCCAGAACCCCATCAACCAGGTATCAACCAGGTATCAACCAGGCTAGGCCAGGTCATGTGTGTGCACTCCCAGCAACCTGTCCTCTTACATAGAACGTCGCTTTTCGCTCGTAGGCGTTTCATAAGGCCAAAAATGGTCGTACTAAAAAATGGAAGCGGCTCGCGAAAGTGACATGTAGTCCCGTTTTCTGTTTTGGGTCCGCTAGTAGGTTAGGATAAGGGCACTTTAAACTGGCCGTTTAAACCATTAGGAGGACGGGCTGGTTACAGAGAGTATCAGTCATGAGCAACCAACCACAGTAAACCACTTGTAGGAGCACAACAGACGTGAAGGTAGCAGAGTGGGATAATCAAACTCCACAAATTAAATATATATATATATATATATATATATATATATATATATATATATATATATATATATATATATTAGTATATTTTGGTAGCAGTCTTTCCTGTAGACATATATTATTAAATATGACCGAAAAAGTAAGATTAATAATTCTAACACGAATTTTCTCAATCTTTCGTACATTACGCTTCACTGTTGGAGGTAAATCAAAAATCACTTCTCCAAAATTCATTTTTATTTCTAGTCTGACGCGACACGGGCGCGTTTCGTAAAACTTATTACATTTTCAAAGACTTCACAAATACACAACTGATTAGAACGTATCTCTGATTTTATATCTACATTTGAGTGAGGTGGTAAGGGTGATGTGGCATTAACACAAGACAGAACAGGAGGGGATATTAATAGGGTATTAAAAGTATCAACACAAGACAGAACAGAAACAATGGGTATTGAATAGAAGTGTTTGTAGAAAGCCTATTGGTCCATATTTCTTGATGCTTCTATATTGGAGCGGAGTCTTGAGGTGGGTAGAATATAGTTGTGCAATAATTGGCTGTTGATTGCTGGTGTTGACTTCTTGATGTGTAGTGCCTCGCAAACGTCAAGCCGCCTGCTATCGCTGTATCTATCGATGATTTCTGTGTTGTTTACTAGGATTTCTCTGGCGATGGTTTGGCTATGGGAAGAGATTATATGTTCCTTAATGGAGCCCTGTTGCTTATGCATCGTTAAACGCCTAGAAAGAGATGTTGTTGTCTTGCCTATATACTGGGTTTTTTGGAGCTTACAGTCCCCAAGTGGGCATTTGAAGGCATAGACGACATTAGTCTCTTTTAAAGCGTTCTGTTTTGTGTCTGGAGAGTTTCTCATGAGTAGGCTGGCCGTTTTTCTGGTTTTATAGTAAATCGTCAGTTGTATCCTCTGATTTTTGTCTGTAGGGATAACGTTTCTATTAACAATATCTTTCAGGACCCTTTCCTCCGTTTTATGAGCTGTGGAAAAGAAGTTCCTGTAAAATAGTCTAATAGGGGGGTATAGGTGTTGTGTTAGTTGTCTCTTCAGAGGTTGCATGGCTTTTCACTTTCCTTCTTATGATGTCTTCGATGAAACCATTGGAGAAGCCGTTATTGACTAGGACCTGCCTTACCCTACAGAGTTCTTCGTCGACTTGCTTCCATTCTGAGCTGTGGCTGAGAGCACGGTCGACGTATGCGTTAACAACACTCCTCTTGTACCTGTCAGGGCAGTCGCTGTTGGCATTTAGGCACATTCCTATGTTTGTTTCCTTAGTGTAGACTGCAGTGTGGAAACCTCCGCCCTTTTCCATGACTGTTACATCTAGAAAAGGCAGCTTCCCATCCTTTTCCGTCTCGTAAGTGAAACGCAGCACGGAACTCTGCTCAAATGCCTCCTTCAGCTTCTGCAGATGTCTGACATCAGGTACCTGTGTAAAAATGTCGTCAACATACCTGCAGTATATGGCCGGTTTCAAGTTCATGTCGACTAAGACTTTTTGCTCGATGGTACCCATGTAGAAGTTTGCAAACAGGACACCTAGGGGAGAACCCATGGCGACCCCATCTACTTGCTTATACATGTGCCCATCCGGGCTCAAGAAGGGTGCCTCTTTAGTACAAGCTTGGAGTAGTTTCCTCAGAATACTTTCTGGCATGTCAAGAGGAGTACAGGCTGGATCACGATACACTCTGTCGGCTATCATTCCGATTGTCTCGTCCACAGGTACGTTGGTAAACAGCGATTCTACGTCCAACGAGGCTCTTATCCCTGTCTGTCTCTTATCCCTCTTATCCCTAAGATTGAGAAAATTCGTGTTAGAATTATTAATCTTACTTTTTCGGTCATATTTGATAATATATATATATATATATATATATATATATATATATATATATATATATAAGATATACATGGGTTGATACAAAAATAATAATGCAAAAAGGTGCTTAAAGGTTATGGATCTCTTGAAAAACACAACAATGGGAAACATTGATGAATGTTGTGTTTTTCAAGAGATCCATATATATATATATATATATATATATATATATATATATATATATATATATATATATATATATATATATATATATATATATATATATATATATATATATATATATATATATATATATATATATAAATAAATTTCCTAACACAGTGTCGATATAATTAATAATAAATTAAATAATAACAAAGTAACAAAGAATGTGTTTATCCCTCACAAGGCTCCATTAGCGGCTTACATTAATCTTCATAAACACACCATTTTTGAGAGTGAATGAGAACATAATAGAGACAAGAACGTCTTGGGAGGACCCCAGAGGCACACACTAGACCACCACGAGCTCTGAGGCAACACACTAGACCACCACGAACTCTGAGGCAACACACCAGACCACCACGAGCTCTGAGGCAACACACTAGACCACCACGAGCTCTGAGGCAACACACTAGACCACCACGAGCTCTGAGGCAACACACTAGACCACCACGAGCTCTGAGGCAACACACTAGACCACCACGAGCTCTGAGACAACATACTAGACCACCACGAGCTCTGAGACAACACACTAGACCACCACGAGCTCTGAGGCAACACACTAGACCACCACGAGCTCTGAGGCAATTCACTAGACCACCACGAGCTCTGAGGCAACACACTAGACCACCACGAGCTCTGAGACAACACACTAGACCACCACGAGCTCTGAGGCAACACACTAGACCACCACGAGCTCTGAGGCAACACACTAGACCACCACGAGCTCTGAGGCAACACACTAGACCACCACGAGCTCTGAGGCAACACACTAGACCACCACGAGCTCTGAGACAACACACTAGACCACCACGAGCTCTGAGGCAACACACTAGACCACCACGAGCTCTGAGGCAACACACTAGACCACCACGAGCTCTGAGACAACACACTAGACCACCACGAGCTCTGAGGCAACACACTAGACCACCACGAGCTCTGAGGCAACACACTAGACCACCACGAGCTCTGAGACAACACACTAGACCACCACGAGCTCTGAGGCAACACACTAGACCACCACGAGCTCTGAGACAACATACTAGACCACCACGAGCTCTGAGACAACACACTAGACCACCACGAGCTCTGAGGCAACACACTAGACCACCACGAGCTCTGAGGCAACACACTAGACCACCACGAGCTCTGAGGCAACACACTAGACCACCACGAGCTCTGAGACAACACACTAGACCACCACGAGCTCTGAGGCAACACACTAGACCACCACGAGCTCTGAGGCAACACACTAGACCACCACGAGCTCTGAGGCAACACACTAGACCACCACGAGCTCTGAGGCAACACACTAGACCACCACGAGCTCTGAGGCAACACACTAGACCACCACGAGCTCTGAGGCAACACACTAGACCACCACGAGCTCTGAGGCAACACACTAGACCACCACGAGCTCTGAGGCAACACACTAGACCACCACGAGCTCTGAGGCAACACACTAGACCACCACGAGCTCTGAGACAACACACTAGACCACCACGAGCTCTGAGGCAACACACTAGACCACCACGAGCTCTGAGGCAACACACTAGACCACCACGAGCTCTGAGGCAACATACTAGACCACCACGAGCTCTGAGGCAACACACTAGACCACCACGAGCTCTGAAGCAACACACTAGACCACCACGAGCTCTGAGGCAACACACTAGACCACCACGAGCTCTGAGACAACACACTAGACCACCACGAGCTCTGAAGCAACACACTAGACCACCACGAGCTCTGAGGCAACACACTAGACCACCACGAGCTCTGAGACAACACACTAGACCACCACGAGCTCTGAGGCAACACACTAGACCACCACGAGCTCTGAGGCAACACACTAGACCACCACGAGCTCTGAGGCAACACACTAGACCACCACGAGCTCTGAGGCAACACACTAGACCACCACGAGCTCTGAGGCAACACACTAGACCACCACGAGCTCTGAGACAACACACTAGACCACCACGAGCTCTGAGGCAACACACTAGACCACCACGAGCTCTGAGACAACACACTAGACCACCACGAGCTCTGAGACAACACACTAGACCACCACGAGCTCTGAGGCAACACACTAGACCACCACGAGCTCTGAGGCAACACACTAGACCACCACGAGCTCTGAGACAACACACTAGACCTCCACGAGCTCTGAGGCAACACACTAGACCACCACGAGCTCTGAGACAACACACTAGACCACCACGAGCTCTGAGGCAACACACTAGACCACCACGAGCTCTGAGACAACACACTAGACCACCACGAGCTCTGAGGCAACACACTAGACCACCACGAGCTCTGAGACAACACACTAGACCACCACGAGCTCTGAGGCAACACACTAGACCACCACGAGCTCTGAGACAACACACTAGACCACCACGAGCTCTGAGACAACACACTAGACCACCACGAGCTCTGAGACAACACACTAGACCACCACGAGCTCTGAGGCAACACACTAGACCACCACGAGCTCTGAGACAACACACCCCAAGAATCTGTACAACTTACAACTTACTTACAACTTACAACTTACTTACAACTTACAACTTACTGTACAACTTACTTACAAGGAGTCTGAACCACAACCCAACCTGTAGCAACCTTTCTTACACCAGTGTGGTGCCTACCTTTATATTTACCTTTGTATATCAACCTGTTACCTGCTCCTAGTACCTCTGTACCTCAACCTGTTACCTGCTCCTAGTACCTGTGTACCTCAAGCTGCTCCTAGTACCTGTGTACCTCAACCTGCTCCTAGTACCTGTGTATCTCAACCTGCTCCTAGTACCTGTGTACCTCAAGCTGCTCCTAGTACCTGTGTACCTCACCCTGCTCCTAGTACCTGTGTACCTCACCCTGTTACCTGCTCCTAGTACCTGTGTACCTCAACCTGCTCCTAGTACCTGTGTACCTCAACCTGCTCCTAGTACCTGTGTACCTCACCCTGTTACCTGCTCCTAGTACCTGTGTACCTCAAGCTGCTCCTAGTACCTGTGTACCTCAACCTGCTCCTAGTACCTGTGTACCTCACCCTGTTACCTGCTCCTAGTACCTGTGTACCTCAAGCTGCTCCTAGTACCTGTGTACCTCAACCTGCTCCTAGTACCTGTGTACCTCACCCTGTTACCTGCTCCTAGTACCTGTGTACCTCAAGCTGCTCCTAGTACCTGTGTACCTCAAGCTGCTCCTAGTACCTGTGTTCCTCAACCTGCTCCTAGTACCTGTGTACCTCAACCTGCTCCTAGTACCTGTGTACCTCACCCTGTTACCTGCTCCTAGTACCTGTGTACCTCAAGCTGCTCCTAGTACCTGTGTACCTCAAGCTGCTCCTAGTACCTGTGTACCTCAAGCTGCTCCTAGTACCTGTGTACCTCACCCTGTTACCTGCTCCTAGTACCTGTGTACCTCAACCTGCTCCTAGTACCTGTGTACCTCAAGCTGCTCCTAGTACCTGTGTTCCTCAACCTGCTCCTAGTACCTGTGTACCTCACCCTGTTACCTGCTCCTAGTACCTGTGTACCTCAAGCTGCTCCTAGTACCTGTGTACCTCACCCTGTTACCTGCTCCTAGTACCTGTGTACCTCAAGCTGCTCCTAGTACCTGTGTACCTCAACCTGCTCCTAGTACCTGTGTACCTCAAGCTGCTCCTAGTACCTGTGTTCCTCGACCTGCTCCTAGTACCTGTGTACCTCAACCTGCTCCTAGTACCTGTGTTCCTCAACCTGCTCCTAGTACCTGTGTACCTCAAGCTGCTCCTAGTACCTGTGTACCTCAAGCTGCTCCTAGTACCTGTGTACCTCACCCTGTTACCTGCTCCTAGTACCTGTGTACCTCAACCTGCTCCTAGTACCTGTGTACCTCAAGCTGCTCCTAGTACCTGTGTTCCTCAACCTGCTCCTAGTACCTGTGTACCTCAACCTGCTCCTAGTACCTGTGTTCCTCAACCTGCTCCTAGTACCTGTGTACCTCAAGCTGCTCCTAGTACCTGTGTACCTCACCCTGTTACCTGGTTTTCGATGACGAAAGAAAGAAACGACAACGTTTTGGTCCATCTTGGACCATTACCAAGTTGTGTGCTCGTCACAATCAACGACCGAAACGTCGTCGTCTCTCATCTTCTGATGTGTGGGTTGGGCACCATATCTTCAGCCCCGTTACTGTGACTCGTCGTCTGCTTCACATAGTTTCGTGTGCAACTGTCGGCTGACGCAGTGATCAGCTGAGGTGAAATAGGGCACGTGTTATGCGCTGGTCCCCACACCTCGTGGAAGATAATATATAATCACCAGCGGATTTCAAAGTAGTACCAGAGTACAGCTCTTTGTCCTTGGACGGTTGGCGACCTGGCGAGGCTAGACTAGAATGTTGATGATAACCCACAGTTCTCTAACAAGCATAACGGATCACCAAGACCGTGATTCAAACGTCAGGATGCGAGCAGCTGCGTCCAACAGCCTGGTTGGTCATACGACCAACCTGGACGCCTAGTCGGAGACCGAACCGCGGGGTCGTTGATCCCGGGAGCTACACAGGGCAGCAAGAGCTAAATCACTGGTGATTCCAAGACTGACCAGAAAATTGTTCAACCCCACACACGGAAAGTGCTTTATTGGAGTATAAATACACACACAAAGATGAAGTTTATCACACTGTGTGCCACAGACCAGGGTGACACACTGTGTGCCACAGACCAGGGTGACACACTGTGTGCCACAGACCAGGGTGACACACTGTGTACCACAGACCAGGGTGACACACTGTGTGCCACAGACCAGGGTGACACACTGTGTGCCACAGACCAGGGTGACACACTGTGTGCCACAGACCAGGGTGACACACTGTGTGCCACAGACCAGGGTGACACACTGTGTACCACAGACCAGGGTGACACACTGTGTACCACAGACCAGGGTGACACACTGTGTGCCACAGACCAGGGTGACACACTGTGTGCCACAGACCAGGGTGACACACTGTGTACCACAGACCAGGGTGACACACTGTGTACCACAGACCAGGGTGACACACTGTGTGCCACAGACCAGGGTGACACACTGTGTACCACAGACCAGGGTGACACACTGTGTACCACAGACCAGGGTGACACACTGTGTGCCACAGACCAGGGTGACACACTGTGTGCCACAGACCAGGGTGACACACTGTGTGCCACAGACCAGGGTGACACACTGTGTACCACAGACCAGGGTGACACACTGTGTGCCACAGACCAGGGTGACACACTGTGTACCACAGACCAGGGTGACACACTGTGTACCACAGACCAGGGTGACACACTGTGTACCACAGACCAGGGTGACACACTGTGTGCCACAGAACAGGGTGACACACTGTGTGCCACAGACCAGGGTGACACACTGTGTACCACAGACCAGGGTGACACACTGTGTACCACAGACCAGGGTGACACACTGTGTACCACAGACCAGGGTTACACACTGTGTGCCACAGACCAGGGTGACACACTGTGTACCACAGACCAGGGTGACACACTGTGTGCCACAGACCAGGGTGACACACTGTGTGCCACAGACCAGGGTGACACACTGTGTACCACAGACCAGGGTGACACACTGTGTGCCACAGACCAGGGTGACACACTGTGTACCACAGACCAGGGTGACACACTGTGTACCACAGACCAGGGTGACACACTGTGTGCCACAGACCAGGGTGACACACTGTGTACCACAGACCAGGGTGACACACTGTGTACCACAGACCAGGGTGACACACTGTGTACCACAGACCAGGGTGACACTGTGTGCCACAGACCAGGGTGACACACTGTGTGCCACAGACCAGGGTGACACACTGTGTGCCACAGACCAGGGTGACACACTGTGTGCCACAGACCAGGGTGACACACTGTGTACCACAGACCAGGGTGACACACTGTGTACCACAGACCAGGGTGACACACTGTGTGCCACAGACCAGGGTGACACACTGTGTACCACAGACCAGGGTGACACACTGTGTGCCACAGACCAGGGTGACACACTGTGTACCACAGACTAGGGTGACACACTGTTTGCCACAGACCAGGGTGACACACTGTGTACCACAGACCAGGGTGACACACTGTGTGCCACAGACCAGGGTGACACACTGTGTACCACAGACCAGGGTGACACACTGTGTGCCACAGACCAGGGTGACACACTGTGTGCCACAGACCAGGGCGACACACTGTGTGCCACAGACCAGGGTGACACACTGTGTACCACAGACCAGGGTGACACACTGTGTACCACAGACCAGGGTGACACACTGTGTGCCACAGACCAGGGTGACACACTGTGTACCACAGACCAGGGTGACACACTGTGTGCCACAGACCAGGGTGACACACTGTGTACCACAGACCAGGGTGACACACTGTGTGCCACAGACCAGGGTGACACACTGTGTACCACAGACCAGGGTGACACACTGTGTGCCACAGACCAGGGTGACACACTGTGTGCCACAGACCAGGGTGACACACTGTGTGCCACAGACCAGGGTGACACACTGTGTACCACAGACCAGGGTGACACACTGTGTACCACAGACCAGGGTGACACTGTGTGCCACAGACCAGAGTGGCACACTGTGTACCACAGACCAGGGTGACACACTGTGTGCCACAGACCTGGGTGACACACTGTGTACCACAGACCAGGGTGACACACTGTGTACCACAGACCAGGGTGACACACTGTGTGCCACAGACCAGGGTGACACACTGTGTGCCACAGACCAGGGTGACACACTGTGTACCACAGACCAGGGTGACACACTGTGTGCCACAGACCAGGGTGACACACTGTGTACCACAGACCAGGGTGACACACTGTGTGCCACAGACCAGGGTGACACACTGTGTGCCACAGACCAGGGTGACAGTACAATTACCTGTCGTATAGAGGTCTCCCATTGTTCTTCTCAAACTCCACATCCCATCAGCGGCACCTGTCCTCAGGAAGGAGCTACACTCATGGGAATGGATTGAAAAAGACAACATAATTAGTGCTATTATCTACTCTCTATCCATCGTTTGGTTAGGTTAATGTTACTTTAGCTTAAGGTTTGATAGGTTGAGTTTCATTGTTTTCGGTTACGTCCTTACAGTGTATTATTGACAATAATGTGAAATATGAAATTTGAAAACTGCTTCTGTGTACCAGAGATTCCGTTTACAGACAACCAAATTCTTTAAGGAAAACATTTTCAGTACGCACTTTTTACATTTCAAACCTACGCTTTATAATACAATAAAGTTATAATGCGAGACTAATCTCTGTTTAGGACAAAGATTTTCTTGTCAATTTACATGTAGACTTTTACTGGAAACATAATATAGTTTCAGGCTATCTCAAGTATCTAGGTAACTCTCCAGTTGGATTGAGGACGAGGTGTGATTTCTCATGGTAATGAATTTGCTTTGAGGACGGGTTCCGATCAGGGCTGTTTCTGCACACAGAGATCACTACCACACTAACCTTCAGGTTGTCCGGATTAGTGAATGAAGGTCTTCCGGAGAGGCAGCGTGCTGAGGTGTTGCAGGGTCAGGAAGCGGAGCAACAACTGCACACTCGCTGAACACCATGCCACAGCCACAGCCACAGCCACAGCCACAGCCACAGCCACAGCCACGGTTGGTGGTTACGGGAACGGTCCCACCATACGGGAACGTACTCATAAGCGTCGACATAGAAATATAAATGTATAGAATGTAGACATTACCGGGGCGATAATGTTTGTTGATAGAATGGAGGATGTCTTGCCGAATGACTCAAACACTCAGGCAGTTCTCCAGCTCATCGTGGGACGTTTGCGACAGTCTGTGAAGTAAACCAAGGTGAAGAAGACGCTGAAATCGCAAAAATCAGCTGTGGAAATGTGTACTTTCACATCTACTACCCAGGCTGGGGAAGACATTCTTCCTCTACCACGTAAGCGCTAACAACAAACTGTACAAAACATTCCTTCTACTTGGATAAGGCCAAATCAAATGTTTATATAATCGATTTCTTTAAGTAGATACTCAGAGAAGCAGTTCGCCATGTAACCCGCCCTCTTAAAAATACCCTACCGCCTGAACCAGATACGACCCCAGAGTACTCGGGATAGGAGGTCGGGGTTCCAAAGAATTAAAAAGCAAAAGGAAATCGAAGACTGTTCGATATTATACTGTTCACCAGAGCAACGTCAGGATGTTGTGGAAACCAACGGGTTGAGGAGCTGTCAGAGTAGGGATGGAGGGTGGAAGAGCTGTCAGGAGAGGGATGGAGGGTGGAAGAGCTGTCAGGAGAGGGATGGAGGGTGGAAGAGCTGTCAGGAGAGGGATGGAGGGTGGAAGAGCTGTCAGGAGAGGGATGGAGGGTGGAAGAGCTGTCAGGAGAGGGATGGAGGGTGGAAGAGCTGTCAGGAGAGGGATGGAGGGTGGAAGAGCTGTCAGGAGAGGGATGGAGGGTGGAAGAGCTGTCAGGAGAGGGATGGAGGGTGGAAGAGCTGTCAGGAGAGGGATGGAGGGTGGAAGAGCTGTCAGGAGAGGGATGGAGGGTGGAAGAGCTGTCAGGAGAGGGATGGAGGGTGGAAGAGCTGTCAGGAGAGGGGTGGAGGGTGGAAGAGCCTTCAGACGAAGGATGGAAGGTGTGTAATAATCTGTGCTCAGACCATTGCTTCTCTCCCTCTCCCCTTTCTCGCCTTCCCCTTCCTATTTTCCCTTCCCCTCCCCTCGTTCCCAGTCCCCTTCCCTGGTCATTCTTTCCCCCTCCCTTCATCCCCTATTGGCCCTATCCTGTCATAAACGGTGGAGTCAGATTTCCTTAAGCTTGTGAGACCTTCCCAGGCCACTCCTCCACTCCTGCCCCAATCCCCCAATTTCCTAATCTTCGTCTCCAATCCCTTTCCCAGTCCTCCCCCCTCAGCCGTCCCGCAATCGTTTCCCCTCTTCTCCCTATCTCCGCTATAGCCATTGACAAATTTGAGGGGCAGTAACACTGCCAAAAAACCGTAGTTCTCAAATTACGCTTCGATGACTGGTGAGACCAGCTTGTTCCCACGAGCTGGTTGTACTTCATGTTTCCAGACTCGGTGAGAGAACCGCCTCATGGGCAGATGTCAGGCTTTTCATTGGTCAAGAGCAGGGGCTTCTGTTAGTGACGTCAGGGTACTAGGCCAGGGGGGGGGGGGGCTCAAGTGATTGGACTAATGTCTCAAGAGGTGGAGTCCCCCAGGGTAGGACCAGGCACCCATTGGCCAAGAGACCAGAGCATCCGGCTTTGGTTTGAATTGATTGGCTCTCCTAGTCGGAGCCAAGCTCGGGGGAGGAACCATAGGCCTCCCAGGGGTAGTCAAAGGAAATTGTAGTCAGTGTGTCTTTGGGTTGACTTGGGGCAGGTCCAGTGACCTGGAGAACGGCCATTCAACATCTGTGGCCGGTTTTCCAGGATAAGGTTTAGTGCGCTTGAGTACTCATGTCCATCAATTAGATACTATTGCCTCTCATGGATATATTAGAGTAGGATATATTTCAATTTGACTTCAGTATATGTGTCTTTGGTCAATAAAGTTCTTATTAATGTAATTTGTTGTTTACTTATCTCTTTCCCCTTGTATTAATGCTGAGTCATTTTTATATGTTTTTTTATGTGCTGTACTAGAAATCTCCCTGTGTTCTCCATTTCATGGATATTAGAGTTGCCCTTG
This sequence comes from Procambarus clarkii, assembly GCF_040958095.1. Classification (NCBI taxonomy): domain Eukaryota; kingdom Metazoa; phylum Arthropoda; class Malacostraca; order Decapoda; family Cambaridae; genus Procambarus; species Procambarus clarkii. The sequence goes on from NC_091162.1 coordinate 10,214,145, forward strand.
ATTCCTCAATAAGTAAAGTAAAAATTTCGATATAATTAATCCCCCAAGCATTATTACCAAGATTCCTATGCCCTCCGAGCTCATGATTATTGATTTCTGTCCTTCCTGGATGATCAGTAACACAGGTACATTCAGGTCGGGGAGGTGGTGGCAGTGAACATTTAAGTTTTGTTTTCACTATTTTAAAATTAATAAACCCTTCATTTGTTGCTTCCCCCTCATGTAATATTTCAGATTTAATATTAGCTGGTAGTTCAGTGAGGGTCACAGTGATCTTCCAAGCAGTGATAAGCTGGGGTGTTAAGTAAGTAAGGGGAATAGCAGGTGGGGTTATTACAGGTGAAGGAGCTGTCAGAAGAAGGATGGAGGGTGAAGGAGCTGTCAGAAGAAGGATAGAGGGTGGAGGAGCTCTCAGAGTAGGGATGGAGGGTGGAGGATCTGTCGGAAGAGGAATGATAGATGGAAAGGAAAAACCCCGTTCCAGTTATGACAGTTATCAAGAAGTGTCGTCACTGTTAATTCTGTCTAACATTAGACACCCCCGTAGACACCACCAAGAACTTAATGTTAGAAAAACTAACGGGACAATACTATGCCAAAGCTAGACACTCCAGAGTCAGCCCTCTGTAATCATCTGGAGATTTGCACCAAAATGGTCCCATTCACAACCACTTGGGGAGGCGTGTATACACAGATAGACAGAGTACCCATGGGGGTCCCTGCTAGGACTCCTCTTGGCTAACGTCTATAAAAACTGGTAGACACCGTCTTCAAACCCCACAGAGGAAACCTCGCCTCTACTGCGGCTATATCGGTGATATATTCGCATGTGTGAGAGACCTCCAGGCCTTGTCGTGACTAAAGAATTTACTGACCAGAATCTCAGTGCTTAACTTTACCTATCGGTGGTTCGCTAACTTTACCTATCGGTGGTTCGCTAACTTTACCTATCGGTGGTTCGCTAACTTTACCTATCGGTGGCTCGCTAACTTTACCTATCGGTGGTTCGCTAACTTTACCTATCGGTGGTTCGCTAACTTTACCTATCGGTGGTTCGCTAACTTTACCTATCGGTGGTTCGCTAACTTTCCCTATCGGTGGTTCGCTAACTTTACCTATCGGTGGTTCGCTAACATTACCTATCGGTGCTTCGCTAACTTTACCTATCGGTGGTTTGCTAACTTTACCTATCGGTGCTTCGCTAACTTTACCTATCGGTGGTTCGCTAACATTACCTATCGGTGCTTCGCTAACTTTACCTATCTGTGGTTCGTTAACTTTACCTATCGGTGGTTCGCTAACTTTACCTATCGGTGCTTCGCTAACTTAACCTATTGGTGCTTCGCTAACTTAACCTATCGGTGCTTCGCTAACTTTACCTATCGGTGGTTCGTTAACTTTACCTATCGGTGGTTCGCTAACTTTACCTATCGGTACTTCGCTAACTTTACCTATCGGTGGTTCGCTAACTTTACCTATCGGTGCTTCGCTAACTTTACCTATCGGTGCTTCGCTAACTTAACCTATCGGTGCTTCGCTAACTTTACCTATCGGTGCTTCGCTA
>NC_091162.1:10220708-10293208 GCF_040958095.1 Procambarus clarkii
GCTGACTAGGGTTCGAATCTCCTGGTGGGAAAGTGTTCTAAGGTTATATATATATATATATATATATATATATATATATATATATATATATATATATATATATAGACATATGTCGTACCTAGTAGCCAGAACTCACTTCTCAGCCTACTATTCAAGGCCCGATTTGCCTAATAAGCCAAGTTTTCCTGAATTAATATATTTACTATAATTTTTTTCTTATGAAATGATAAAGCTACCCTTTTCACTATGTATGAGGTCAATTTTTTTTTATTGGAGTTAAAATTAACGTAGATATATGACCGAACCTAACCAACCCTACCAAACCTAACCTAACCTATATATATAGGTAAGGTTAGGTTAGGTAGCCAAAAAAAGCTAGGTTAGGTTAGGTTAGGTAGGTTAGGTAGACGAAAAAACATTAATTCATGAAAACTTGGCTTATTAGGCAAATCGGGCCTTGCATAGTAGGCTGAGAAGTGAGTTCTGGCTATTAGGTACGACATATATATATATATATATATATATATATATATATATATATAATATGCCCCTGTATCAGCATGGCAGCAACAGCTGGTAAAGCATTTATGCAACAACTCTGCAACAATTTGTATAGTGCAGTGGGTGTTGCTGTAATATGCAAATGCAGGTGGATGTAATTATTTAAATCCATCAATCTTGCTAAATACTGATGGCTCGTTGGGTAATTCAGAGCGCTGCATTTGTGATCGCCAGAGCGTAATGGATCTATATATATATTAAATACGATTTCGTAGAGTTGCCTTTCATTATGTATAAACGGGATTGGAAATCATAAAATACTTTTACCTGCGCCAAACTGATTGGCTTCCTCTCTCCATTTTTGTGTTCACAATTGGTCCAAAATGAATGGATGTTGTGTGAGGTAATTAATGTGTTCCAAGGGCTAGCAGCTTGTTGTGAGGGATGGGTCTAGTATGATCAAGGGGTGGTAATGGTATGACATATCTCTCTCTGTCTCTGTCTGTCTCTGTCTTTCTCTCTCTCCCTGTCTCTCTCTCTCTCTGTCTGTCTGTCTCTCTCTGTCTGTCTCTTTCTCTCTGTCTGTCTCTCTCTCTCTCTCTCTCTCTCTCTCTCTCTCTCTCTCTCTCTCAAAGTACAACAAGGCCATGAAGTAGATGCAGTGTTCATGGACATCTCTAGACCTCTGGCTGAGGTACCTCGTGACACTCTGGCACAGACACCACAAACTCGCCAAATAAATACTAGCATGTATAAAACAAAAGTTAAAACCAAACAAAAGAGAGGAATGGGGTCGTCCTTAAGGGAAATGAATCAGACAACCACCCTCTGGTGGGTAGGGCAATGGCGTCAACCCCTTGTGGTCATACACCCACCCTCTGGTGGGTAGGGCAATGGCGTCAACCCCTTGTGGTCATACACCCACCCTCTGGTGGGTAGGGCAATGGCGTCAACCCCTTGTGGTCATACACCCACCCTCTGGTGGGTCGGGCAATGGCGTCAACCCCTTGTGGTCATACACCCACCCTCTGGTGGGTCGGGCAATGGCGTCAACCCCTTGTGGTCATACACACACCCTCTGGTGGGTAGGGCAATGGCGTCAACCCCTTGTGGTCATACACCCACCCTCTGGTGGGTAGGGCAATGGCGTCAACCCCTTGTGGTCATACACCCACCCTCTGGTGGGTAGGGCAATGGCGTCAACCCCTTGTGGTCATACAACCACCCTCTGGTGGGTCGGGCAATGGCGTCAACCCCTTGTGGTCATACACCCACCCTCTGGTGGGTCGGGCAATGGCGTCAACCCCTTGTGGTCATACACCCACCCTCTGGTGGGTAGGGCAATGGCGTCAACCCCTTGTGGTCATACACCCACCCTCTGGTGGGTAGGGCAATGGCGTCAACCCCTTGTGGTCATACACCCACCCTCTGGTGGGTAGGGCAATGGCGTCAACCCCTTGTGGTCATACACCCACCCTCTGGTGGGTCGGGCAATGGCGTCAACCCCTTGTGGTCATACACCCACCCTCTGGTGGGTCGGGCAATGGCGTCAACCCCTTGTGGTCATACACACACCTGATATAAAGGAGAACATTTCAACACAAACCATCCAATTTGCGGATGACACAAAGCTCTGTGGAGGAAGTGGGAAGCGAGAGGACTAATGAATTCTAACAAAAGTCAGAAGACTGGCGAATGCTTTTCAATATTGGAATGTGCAAGACCTTCCATATAGAAGGTAATATTTTATATTGTAACTACCATTTCAGCAGCACGACCCTCTACCATGTTGATGTTTAATTGGTGGTTACTGTCTACCAGTCATTAACAGTTGTTCAGGAAGGAGCTGGGACTTGAAACAAAAATTAATTATCAATAGAACCTTTAACTTAAAGGTAAAGAAAATGGTAATTTAGCTGTACACAGGTTTTGTGCGCCCCTTTCATGACTTTAAGCTCAACAGACCACAATGTACGAGAGAAAACATACTGTTTTTAACCCATAAGGTATAAACCTATGGAACCGCCTACCCGCCGAAACAGTGAATGCCAAAATATGACTTCGAATCTACTCCAACTGTAGTAATATGGTGAGGAGTAGTGGGAGGACCTGTGCAAGATGGTCACTCCCTGGACCCGTCGAGGCTGCAGGAGATGGTAGCCAACCGATAAATAGGTAAATGAACCTATTCCTGAGACCCATATAGATTATATCCCTCATAATCCGTCCACACGACCCTCACAAACACACACATTTCCCCCTCACATTCCCTCTCCTCTCCCCTCCCTTCCCTCACACCTACACCATCCATCAAGTACCGGAGAGCCCCCCAGCTCTCCCCTCGCCCACGTCACCACACAGCTCAACTAAGTTTCCCCTCTCATTCCGGCATTGCCCGCCAGCAGGAAAAAATGGAATATTGCTTGGCTGAGATTTATAGGAGTTTGAGATCTGAATACGGATTCTTGAAGATTCTTTATCAATTATTATTTTTATATTGGGAACGAGAGGAGGAATTTTTCCTATTTTCAAGTAATCGTGAAGTTTTGCCGCAATTTTAAAAGAAAGTCTCAAATCGTGGGAGGGAGGATGAGCTTAGATATACTCCTTCAAAGAGAAAATTGTAGTGGTGATTCGAATCCCGGTGATCACGGAGCTCCCAAGAGGAAGAAACGAAAATAGAAGGTTGTAAAAGTTGATGTTGTGGAAGATGAAGATGTTGTTTATGGTGACACGTCGCCTCCTGGGTGACACATGATGGGGGGAGGTGACACACGCCGCCTCCTGGGTGACACATGATGGGGGGGAGGGGGGTGACACACGCCGCCTCCTGGGTGACACATGATGGGGGGGAGGGGGGTGACACACGCCGCCTCCTGGGTGACACATGATGGGGGGAGGGTGGCACACGCCGCCTCCTGGGTGACACATGATGGGGGGAGGTGACACACGCCGCCTCCTGGGTGACACATGATGGGGGGAGGTGACACACGCCGCCTCCTGGGTGACACATGATGGGGGGAGGGTGACACACGCCGCCTCCTGGGTGACACATGATGGGGGGAGGGGAGGTGACACACGCAGCCTCCTGGGTGACACATGATGGGGGGAGGGTGACACACGCCGCCTCCTGGGTGACACATGATGGGGGGAGGGTGACACAGGCCGCCTCCTGGGTGACACATGATGGGGGGAGGGGGGGTGACACACGCCGCCTCCTGGGTGACACATGATGGGGGGAGGGGGGGTGACACACGCAGCCTCCTGGGTGACACATGATGGGGGAGGTGACACACGCCGCCTCCTGGGTGACACATGATGGGGGGAGGGTGACACATGCCGCCTACTGGGTGACACATGATGGGGGGAGGGGGGGGTGACACACGCAGCCTCCTGGGTGACACATGATGGGGGGAGGGTGACACACGCCGCCTCCTGGGTGACACATGATGGGGGGAGGGTGACACATGCCGCCTACTGGGTGACACATGATGGAGGGAGGGGGGGGGTGACACACGCAGCCTCCTGGGTGACACATGATGGGGGGAGGGTGACACACGCCGCCTCCTGGGTGACACATGATGGGGGGAGGGTGACACATGATGGGGGAGGGAGGAGAGAGCGGGGGGAAGAAGGGAGGGGATGATAAAGCATGATATAGAGAGATGCTCACTGGAGGAGTTTCACAACACTTGAGTGAGGATAGTTAGGACGGTCGGCTTTGCTCTGGTACTTAAGCCTATCAACCTCTGGAGGGTTATTAAGGCCTATCAACCTCTGGAGGGTCAATAAGGCCTATCAGCCTCTGGAGGGTCATTAAGGCCTATCAACCTCTGGAGGGTTATTAAAGCCTATCAACCTCTGGAGGGTCATTAAGGCCTATCAACCACTGGAGGGTTATTAAGGCCTATCAACCTCAAGAGAATTATAAAGGCCTATCAGCCTCTGGAGGGTCATTAAGGCCTATCAACCTCTAGAGGATTATTAAGGCCTATCAACCTCTGGAGGGTTATTAAGGCCTATCAACCTCTGGAGGGTTATTAAGGCCTATCAACCTCTGGAGGGTCATTAAGGCCTATCAACCTCTGGAGGGTTATTAAGGCCTATCAAGCTCTGGAGGGTTATTAAGGCCTATCAACCTCTGGAGGGTTATTAAGGCCTATCAACTTCTGGAGGGTTATTAAGGCCTATCAACCTCTGGAGGGTTATTTAGGCCTATCAACCTCTGGAGGATTATTAAGGCCTATCAACCTCTGGAGGGTTATTAAGGCCTATCAACCTCTGGAGGGTTATTAAGGCCTATCAACCTCTGGAGGGTTACTAAGGCCTATCAACCTCTGGAGGGTTATTAAGGCCTATCAATCTCTGGAGTGTTATTAAGGCCTATCAACCTCTGGAGGGTTATTAAGTCCTATCAACTTCTGGAGGGTTATTAAGGCCTATCTACCTCTGGAGGGTTATTAATGCATATCAACCTCTGGAGGGTTATTAAGGCCTATCAACCTCTGGAGGGTTATTAAAGCCTATGAAACTCTAGAGGGATATTAAGGCCTATCAACCTCTGGATGGTTATTAAGGTCTATCAACCTCTGGAGGGTTATTAAGGCCTATCAACCTCTGGAGGGTTAGTAATCCTTATCAACCTCTGGAGGGATATTAAGGCCTATCAACTTCTGACGGGTTATTAGGCCTATCAACCTCTGGAGGGTTATTCAGGCATATCAACATCTGGAGGGTTATTAAGGCCAATCAACCTATAGAGGGTTATTAAGGCCTATCAACCTCTGGAGGTTTATTAGGCCTATCAGCCTTTGGAGGATTATTATTGACTATCAACCTCTGTAGGGTTATTAAGGCCTATCAAGCTCTAGAGGGTTATTAAGGACTATCAACCTCTGGAGGGTTATTAAGGCCTACCAACCTCTGGAGGGTTATTAGGCCTGTCAACCTCTGGAGGGTTATTAAGGCCTATCAACTTCTGGAGGGTTATTAAGGCCTATCTACCTCTTAAGGGTTATTAATACATATCAACCTCTGGAGGGTTATTAAGGCCTATCAACCTCTGGAGGGTTATTAAGGCCTATCAAACTCTGGAGAGTTATTAAGGCCTATCAACCTCTGGAGGGTTATTAAGGCCTATCAACTTCTGGAGGGTTATTAAGGCCTATCAACCTCTGGAGGGTTATTAGGCCTATCAACCTATGAAGGGTTATTAGGCCTATCAACCTCTGGAGGGTTATTCAGGCATATCAACATCTGGAGGGTTAGTAATCCTTATCAACCTCTGGAGGGATATTAAGGCCTATCAACCTCTGGCGGGTTATTAAGGCCAATCAACCTCTGGACGGTTATTAAGGCCTATCAACCTCTGGAGGGTTATTAAGGCCTATCAACCTCTGGAGGGTTATTAAGGCCAATCAACCTCTGGACGGTTATTAAGGCCTATCAACCTCTGGAGGGTTATTAAGGCCTATCAACCTCTGGAGGGTTATTAAGGCCTATCAACCTCTGGAGGGTTATTAAGGCCAATCAACCTCTGGACGGTTCTTAAGGCCTATCAACCTCTGGAGGTTTATTAAGGCCTATCAACCTCTGGAGGGTTATTAAGGCCAATCAACCTCTGGACGGTTATTAAGGCCTATCAACCTCTGGAGGGTTATTAAGGCCTATCAACCTCTGGAGGGTTAGTAATCCTTATCAACCTCTGGAGGGATATTAAGGCCTATCAACCTCTGGCGGGTTATTAAGGACTATTAACCTCTTGAAGGTTATTAAGGCCTATCAACCTCTGGAGGGTTATTAATGACTATCAACCTCTGGAGGGTTATTAAGGCCTATCAAGCTCTGGAGGGTTATTAAGGACTATCAACCTCTGGGGGGTTATTAAGGTCTACCAACCTCTGTAGGATTATTAGGCCTATCAACCTCTGGTGGGTTATTAAGGCCTATCAACCTCTGGAGGGTTATTAAGGCCTATCAACCATTGAAGGGTTATTAAGGCCTATCTACCTCTGGAGGGTTATTAAGGCCTATCAACCTCTGGAGGGTTATTCAGGCATATCAACCTCTGGAGGGTTATTAAGGCCTATCAACCTCTGGAGGGTTATTAAGGCCTATCAACCTCTGGAGGGTTATTAAGGCCAATCAACCTCTGGACGGTTATTAAGGCCTATCAACCTCTGGAGGATTATTAAGGCCTATCAACCTCTGGAGGGTTATTAAGGCCTATCAACCTCTGGAGGGTTATTAAGGCCTATCAACCTCTGGAGGGTTATTAAGGACTATCAACCTCTGGAGGGTTATTAAGGCCTATCAACGTCTGGATGGTAATTAAGGCCTATCGACCTCTGGAGGGTTATTAATCCCTATCAACCTCTGCAGGGCTATTAAGGCCTATCAACCTCTGGACGGTTATTAAGGCCTATCAACCTCTGGAGGATTATTAAGGCCTATCAACCTCTGGAGGGTTATTAAGGCCAATCAACCTCTGGAGGGTTATTAAGGCCAATCAACTTCTGAAGGGTTATTAAGGCCTTTCAACCTCTTTGGGGTATTAAGGTGTATCAACCTCTGGAGGGGTATTAAGGCCTATCAACCTCTGGAAGGGTATTTAGGCCTATCAACCTCTGGAAGGGTATTAAGGCCTATCAACCTCTGGAGAGTTATTACGGCCAATCAACCTCTGGTGGTTCATCACCCCCCCTCACGCCCCATCACCCACGAACACCACCTCATGTCCCATCACCCACGAACACCCCCTCACGCCCCATCACCCACGAACACCCCCTCACGTCCCATCACCCAGGAAGACCCCTTCACGCCCCATCACCCACGAACACCCCCCTCACGTCCCATCACCCACGAACACCCCATCACCCACGAACACCCCCCTCACGCCCCATCACCCAGGAACACCCCCTCACGCCCCATCAGCCAGGAGCACCCCCTCACGCCCCATCACCCAGGAACACCCCCTCACGCCCCATCACCCACGAACACCCCCTCACGTCCCATCACCCAGGAAGACCCCTTCACGCCCCTTCACCCAGGAAGACCCCTTCACGCCCCATCACCCAGGAACACCCCCTCACGCCCCATCACCCACGAACACCCCATCACCCAGGAACACCCCCCTCACGCCCCATCACCCAGAAACACCCCCTCATGCCTCATCACCCACGAACACCCCCTCACACCCCATCACCCAGGAACACCCCCTCACGCCCCATCACCCACGAACACCCCCTCACGTCCCATCACCCAGGAAGACCCCTTCACGCCCCATCACCCACGAACACCCCCCTCACGTCCCATCACCCACGAACACCCCATCACCCACGAACACCCCCCTCACGTCCCATCACCCAGGAACACCCCCTCACGCCCCATCAGCCAGGCGCACCCCATCACACCCCATCACCCAGGAACACCCCCCTCACACCCCATCACCCAGGAACACCCCCTCACGCCCCATCACCCAGGAACACCCCCTCACGCCCCATCACCCAGGAACACCCCCTCACGCCCCATCAGCCAGGAACACCCCATCACCCAGGAACACCCCCTCACACCCCATCACCCAGGAACACCCCCCTCACGCCCCATCAGCCAGGAGCACCCCCTCACGCCCCATCAGCCAGGAACACCCCCTCACGCCCCATCACCCAGGAACATCCCCTCACGCCCCATCACCCAGGAACACCCCCTCACGCCCCATCACCCAGGAACACCCCCTCACGCCCCATCACCCACGAACACCCCCTCACGCTCCATCACCCACGAACACCCCCTCACGCCCCATCACCCACGAACACCCCCTCACGCCCCATCACCCACGAACACCCCCTCACGCTCCATCACCCACGAACACCCCCTCACGCCCCATCACCCACGAACACCCCCTCACGCTCCATCACCCACGAACACCCCCTCACGCTCCATCACCCACGAACACCCCCTCACGCCCCATCACCCAGGAACACCCCCTCACGCCCCATCACCCACGAACACCCCCTCACGCTCCATCACCCACGAACACCCCCTCACGCCCCATCACCCACGAACACCCCCTCACGCTCCATCACCCACGAACACCCCCTCACGCTCCATCACCCACGAACACCCCCTCACGCCCCATCACCCACGAACACCCCCTCACGCCCCATCACCCACGAACACCCCCTCACGCTCCATCACCCACGAACACCCCCTCACGTCCCATCACCCAGGAACACCCCCTCACGCCCCATCACCCAGGAACACCCCCTCACGCCCCATCACCCAGGAACACCCCCTCACGCTCCATCACCCACGAACACCCCCTCACGCCCCATCACCCACGAACACCCCCTCACGCTCCATCACCCAGGAACACCCCCTCACGCTCCATCACCCAGGAACACCCCCTCACGCCCCATCACCCAGGAACACCCCCCTCACGCCCCATCACCCACGAACACCCCCTCACGCCCCATCACCCACGATCACTCCCTCACGCTCCATCACCCAGGAACACCCCCTCACGCCCCATCACCCAGGAACACCCCCTCACGCCCCATCACCCAGGAACACCCCCTCACGCCCCATCACCCAGGAACACCCCCTCACGCCCCATCACCCAGGAACACCCCCTCACGCCCCATCACCCAGGAACACCCCCTCACGCCCCATCACCCAGGAGCACCCCATCAACACTCCCCTAAGGACTCCCTTCATTGTTTAACAGCAACACTGAGCGAGTTTATTGTCGCTGGGCTCGACCCAACGACCCGTAAATGGTGGTTTTAACACTCTTGCTCTTGAGAGTTTCCCAAGGTGCTCTTACCACCCCCCCCCCCTCACCCAAGGTGCTCTTACCACCCCCCCCTCACCCAAGGTGCTCTTACCACCCCCCCTCTCACCCAAGGTGCTCTTACCACCCCCCCCCCTCACCCAAGGTGCTCTTACCACCCCCCCCTCACCCAAGGTGCTCTTACCACCCCCCCTCTCACCCAAGGTGCTCTTACCACCCCCCCCCTCACCCAAGGTGCTCTTACCACCCCCCCTCTCACCCAAGGTGCTCTTACCACCCCCCCCTCACCCAAGGTGCTCTTACCACCCCCCCTCTCACCCAAGGTGCTCTTACCACCCCCCCCCCTCACCCAAGGTGCTCTTACCACCCCCCCTCACCCAAGGTGCTCTTACCACCCCCCCCTCACCCAAGGTGCTCTTACCACCCCCCCCTCACCCAAGGTGCTCTTACCACCCCCCCCCCTCACCCAAGGTGCTCTTACCACCCCCCCCTCACCCAAGGTGCTCTTACCACCCCCCCCCCTCACCCAAGGTGCTCTTACCACCCCCCCCCCTCACCCAAGGTGCTCTTACCACCCCCCCCCCTCACCCAAGGTGCTCTTACCACCCCCCCCCCTCACCCAAGGTGCTCTTACCACCCCCCCTCTCACCCAAGGTGCTCTTACCACCCCCCCCTCACCAGAGGTGCTCTTACCACCCCCCCCTCACCCAAGGTGCTCTTACCACCCCCCCCTCACCCAAGGTGCTCTTACCACCCCCCCCTCACCCAAGGTGCTCTTACCACCCCCCCCCCTCACCCAAGGTGCTCTTACCACCCCCCCCCTCACCCAAGGTGCTGTTACCACCCCCCCCCCTCACCCAAGGTGCTCTTACCACCCCCCCCCCCTCACCCAAGGTGCTCTTACCACCCCCCCCCCCCTCACCCAAGGTGCTCTTACCACCCCCCCCCTCACCCAAGGTGCTCTTACCACCCCCCCTCTCACCCAAGGTGCTCTTACCACCCCCCCCTCACCAGAGGTGCTCTTACCACCCCCCCCCTCACCCAAGGTGCTCTTACCACCCCCCCCCCTCACCCAAGGTGCTCTTACCACCCCACCCCCCCTCACCCAAGGTGCTCTTACCACCCCACCCCCCCTCACCCAAGGTGCTCTTACCACCCCACCCCCCCTCACCCAAGGTGCTCTTACCACCCCCCCCCCCTCACCCAAGGTGCTCTTACTACCCCCCCCTCACCCAAGGTGCTCTTACCACCCCCCCCTCACCCAAGGTGCTCTTACTACCCCCCCCCTCACCCAAGGTGTTCACTCTTGCTGTTGTTATTGTTCTTGTTATTGTTATCATTAATGTTATTTATGTTATGTGTTGGGGTAATACAGAGTGTTTGGCCGGCTGAGTCTGAGAGGGAAGTAATAACGTGGGTCAGGTATTAACGAGTCAGGTGTTTCCTATATTTTGTGAGTCTGTGTTCACCTAGGTGTTCTTATGGGGGGTTGAGCTCTGGCTCTTTGGTCCCGCCTCTCAACTGTCAATCAACAGGTGTACAGATTCCTGAGCCTACTGGGCTCTATCATATCTACACTTGAAACTGTGTATGGAGTCAGCCTCCACCACATCATTTCCTAATGAATGCATTCATTTATTAACTACTCTGACACTGAAAAAATTCTATGTAACGTCTCTGTGGCTCATCTGGATACTAAGTTTCCACCTGTGTCCCCTTGTTCGTGTCCCACCAGTGCTGAAGAGTTTGTCCTAGTCCACCCTGTCAATTCCCCTGACAATTTTGTAGGTGGTTATCATGTCTCCCCTTACTCTTCTGTTTTCCAGGGTTGTGAGGTTCAGCTCCCTTAGCCTTTCCTCGTAACTCATTCCTCTCAGTTCCGGGACGAGCCTGCTGGCATACCTCTGAATCTTCTCTAACTTCGTCTTGTGTCTAACTAGGTATGGACTCCAGGCTGGAGCTGCATACTCCAAGATTGGTCTTACATAAGTGGTATACAGGGTTCTGAAAGATTCCTTACACAAGTTTCTAAAGGCAGTTCTTATATTGGCCAGGTTCGGTGTGATATCAACCCTCAGATCTTTCTCTCTATATGACTCTTGTAGAATTTCACCTCCCAGATGGTACCTTGTGTTAAGCCTCCTGCTCCCTTCGCTTAATTTCATTACTTTACACTTTCCTGAGTTGAACTTTATAGCAGCCATTTTCTAGACCATTCCTCCAGTTTGTCCAGGTCATCCTGTAGTCTCTGTCTATCTTCATCTGCTTTGATTCTTCTCATAATTTTTCCATCGTCAGCAAACATTGAGAGGAATGAGTCTATACCCTCTGGAAGGTCGTTTACATATACTAGAAACAGGATAGGCCGAGTACAGAGCCCTGTGGGACTCCGCTGGTGACATCTCGCCACTCTGATGCCTCCCCCTCACCGTTACTCGCTGTTTCCTATTACTTAGATACTTCCTTATCCACTGGAGCGCCTTACCTTTCACTCCTGCCTGTTGCAGGAGTGAAAGGTAAGGCGCTCCAGTGGATAAGAAAGAAAATGCAGTCTGCCCAGCCTTCTCTTTCCTGCCTAATTTGTGTTGTTTGGTCATAGAATTCTATTAAACCTGTGGGGCACGATTTACCATCTCTCGTGGTAAGTTCGTGGGTGATGGGGCGTGAGGGGGTGTTCCTGAGTGATGGGGCGTGAGGGGGTGTTCCTGGGTGATGGGGCGTGAGGGGGTGTTCCTGGGTGATGGGGCGTGAGGGAGTGTTCGTGGGTGATGGGGCGTGAGGGGGTGTTCCTGGGTGATGGGGCGTGAGGGGGTGTTCCTGGGTGATGGGGCGTGAGGGAGTGTTCCTGGGTGATGGGGTGTTCGTGGGTGATGGGGCATGAGGGGGTGTTCCTGGCTGATGGGGCGTGAGGGGGTGTTCCTGGCTGATGGGGCGTGAGGGGGTGTTCCTGGCTGATGGGGCGTGAGGGGGTGTTCCTGGCTGATGGGGCGTGAGGGGGTGTTCCTGGCTGATGGGGCGTGAGGGGGTGTTCCTGGCTGATGGGGCGTGAGGGGGTGTTCCTGGCTGATGGAGCGTGAGGGGGTGTTCCTGGGTGATGGGGCGTGAGGGGGGTGCTCCTGGCTGATGGGGCGTGAGGGGGTGCTCCTGGGTGATGGGGTGTGAGGGGGGTGTTCCTTGGTGATGGGGCGTGAGGGGGTGTTCGTGGGTGATGGAGCGTGAGGGGGTGTTCCTGGCTGATGGGGCGTGAGGGGGTGTTCCTGGGTGATGGGGCGTGAGGGGGTGTTCCTGGGTGATGGGGCGTGAGGGGGTGTTCCTGGGTGATGGGGTGTGAGGGGGTGTTCCTGGGTGATGGGGCGTGAGGGGGTGTTCCTGGGTGATGGGGCGTGAGGAGGTGTTCCTGGGTGATGGGGCGTGAGGGGGTGTTCCTGGGTGATGGGGCGTGAGGGGGTGTTCCTGGGTGATGGGGCGTGAGGGGGTGTTCCTAGGTGATGGGGCGTGAGGGGGTGTTCCTTGGTGATGGGGCGTGAGGGGGTGTTCCTGGGTGATGGGGTTTGAGGGGGTGTTCCTGGGTGATGGGGCGTGAGGGGGTGTTCCTGGGTAATGGGGCGTGAGGGAGTGTTCGTGGGTGATGGGCCGTGAAGGGGTGTTCGTGGGTGATGGAGCGTGAGGGGGGTGCTCCTGGGTGATGGGGCGTGAGGGGGTGTTCCTGGGTGATGGGGCGTGAGGGGGTGTTCCTGGGTGATGGGGTGTTCCTGGGTGATGGGGTGTTCCTGGGTGATGGGGCGTGAGGGGGTGTTCCTGGGTAATGGGGCGTGAGGGAGTGTTCGTGGGTGATGGGCCGTGAAGGGGTGTTCGTGGGTGATGGGGCGATAGGGGGGTGTTCCTGGGTGATGGGGCGTGAGGGGGTGTTCGTGGGTGATGGGGCGTGAGGGGGGTGTTCGTGGGTGATGGGACGTGAGGGGGGTGTTCGTGGGTGATGGGGCGTGAGGGGGTGTTCGTGAGTGATGGGGCGTGAGGGAGTGTTCGTGGGTGATGGGGCGTGAGGGAGTGTTCGTGGGTGATGGGGCGTGAGGGAGTGTTCGTGGGTGATGGGCCGTGAAGGGGTGTTCGTGGGTGATGGGGCGTGAGGGGGTGTTCCTGGCTGATGGGGCGTGAGGGGGTGTTCCTGGCTGATGGGGCGTGAGGGGGTGTTCCTGGCTGATGGGGCGTGAGGGGGTGTTCCTGGCTGATGGGGCGTGAGGGGGTGTTCCTGGCTGATGGGGCGTGAGGGGGTGTTCCTGGCTGATGGGGCGTGAGGGGGTGTTCCTGGCTGATGGGGCGTGAGGGGGTGTTCCTGGCTGATGGAGCGTGAGGGGGTGTTCCTGGGTGATGGGGCGTGAGGGGGGTGCTCCTGGCTGATGGGGCGTGAGGGGGTGCTCCTGGGTGATGGGGTGTGAGGGGGGTGTTCCTTGGTGATGGGGCGTGAGGGGGTGTTCGTGGGTGATGGAGCGTGAGGGGGTGTTCCTGGCTGATGGGGCGTGAGGGGGTGTTCCTGGGTGATGGGGCGTGAGGGGGTGTTCCTGGGTGATGGGGCGTGAGGGGGTGTTCCTGGGTGATGGGGTGTGAGGGGGTGTTCCTGGGTGATGGGGCGTGAGGGGGTGTTCCTGGGTGATGGGGCGTGAGGAGGTGTTCCTGGGTGATGGGGCGTGAGGGGGTGTTCCTGGGTGATGGGGCGTGAGGGGGTGTTCCTGGGTGATGGGGCGTGAGGGGGTGTTCCTAGGTGATGGGGCGTGAGGGGGTGTTCCTTGGTGATGGGGCGTGAGGGGGTGTTCCTGGGTGATGGGGTTTGAGGGGGTGTTCCTGGGTGATGGGGCGTGAGGGGGTGTTCCTGGGTAATGGGGCGTGAGGGAGTGTTCGTGGGTGATGGGCCGTGAAGGGGTGTTCGTGGGTGATGGAGCGTGAGGGGGGTGCTCCTGGGTGATGGGGCGTGAGGGGGTGTTCCTGGGTGATGGGGCGTGAGGGGGTGTTCCTGGGTGATGGGGTGTTCCTGGGTGATGGGGTGTTCCTGGGTGATGGGGCGTGAGGGGGTGTTCCTGGGTAATGGGGCGTGAGGGAGTGTTCGTGGGTGATGGGCCGTGAAGGGGTGTTCGTGGGTGATGGGGCGATAGGGGGGTGTTCCTGGGTGATGGGGCGTGAGGGGGTGTTCGTGGGTGATGGGGCGTGAGGGGGGTGTTCGTGGGTGATGGGACGTGAGGGGGGTGTTCGTGGGTGATGGGGCGTGAGGGGGTGTTCGTGAGTGATGGGGCGTGAGGGAGTGTTCGTGGGTGATGGGGCGTGAGGGAGTGTTCGTGGGTGATGGGGCGTGAGGGAGTGTTCGTGGGTGATGGGCCGTGAAGGGGTGTTCGTGGGTGATGGGGCGTGAGGGGGGTGTTCGTGGGTAATGGGGCGTGAGGGGGTGTTCGTGGGTGATGGGACGTGAGGGGGATGTTCGTGGGTGATGGGACGTGAGGGGGATGTTCGTGGGTGATGGGACGTGAGGGGGTGTTCGTGGGTGATGGGACGTGAGGGGGTGTTCGTGGGTGATGGGGCGTGAGGGGGGATGTTCGTGGGTGATGGGACGTAAGGGGGTGTTCCTGGTGATGGGGCGTGAGGGGGGATGTTCGTGGGTGATGGGACGTGAGGGGGGATGTTCGTGGGTGATGGGACGTGAGGGGGTGTTCCTGGGTGATGGGGCGTGAGGGGGGTGTTCGTGTGTGATGGGGCGTGAGGGGGGATGTTCGTGGGTGATGGGACGTGAGGGGGTGTTCGTGGGTGATGGGGCGTGAGGGGGTGTTCGTGGGTGATGGGACGTGAGGGGGTGTTCGTGGGTGATGGGGCGTGAGGGGGTGTTCGTGGGTGATGGGGCATGAGGGGGTGTTCGTGGGTGATGGGACGTGAGGGGGGTGTTCGTGGGTGATGGGGCATGAGGGGGTGTTCGTGGGTGATGGGGCGTGAGGGGGTGTTCGTGGGTGATGGGACGTGAGGGGGGTGTTCGTGGGTGATGGGGCATGAGGGGGTGTTCGTGGGTGATGGGGCGTGAGGGGGTGTTCGTGGGTGATGGGACGTGAGGGGGGTGTTCGTGGGTGATGGGGCGTGAGGGGGTGTTCGTGGGTGATGGGGCGTGAGGGGGTGTTCGTGGGTGATGGGACGTGAGGGGGTGTTCGTGGGTGATGGGGCGTGAGGGGGTGTTCGTGGGTGATGGGGCGTGAGTGGGTGTTCGTGGGTGATGGGGCGTGAGGGAGTGTTCGTGGGTGATGGGATGTGAGGGGATGTTCGTGGGTGACACAGGTTCCACCTGTGTCCCCTTGTTCGCGTCCCACCCGTGTTAAACAGTTTATCTCTATCTACTCTCCCAATTCCACTGAGAATATTGTATGTTGTAACACAAGGTTAAAATTTAACCCTTGTAATACTCTTCTTGTAATACTGCCTTACTTGTAGCACTCGGTAAGTAATCAATATAATCCCAAGTGAATACCACAGTACCACTCCTCAGTGGGGGAGAATGGACGAGTCTGGGGTGAGAGAGAGGGCGGGCGAGGAGAGTTGGCACAGAAAACGGATACCTTCAAGGGGAGACTTGTAGGAAGTGAATATAACATAGGGGGAACAGAGTAATGGGAAGAGAAGGAAGGGGAGGAGGAGGAAGGGTAAATAGTAGGAAGATGCATGGGTAAACAGGTGCCTCGTAGCCTGGTGGATAGCGCGCAGGACTCGTAATTCTGTGGCGCGGGTTCGATTCCCGCACGAGGCAGAAACAAATGGGCAAAGTTTCTTTCACCCTGAATGCCCCTAGCAGTAAATAGGTACCTGGGAGTTAGTCAGCTGTCACGGGCTGCTTCCTGGGGGTGGAGGCCTGGTCGAGGACCGGGCCGCGGGGACACTAAAGCCCCGAAATCATCTCAAGATAATCTCAAGATAAACAGAGAGATTATTAAAACGCTGCCACCATCCTGTCAATTTCCTGTCAAAATAAGATCGAAATTAACGTAATTAAAGTGTGGGAGGTTGACTGACCGACACACACACACACGGGAGATGACAGTGGGGCACCAATGGACACCTAAGGATGTAAATATAATATAAGGTTATTAAGTCAAAATTATAATATTTACCACAGATTCTAAGTCCATACACACTGCCAAATCCACTTGAGGTGGAGGTCACTAGAGGTGGAGGCCACTAGAGGTGGTGGCCACTAGAGGTGGAGGCCACTAGAGGTGGTGGTCACTAGAGGTAGTGGCCACTAGAGGTGGTGGCCACTAGAGGTGGAGGCCACTAGAGGTGGTGGTCACTAGAGATGGAGGCCACTAGAGGTGGAGGCCACTAGAGGTGGTGGCCACTAGAGGTGGAGGCCACTAGAGGTGGAGGCCACTAGAGGTGGAGGTCACTAGAGATGGAGGCCACTAGAGGTGGAGGCCACTAGAGGTGGTGGTCACTAGAGGTGGTGGCCAGTACAGGTGGAGGCCACTAGAGGTGGAGGCCACTAGAGGTGGAGGCCACTAGAGGTGGTGGTCACTAGAGGTGGTGGCCAGTACAGGTGGAGGCCACTAGAGGTGGAGGCCACTAGAGGTGGAGGCCACTAGAGGTGGTGGTCACTAGAGGTGGAGGCCACTAGAGGTGGTGGTCACTAGAGGTGGAGGTCACTAGAGGTGGTGGCCACTAGAGGTGGAGGCCACTAGAGGTGGTGGTCACTAGAGGTGGTGGCCACTAGAGGTGGTGGCCACTAGAGGTGGAGGCCACTAGAGGTGGTGGTCACTAGAGGTGGAGGTCACTAGAGGTGGTGGCCACTAGAGGTGGAGGTCACTAGAGGTGGTGGCCACTAGAGGTGGAGGTCACTAGAGATGGAGGCCACTAGAGGTGGAGGCCACTAGAGGTGGAGGCCACTAGAGGTGGTGGTCACTAGAGGTGGTGGCCACTAGAGGTGGAGGCCACTAGAGGTGGAGGCCACTAGAGGTGGAGGCCACTAGAGGTGGTGGTCACTAGAGGTGGTGGCCACTAGAGGTGGAGGTCACTAGAGGTGGTGGCCACTAGAGGTGGAGGTCACTAGAGATGGAGGCCACTAGAGGTGGAGGCCACTAGAGGTGGAGGCCACTAGAGGTGGTGGTCACTAGAGGTGGTGGCCACTAGAGGTGGAGGTCACTAGAGGTGGTGGCCACTAGAGGTGGAGGTCACTAGAGATGGAGGCCACTAGAGGTGGAGGCCACTAGAGGTGGAGGCCACTAGAGGTGGTGGTCACTAGAGGTGGTGGCCACTAGAGGTGGAGGCCACTAGAGGTGGAGGCCACTAGAGATGGAGGCCACTAGAGGTGGAGGCCACTAGAGGTGGAGGCCACTAGAGGTGGTGGACACTAGAGGTGGAGGCCACTAGAGGTGGAGGCCACTAGAGGTGGTGGTCACTAGAGGTGGTGGCCACTAGAGGTGGTGGTCACTAGAGATGGAGGCCACTAGAGGTGGAGGCCACTAGAGGTGGTGGTCACTAGAGGTGGTGGCCACTAGAGGTGGTGGCCACTAGAGGTGGAGGCCACTAGAGGTAGTGGCCACTAGAGATGGAGGCCACCAGAGGTGGTGGTCACTAGAGGAGGTGGCCACTAGAGGTGGTGGCCACTAGAGGTGGTGGCCACTAGAGGTGGTGGTCACTAGAGATAAAGGCCACTAGAGGTGGTGGCCACTAGAGGTGGAGGCCACTAGAGGTAGTGGCCACTAGAGATGGAGGCCACCAGAGGTGGTGGTCACTAGAGGAGGTGGCCACTAGAGGTGGTGGCCACTAGAGGTGGTGGCCACTAGAGGTGGTGGCCACTAGAGGTGGTGGCCACTAGAGGTGGTGGCCACTAGAGGTGGTGGCCACTAGAGGTAGTGGCCACTAGAGGTGGTGGCCACTAGAGGTGGTGGCCACTAGAGGTGGTGGCCACTAGAGGTGGTGGTCACTAGAGATAAAGGCCACTAGAGGTGGTGGCCACTAGAGGTAGTGGCCACTAGAGGTGGTGGCCACTAGAGGTGGTGGCCACTAGAGGTGGTGGCCACTAGAGGTGGTGGCCACTAGAGGTGGTGGCCACTAGAGGTGGTGGCCACTAGAGGTGGTGGCCACTAGAGGTGGAGGCCACTAGAGGTGGTGGCCCCTAGAGGTAGTGGCCACTAGAGATGGAGGCCACTAGAGGTGGAGGCCACTAGAGGAGGTGGCCACTAGAGGTGGTGGCCACTAGAGGTGGTGGCCACTAGAGGTGGTGGCCACTAGAGGTGGAGGCCACTAGAGGTGGTGGCCACTAGAGGTGGTGGCCACTAGAGGTGGAGGCCACTAGAGGTGGTGGCCACTAGAGGTAGTGGCCACTAGAGGTGGTGGCCACTAGAGGTGGTGGCCACTAGAGGTGGTGGCCACTAGAGGTAGTGGCCACTAGAGGTGGTGGCCACTAGAGGTGGTGGCCACTAGAGGTGGTGGCCACTAGAGGTAGTGGCCACTAGAGGTAGTGGCCACTAGAGGTAGTGGCCACTAGAGGTGGAGGCCACTAGAGGTGGTGGCCACTAGAGGTGGTGGCCACTAGAGGTAGTGGCCACTAGAGGTAGTGGCCACTAGAGGTGGTAGCCACTAGAGGTAGTGGCCACTAGAGGAGGTGGCCACTAGAGGTGGAGGCCACTAGAGGAGGTGGCCACTAGAGGAGGTGGCCACTAGAGGTGGAGGCCACTAGAGGAGGTGGCCACTAGAGGAGGTGGCCACTAGAGGTGGAGGCCACTAGAGGAGGTGGCCACTAGTGGTGGAGGCCACTAGAGGTAGTGGCCACTAGAGGTAGTGGCCACTAGAGGTGGTGGCCACTAGAGGTGGAGGCCACTAGAGGTGGTGGCCACTAGAGGTGGTGGCCACTAGAGGTGGAGGCCACTAGAGGAGGTGGCCACTAGAGGAGGTGGCCACTAGAGGTGGAGGCCACTAGAGGAGGTGGCCACTAGAGGTGGTGGCCACTAGAGGTGGTGGCACTCCTGTACACTAGAGTCCTCAATTGTCTCCTCCGCCTCTCCCTTTCCTTTTCTCTCCACATTTCCACTTCAATCTTATCTATCTCTTTCCTTTTCTCTATCCTTTCCTTTCTTCCATCTTTCCCTTTGTTGTAATTCCTCTTTCCTATTTCAATCCCTTTTCCGCTTCATGTCTTTCTTCCTCCTATCTTTCTGTCCCATAGATCTTTTATCTCTCACGTCTCTCCCGCTTGTCCTGTCTCCTCTCCTCTCCCCTCCCATCTTCACTGTCCCTCCCCCCTTCCCACTCCAGGTATGATGGGTCTTCCCCCTCATGCCACGAGGGGGGGGTGTAGAGATCATGTGTTTATGTAGGACGGTGTTTGCTGGATCAACACAAGTGAGGGGAAATGGATGAGAGGAGGAAGGGAGGGGTGAGGTAAGGGAGGGGGCGGGTGAGGGGGAGGGAGAGGTGACGGACGCGAAGGGAAGGGAAGGGAATCATCAGTAGAAAGCGCCATACCATTACAACTATATAGCACTTGGAAGGGATGAGGATGATGGTTAGGGACTGGACGGGGGCAGGAATGGTGCCCAGCCACCTGCAAGTGAGTCAAAATATTTAGATACGTCAAAAGCTTTAGATGTATCTAAAGCTTTTGACAAACTCAGGCACACACAGCCCTAAAATGCCAGGTACAAGAACTAGACATTCACTACTACTATTACAATCGAGAGGCGGGACCAAAGAGCCACAGCTCAACCTCTGTAAAGAAAACTATGTGAGTACTAAGCAGCCTCATACACCAGCCCGTCCTCCTAAGGTGCCCCAACGTCAAGAAACCGTCTTACTAAAGTGCCCTTATCTTAACCTATCAGAGGACCCAAAACAGAAAACGGGACAGTATGTCACTTTCGCTGGCCTCTTCCATTTTCTAGTACCGCCATTACTGGCCTTATGTAGCGCATACGGTCGAAAAGCGACGTTCTTTGTAAGAGGACAGGTTATCTTATCTTGAGGTTATCTTGAGATGATTTCAGGGCTTTTTTAGTGTCCCCGCGGCCCGGTCCTCGACCAGGCCTCCACCCCCAGGAAGCAGCCCGTGACAGCTGACTAACACCCAGGTACCTATTTACTGCTAGGTAACGGGGGCATAGGGTGAAAGAAACTCTGCCCAATGTTTCTCGTTGGCGCCTGGGATCGAACCCAGGATCAAACAGGCGAGCCCAGTGTGGCCAGTTATGCTTGGGGGTGACATAGTCGAGTTGAAGAGTGGAGGAGTACCACAAGGACGCTGCCCTTCACCCATGCTGCCCAGCACATATACAGCTGACCAGCTCCAGCCCCAACATGGAGAATATACCACATACTCTGACGATGTTACTCAGCTAATCTATCAATTGCGACAAAGTTGTTAGCGGCCAATAAGTCCAAGGCAGCAATGGAATTCATAAACTACTTTGAAAACCAATAGTTTTTTGTAACAACATACATTGCAAAAAGAAATTCAGAGCCCTGGATTGGCCAGTTATCCTTGACAACCGATCAGTCCAGCCTAGAAATATAAGCAGAATACTGGGACTCAAGACCTGAGCTGGTCGATGGGTGAGAATTAAACATTAAGTTACAAGGACGGTGTCATTAATACGTCAAGAGTATTGCAGTATTGCTCTTGTATAATCCAGCTCAGTGGTTGAGCTTGGGTGTATGTGGCGTGAAATACTCGCACCTGCTCTTGGAACAAAGCCAGGTGGCTTTAAGGATAAGTCGGTGACTTGTAGAACAGGTTAGGGAGGAAAGCCAGGTGGCTGGAAAGCCAGGTGGCTGGAAAGCCAGGTGGCTGGAAAGCCAGGTGGCTGGAGTAGAGAGTAAATAAGGATGTCTGTGACAGAGTGAACAACACCGGTGTTGACATCAGGGTTTTCAATCAACAAAACGTTGCGTGAAATTTTAGCCCAGTTCAATACCTCGTTATGGGTTCAAATGTTAAGGGGCATAACTTCAAAATATGCAATAAATGAAAACTGGTTCAATTTCAATCAAACTTTTTTGACTAGTTGTATATGAAAAGTGTTTCAACTGGTTCAATATCTCTGCATCGTAGCATAAACAGGAAGGGAGAATTTTTTTTTTAATTATTTGTCATCAATTTTCCAAAATTTTCAAAAATTAACATCAGACACAAGTTTCAACTGAAATTATGTCTATGACTCTCAGCTATCATAATAGAATATAATTAACGATTTTAATAATTAGTTTTATCCCCCAAAAAATTTCCAAAACAGTTAAAAAAATAAGATTTATTTTTTCAAATTTGTTCTCTTTTTTTTTTTATCAACCGAGTTGCATGAAACTTATACAACTTACTGACGTAAGCCTCTCTATAAGGGTGCCAGTTTTGGAAGAAATTGGTTGATGTCAACCACAGTCACAGGTGGCAGAATCTTTGACTTCATTTTTGTTTTTTTCAAGTAAATAATTTTCTTCATAAAAAGAGACTTTCACTTATTATTCAGTTTACATGAAACTTAAACCTTATATGTGTAACACGGGGTGGGGTGGGGGGGGGTGGGGGGGGGGGGGGAGGGGGTTGACTCTACCTCCGTCCTTTACCCGCCAGTATTATATTTACTTCAACTTAATTCCAAGGGACCCCAGAGTAACTCTAGCCGAGTCCTACGCCACGTGATCTTAGCCGCTCGATCGGTTAAGATTCTACAGCCCTCGTGACGTCGTACTAGACTTCTAGCAAACTCAAGGATCTCCTTCTGCTGCCACCACCAGACCATTAACCAGAAGCGTCAATTAATCGGGGTCTGGACCAATTAATCAATCATCAAAACCTTGCGGCTTGATCCCCAAATTACTTGGAAAAGGATGGATAATCTACGTTCTGTGTGTGAATTACAAAAACAAGGGGATATATATTAGCTCTTACTTTGCTAGGCTTGCGGCCCAAATAAACTCTGACTCGTCGAGACCACGTGACAAGGACATGCAAAATTATTCATGGAACTAATGAAATACAGAGAACAACCTAATCATTTATTTATGCAAAATCTAAACAACTAAATAAAGTCACTCCCTAACTGAACACTTCCTATTGAGGCATGAAATGAACTATTCACCTATAACAACTCTTAGCAACTGTATCTTGTCTACGGGACCAGCTGATGGGGTCCTGATCTTTTGGAGAGGTGAAGATGGTTGCCCTCCCCCGTCGCTGGCCTAGTCCACACTGTCTCTACCTAGCTCCCTCACCACTAGCGAGAGCTACGGAGTATCTATACGCCAGGTTACTAGTTTACTAAGCTGGGTTTAAATTGAACAACTAATCTCTGTTGTACTGAACAACCCAGATGGTTGAACTCTTATAAATTGATGGTAATCGTACAGGCATTTTAAGGAGAGGCTATTTAGGAGAGGCTTAGAATTTTGCAGTCTCCGTGGTGTAGTGGTAAGACACTCGCCTGGCGTTCCGCGAGCGCTATGTCATGGGTTCGTATCCTGGCCGGGGAGGATTTACTGGGCGCAAATCCTTAACTGTAGCCTCTGTTTAACGCAACAGTAAAATGTGTACTTGGATGAAAAAACGATTCTTCGCGGCAGGGGATCGTATTCCAGGGACCATAGGATTAAGGACTTGCCCGAAACGCTACGCGTACTAGTGGCTCTACAAGAATGTAACAACTCTTGTATATATCTCAAAAATTTCCAACTACAATATGGCTATTTGAACTTTGTGAATTACTAAATATGGAATGCTTTGGTGACCCTTGACCCAGGGTGGTCAAGAGTCATCCGCATCAGAGACTAGTTCTCTCTTATTGACGTCACTGACGGTGACTTACTCATTATTCCTACAAGTGAGAATACTCTTGATACTTGAACAGGCATATTATTGAATACAATTTGAATGAAAACTTGAATTCCTCTAAATTACTGAATTTTGTTAAATAATTCATTATATGTTGCTTTAAGACAAAGGCGACGGCCATTATGTAATCTTAACCGCTAATCCCTGGAGGTATGACCTCTTCTCTGCCGAGTCAGGTCGACTACCGTCTGACTCCACACTTTGATAACTACGCGGTCCCTCATGTCTACGAGAATCTATACTGAATAATTCCCTACAACAAACCCAGTTTGTTACATATGTAGCGTTTGCATCTCTATAACTGAGCTTAGGTATTTATTCCT
This sequence comes from Procambarus clarkii, assembly GCF_040958095.1. Lineage (NCBI taxonomy): Eukaryota > Metazoa > Arthropoda > Malacostraca > Decapoda > Cambaridae > Procambarus > Procambarus clarkii. The sequence goes on from NC_091162.1 coordinate 10,244,164, forward strand.
AAGTTCATTTATTGATTTTATAAATCCTAGATTTTATAAATACTGCTATCATAACATGTGTCAGCAAGGCGGACAGTCTGCCTGCTATCATCTCCTCTCTCTCTTTGTCTCTGTCTCTGTTTCACTCTCACTCTCTCTCTCTCTCTCTCTCTCTCTCTCTCTCTCTCTCTCTCTCTCTCTCTCTCTCTCTCTGTCTCTCTCTCTCTCTCTCTCTCTCTCTGTCTCTCTGTCTCTCTCTCTCTCTCTCTCTCTCTCTCTCTCTCTCTCTCTCTGTCTCTCTCTCTCTCTCTCTCTCTCTCTCTCTCTCTCTCTCTCTCTCTCTCTCTCTCTCTCTCTCTCTCTCTCTCTCTCTCTCTCTCTCTCTCTCTCTCTGTCTCTCTCTCTCTCTCTCTCTCTCTGTCTCTCTGTCTCTCTCTCTCTCTCTCTCTCTCTCTCTCTCTCTCTCTCTCTCTCTCTCTCGATCGATCGATCGATCGATCGATCGACGAATATGTTGCATAAATTCTCACTTCAACTGAAAAAGGATCATTTTGTTTTCTGTGAAGTTTTAATGAATACATTCTGAAATTAACGAATTTTTGGTGTTGCGAGCGTTTGTGTTAGAAATTTATGGTCTGTCCTCCTTTATCTTTCAACGTTCTACCTCTTTACTTCTTCCATTTCTTCTCTTCTCTTCTTGATCCTCGTACCTGGCTTCCTCCCGCTTTATTCTCCTCCTCCTCCTCCTCTCCCTCTCTTCTCCTGCTGCTGTCTGCATTTATTGACCCTTCACACGGCGTTCTTCATCCAGCCGCTGTACTGTGGATCTATGTTTTTCTTGATGTCGCCATGTTTATACCTTTATTTTCGTCTCTATCTCTTCTTTTATTCATATGTGCATGCACACGCTCTCTCTCTCTCTCTCTCTCTCTCTCTCTCTCTCTCTCTCTCTCTCTCTCTCTCTCTCTCTCTCTCTCTCTCTCTCTCTCTCTCTCTCTCTCTCTCTCTCTCTCTCTCTCTCTCTCTCTCTCTCTCTCTCTCTCTCTCTCTCTCTCTTACACACACACACACATACACCCCCCCCCCCACACACACACAGTTACCAGTATAACAGGTCACTGGAAACAGGAGACTTACCAGAAAGTTGGAAGACAGCTAACCTAGTCCCAATATACAAGAAGGGTGATATGTAAGAGGCACTGAACTACAGGCCAGTTTCCCTAACTTGCATACCATGCAAGGTGATGGAGAAGATCGAGAGGAAAAGGCTCATAGAACTTCTGGAGGGAAATAACTATGTAACACACCAACAACATGGGTTCAGAGATGGTAAATCGTGCCTCACAGTTTTAATAGAATTCTATGACCAGGCAACAAAAATTAGGCAGGAAAGGGAAGGGTGGGCCGACTGCATTTTCCTGGACTGCCAAAAAGCCTTTGACACAGTACCCCATAAAAGGCTGTTAAAAAAGTTGGACCAACAGACAGGAGTAACAGGTAAGGTGCTCCAGTGGATAAGGGAGTACTTAAGCAACAGGAAACAGCGAGTAACGGTGAGGGGAGAGACATCAGAGTGGCGAGATGTCACCAGTGGAGTCCCACAGGGCTCTGTACTTGGACCCCATCCTGTTTCTATTATATGTAAACGATCTTCCGGAGGGTATAGACTCGTTCCTCTCAATGTTTGCTGATGATGCAAAAATTATGAGAAGAATCAAGACGGATGAAGATAGACAGAGACTACAGGATGACCTGGACAAACTGGAGGAATGGTCTAGAAAATGGCTGCTAAATTTCAACTCAGGAAAGTGTAAAGTAATGAAATTAGGCGAAGGGAGCGGAAGGCTGAACACAAGGTACCATCTGGGAGGTGAAATCCTGCAAGTCAAATAGAGAGAAAGATCTGGGGGTTGATATCCCACCGAACATGTCCCTAGAGGCCCACTTCAAAAGGATATCATCAGCGGCATATGCTAGACTGGCTAACATAAGAACTGCCTTGAGAAACTTGTGTAAGGAATCGTTAAGGACTCTGTATACCACTTATGTCAGACCAATCTTGGAATACGCAGCTCCAGCTTGGAGTCCATACCTAGTTAAACACAAGACAAAGTTAGAGAAGATTCAGCGGTAAGCCACCAGACTAGTCCCGGAACCGAGAGGAACGAGCTACGAGGAAAGGCTAAAGGAGCTGAACCTCACGTCCCTGGAAAACAGTAGAGTAAGGGGAGACATGATGACCACCTACAAAATTGTCAGGGGAATTGACAAGGTGGACAAAGACAAACTCTTCAGCACGGGTGGGACACGAACAAGGGGACACAGGTGGAAACTTAGTACCCAGATGAGCCACAGAGACTTTAGAAAGAATTTTTTCAGTGTCAGAGTAGTTAATAAATGGAATGCACTAGGAAGTAATGTGGTGGAGGCTGACTCCATACACAGTTTCATATATAGGTAAGATAGAGCCAATAGGCTCAGGAATCTGTTCACCTGTTGATTGACGGTAGAGAGGCGGGACCAAAGAGACAAAACTCAACCCCGCAAGCACAACTAGGAGAGTACATGTGACAAAGGCTGTTGGGCCTGACAGAATCTCATCGTGGATACTAAAAGAAGGTACAGAGGCACTAAGCGTGGCACTCTCTATGGTGTATAATAGGTCACTGGAAACAGAGGACCTACCGAAAAATTGGAAGACAAATAATGTAATCCCAATATACAAAAAGGGTAACAGGCAAGAGGCACTGAACTCCAGGTCAGTTTCCCTAACTTGTATACCATGCAAGGCGATTGAGAGGATCGTGAAGTAAAGGTTCGTAGAGCATGTGGAGGCAAATAGTTTTGTAAGACACCATCATGGGTTCAGAGATGGTAAATCGTGCCTCACAGATCAAATAGAATTCTATGACCGAGCAACAAAAATTAGGCAAGAAAGAGAACAGTAGGCAGACCGCATTTTCTTGGACTGTCAGAAAACCTTCGACACAATACCCCGTAAAAGGCTGTTACAAAAGTTCGGGCATGAGGCAGAAGTGAAAGGTAAGGTGCTCCAGTGGATATGGGAGTATCTAAGCAACGGGAAACAGCGAGTAACGGTGAGGGGGGAGGCATCAGAGTGGCGAGATGTCACCAGCGGTGTCCCACGGGGCCCTGTACTTGGACCCATCCTGTTTCTAACATATGTAAACGATCTTCCAGAAGGTATAGACTCATTCCTCTCAATGTTTGCTAATGAAGCAAAAATTATGAGAAGAATCAAGACAGATGAAGATAGACAGAAAATATAGGATGACCTTACCTTGAGGTTACCTTGAGGTGCTTCTGGGGCTTAGCGTCCCCACGGCCCGGTCGTCTACCAGGCCTCTTGGTTGCTAAACTCGTCAACCAGGCTGTTGAACGTGGCTGCTCGCAGCCTGACGTACGAGTCACAGCCTGGTTGATTAGGCATCCTTTGGAGGTGCTTATCCAGTTCTCTCTTGAACACTGTGAGGGAGCCGGTCGGCCGAGCGGACAGCACACTGGACTTGTGATCCTGTGGTCCCGGGTTCGGTCCCGGGCGCCTGCGAGAAACAATGGGCAGAGTTTCTTTCACCCTATGCCCCTGTTACCTAGCAGTAAAATAGGTACCTGGGTGTTAGCCAGCTGTCACGGACTGCTTCCTGGGGTTGGAGGCCTGGTCGAGGACCGGGCCGCGGGGACGCTAAAGCCCCGAAATCATCTCAAGATATCTCAAGAGGGGTCGGCCAGTTATGCTCCTTATGTATAGGGAAACGTGTTGAACAGTCCCGGGCCTCTGATGTTGGTACTCTCTCAGAGTACCTGTTTCACCTCTGCTTTTCAACGGGGGTATTCTGCACATCCTGCCATGTCTTCTGGTCTCATATGATATTATTTCCGTGTGCAGGTTTGGGACCAGCCCCTCTATTATTTTTCACGTGTAAATTACTATGTATTTCTCCCGCCTGTGCTCAAGGGAATACAGATTTAGGCTCTTTAGTCGGTCTCAGTAGTTTAAATGTTTTACTGAGTGGATTCTATTAGTAAAGGATCTCTGCACGCTCTCCAGGTCAGCAATTTCTCCAGCTTTGAAAGAGGCTGTCATTGTGCAGCAGTACTCCACTCTAGAGAGCACAAGCGTTTTGAAAAGTATCATCATCGGTATAGCATCTCTAGTGTGAAAAGTTCTTGTTATCCAACCTGTCATTTTTCTTGCAGTTGTGACGGCTACTTTATTGTGTTCTTTAAAGGTAAGGTCTTCCGACATAAGTACACCCAGATCCTTTACATTGCATTTTCGTTCTATGTTATAATTTGCCTGAGTTTTGTACGTGGTTTCCGTTTTTATATTTTAATGTTTTCCGTAGCGCATGAGCTGAAACTTATCTTCGTTAAACACCATATTATTTTCTGTAGCCCATAGAAAGACCTGATCTACATCTGATTGGAGGTTTGCCATGTCCTCTATGTTGCCTACTCTCATGAAGATCCTAGTGTCATCTGCAAAGGATGATACAGTGCTATAGGTTGTGTCCTTGTCTATGTCCGATATAAGGATGAGAAAAAGTACTGGAGCAAGCACAGTACCCTGGGGGACTGAGCTCTTCACGGTTGATGGACCGAATTTTATTTTGTTCACTATTACACATTGGATTCTGTTGGTCAGGAAATTGTAGATCCGTCTGCCTATTTTTCTGGTAATTCCTTTTGAACGCATTTTATGTGCAATAATACCATGGTCACATTTATCAAAAGCTTTTGCGAAATCTGTGTAAATTACATCAGCGTTTTATTTGTCTTCCATAGCATCTAATGCCATATCATAGTGGTCCAGCAACTGCGACAGGCAAGAGCGCCCTGTTCGGAAACCATGTTATCCGGGGTGTTATTATGTTATGCCATGTTATTATGGAGATGCTGTGATGCCATGTATTTTGTGATCTTTCTTCTTAGCACTCTCTTAAATTTTTGTTATGATGTGCGATGTTAGTGCTATCGGTCTGTAATTTTTGCCTCTGCCTTATTTCCTCCTTTATGGAGTGGTGCTATCTCTGCTGTTTTTAGTATGTCAGGGATAATGTCAGTATCTAGGCTTTGTCTTCAAAGAATGTGGAGGGCCTGCGATAGTGTTTTTTTACAGTTCTTGATGAATATGAAGTTCCAAGAATGAGGGCCTGGTGCAGAGTGCATAGGCATACTGTTTATGGCTTCGTCAAAATCCAGTGGGGATAGGGTTACGTCTGATATATAATTTGATGTTGGTATCATATCCATGAAAGATTGATTTGGGTTATTAATCTTTAGTGTGTTTAGTGGCTCGCTGAAAACAGAATCGTACTGATTCCTCAGTAACTCGCTCATTTCTTTGTTGTCATCAGTGAAAGTTCCATCTCCCTTTTGCAGGGGCCCGATACTAGATGTGGTTTTTTATCTTGATTTTGCGTAGGAGAAAAAATATTTCAGATTTCTCTCTATTTCACTGATGGCCTTTTGCTTTCTTTGCCTCGCCTGGGTTTTGTATGATTCTTGTAGCTTGAGTTCAATTGTTTCTATTTCTCTACCTATCCTTCTTCGCCGTTCTTGAGATAGGGTGCGACTTTAAAGTTGTTCCGTGATTCGTTTTCTTCGCCTATAGAGGGAACGACGTTCCCATTTCAATCTGCATCTTTTCCTCTTTTTTTCTTAGGGGTATTTTCTTAGGGGTATTTCTTAGGGGTTATTTTTTCCAGGCACTGGTTCAGGTTTACATTTTCTAGCTGTTTTTCCCAATATATTTCTGTGAAGTCTCGGTTTATTTGTTCCCAGTTTATCTGTTTATTATTGAAGTTGAATTTGCTGAAATCTCCTCCACCGGGAATCGGGACTGGTTTTGAAAGTCTGCTCCCCATGCTTGTCAGAACTTCAAATAAGTTGCGATCTGTGTAACAAGTATTTGTAATCATTATGTTCCTGACCAGTTCATCATTATTGGTGAAAATGAGGTCCAGCGTGTTCTTCCTAGTTGCTTCTACTATTTGCTGGTTTAAGGCAAATCTGTGCACATCCGTAGCAGGTCATTTGCATGTGCCTTTTCATTTAGGCTACATCCTGTTATTCTTTCTGATATAACTGTATAAGCCAGGTGCTTCCATTTCAGGTGCCGTAGGTTGAAGTCCCCAAGAAGGATGATGTTCGGGGTTAGATTGGTGAGGTTTTCCATGCAGTGTTCTATTTTCATTAGTTGGTCCTTAAACTGCTGAAGGTTTGCCTCCGGTGACTTATATACAAGTACAATAACTACGTTTAGGATCTCTATTTTGATAGTCCTTGGTGTGAGTTTCCATTAGGGCTGCAAACACTGCATTTGCCTCATGAAGGAGACCATCTATAAAATGAACTTTGTGGATTTGCGTGTTTTTATACCCTGGATGTTGGCAAATATAAATGATGTTATCGTGTTTGTGGAAGTGCTGGATGCTCTACTTGGTGTTAATATCTGAGGCTCTGGTAGGGAGGCCACTGTGTTTGCGTCCTCTCTTTTGACCGAGTTGGTGGTAGAGTCTATACGTTTTTAGCCATTCTTCTTCTCTTTCTCTTGCTAAAAAATCATCCTGGTCAATAGAGTTGCGACTGTTTTCATAGTGGCGGTCTGTCGGTTTTATTCGCCTGGTACCTCTTATATGAAAAGCCTGACATTCTATATTCAAGCATTCTTTCCTGTCTAAAGAGTTCTTGCAAATTTCTGGGTGAAAGAAAATACAGCTTTTGGTACATTTACCCGTACTGAGGAGGTTTCTGCACTTTCTAGGATGGTCGTACTTACATGTTCCATTTGTTCTTCCCGATATCCGATGCTTACAGGTACCCTATTTGAAATACCGATAGATTTTGGGTCCTTGTTTTGTTTGTTTCCTTTTGCCAGGGAGCGCGCTCTGTTGTAGCGCCCAACACTGTGCTCTGCTCCGGTGCCCGTGACACCGCGCTCTGATCCGGCGCCATCGATAGTGTGCTCTGATCCGGCACCATCGATAGTGTGCTCTGATCCGGCGCCATCGACTCCATGTTCTGCTCCAGCGTCCCCGACTCGTCGCTCTGCTTCGGCGTCCCCGACTCCTCACTCTGCTCCGGCGTCCCCAACTTCGCGCTCTGCTCCGGCGTCCCTGACTCCACTCTCTCCTCCTGCGTCCCCGACTCCTCGCTCTGCTCCGGCATCCCCGACTCCACGCTCTCCTGCTTGATGGGGTTCTGAGAGTTCTTCAACTCCCCAAGCCCGGCCCGAGGCCAGACTTGACTTGTGAGAGTTTGGTCCACTAGGCTGTTGCTTGGAGCGGCCCTCAGGCCCACATACCCACCACAGCCCGGTTGGTCCGAAACTCCATGAAGAAAACAATCTAGTTTCCTCTTGAAGATGTCCATGGCTGTTCCTGCAATATTTCTGATGCTCGCTGGTAGGACTTTGAACAACCGTTGACCTCTGATGTTCATACAGTGTTCTCTGATTGTGCCCATGGCATCTCTGCTCTTCACTGGTTCTATTCTGCATTTTCTTCCATGTCGTTCACTCCAGTATGTTGTTATTTTACTGTGCAGATTTGGGACCTGTCCCTCCAGTATTTTCCATGTGTATATTATTTGGTATCTCTCTCATCTCCTTTCTAGTGAGTGCATTTGGAGAGCTTTGAGACGATCCCAATAATTTAGGTGCTTTATCTGGTCTATGCGTGCCGTATATGTTCTCTGTATTCCTTCTATTTCAGCAATCTCTCCTGCTCTGAAGGGGGAAGTGAGTACTGAGCAGTACTCAAGACGGGATAACACAAGTGATTTGAAGAGTACAACCATTGTCATGGGATCTCTGAACTTGAAGGTTCTCGTAATCCATCCTATAATTTTTCTGGCTGATGCAATACTTGCTTGATTATGCTCCCTAAACGTTAGGTCGTCGGACATCATTATTCCCAAATCCGTGACATGCTGTTTTCCTACTATGGGCAGATTCGATTGTGTTTTGTACCCTGTATTATGTTCCTCATTTTCCTCATTCGTTCATTCCTCAAGATCCTCATTTTTGCCGTATCTGAGTACCTGGAATTTATCACCGTTAAACATCATGTTATTTTCTGCTGCCCAGTCGAAAACTTTGTTAATATCTGTTTGTAGTTTATCAATGTCTTCAGCAGATTTAATTTTCATGCTGATTTTTGTATCATCTGCAAAGGATGACACGAAGCTGTGACTTGTGTTTTTGTCTTTATCTGATATGAGAATAAGGAACAGCAGTGGTGCAAGGCCTGTACCTTGAGGTACAGAGCTTTTAACTGCGCTCGGACTCGATTTTACTTAATTGACTGTTACTCTTTGTGTTCTGTTCGACAGGAAATTGAGTATCCAGCGTTCTACTTTACCAGTTATACCCATTGACCTCATTTTGTGTGCAATCACTCCATGGTCACATTTGTTGAATGCCTTTGCAAAATCTGTGTACACGACATCTGCATTATGTTTTTCTTCTAATGCCTCAGTGATTTTGTCATAGTGGTCAAGTAGCTGTGAGAGGCATGATCTTCCTGCTCTAAATCTATGTTGGCCTGGAGTGTGGAGGTCATTGGTTTCCATGAATCTAGTGACCTGACTCCTGATCACTCTCTCAAATACTTTTATTATGTTGGACGTTAGAGCAACTGGTCTATAATTCTTGGCCAATGCTTTGCTACCACCCTTGTGTAGAGGGGCAATGTCTGCTGCTTTAAGCGCATCTGGTATCTCCCCTGTGTCCAAGCTCTTCCTCTACACTATACTAAGTGCCTGTGCTACTTGCACTTTGCATTTCTTTATAAATATTGAATTCCATGAGTCTGGACCCGGGGCTGAGTGCATGGGCATATTGTCAGTTTCTTTTTCAAAATCTGTTATGCTCATGTTGATATCAGTTATATATACAGATGTTTGAATATCATTCATAAAGAAATTGTCCGAATCTTCCACTTTCATGCTGTGTATCGGTGTGCTAAACATATCCTCATACTGCTTTTTTAGGATTTCACTAATTTCTCTGTTATCCTCAGTGTATGAACCTTCACTAATACATATAGGTCCAATACTGGCAGTGGTTTTCGCTTTTGATTTAGCATATGTGAAGAAATATTTTGGGTTTTTCTTTATTTCTTGAATTGCTTTCTGTTATAGTTGCCTTTCTTCAGTCTCTGTTTGATTTCTTCAATCTCCCTGTTTAAATTATTTCTTCTTTGTATGGAGAGTCGTGTCTGCTTAAGCATTTCCGTTAACTGCTTCCTTCTTTTGTAATGTCGTCTGTGTTCTCTTTCTACATTGGACCTCTTTCTGGCTTTCCTCAAAGGAACATGTTTCAGACAGACTTCATATGCTTCAGAAGTCAGTTTTTCTATTCCTTGTGTAGGATTTTTATTTATTAGATCATTTTCGCATTGAATGTTTGTAAGTTCCCTGTTTATTTTCTCCCAGTCTATCCTCTTATTATTAAAATTGAATTTATTGAATGACCCTTCTCACTTGTTGTTTGTCTTGGGCTACTACCGTTATTAGTGTTAATTTGCACTTGAATGAGCTTGTGGTCCGAGTACGTAGTGTCTGAGACAGTAATGTCTCTGATTAGCTCCTCATTTGTTCGTGAATATCAGGTCCAGCGTGTTCTCGTTCCTAGTTGGTTCTGTAATCTGCTGACTGAGCGAGAATTTGTCACAGAATCTCAGTAGTTCTCTGACCTGTGGTTAGTTATTTCCAGGTTGATTTCCTGCTATAATGTTATTGTTTACGATTCTCCATTTTAAACTGGGTAGATTGAAGTCTCCAAGGAAGATAATATCTGGTACTGGGTTTGCTAGGTTATCAAGGATATTCTCTATTTTGTGGATTTGTTCAGTGAATTCCTCAACTGTTGCATCTGGCGGTTTGTATAGTAAAATTATAAGTAGATTCATATTTTCTACCTTGATTCCAAGTACCTCTACCACCTCATTGGACGAGTTCAGGAGCTCTGTGCATGCCAGCTCTTCTTTAATATACAGACCTACTCCTCCACTTGACCTAATTACTCTGTCACATCTATATAGATTATAATTCGGAATCCAGATTTCACTATCCATGTGGTCTGTGGTGTGGGTTTCTGTAAATGCACCAAATATTGACTTTGATTCTATTCTCCTCTCTCTCCGGCGGAGACTCTCCTCCGGCGCCCCTCGACTCCGAGCTCTGTTCCAGCGCCACCGACTCCGTGCTCTGTTTCGGCGTCCCAGACTCTGCACTCTCCTCCGGCGTCCCAGACTCTGCACTCTGTTACGGCGTCCCAGACTCTTCTCTGTTCCACTGTGCTCTGTTCCGGCGTCCCAGACTTCGCACCCTGTTCCGGCGTCCCAGACTCCGTGCACTGTTCTGGCGTCCCTGACTCCACGCTCTCCTCTGGAGTCCCCGACTCTGCGCTCTGTTCGGCGTCCCAGACTCCACGCTCTGTTCCAGCATCCCAGACTCCACGCTCTGTTCCGGTGTCCCAGACTCCGTGCTCTGTTCTGGCGTCCCCGACTCTGCACTCTCCTCCGGCGTCCCATACTCCGCGCTCTGTTCCGGCGTCTTCAACTCTGCGCTCTGTTCTGGCGTCCCAGATTCCGCACTCTCCTCTGGTGTCCCCGACTCTGCGCTCTCCTCCGGCATCCCCGACTCCGCGCTCTGTTTCAGCGTCCCAGACTCCGCGCTCTGTTTCAGCGTCCCAGACTCCACGCTCTGTTCAGTGTCCCAACCTCCGCGCTCTGTTCCAGCCCTTCCCAGCGCCTCTAGGGAAGGGCCTCTAGGGGAGGGCCTCTAGGGGAGGGCCTCTAGGGAAGGGCCTCTAGGGGAGGGCCTCTAGGGGAGCTCCTCTAGGGAAGGGCCTCTAGAGGAGGGCTTCTAGGAAAGGGCCTCTAGGGAAGGGCCTCTAGGGGAGGGCCTCTAGGGAATGGCCTCTAGGGGAGGGCCTCTAGGGGAGCTCCTCTAAGGAAGGGCCTCTAGAGGAGGGCTTGTAGGGGAGCTCCTCTAGGGGAGGGCCTCTAGGGGAGGGCCTCTAGGGGAGGGCCTCTAGGGAATGGCCTCTAGGGGAGGGCCTCTAAGGAAGGGCCTCTAGAGGAGGGCCTCTAGGGAATGGCCTCTAGGGGAGGGCCTCTAGGGGAGCTCCTCTAAGGAAGGGCCTCTAGAGGAGGGCTTGTAGGGGAGCTCCTCTAGGGGAGGACCTCTAGGGAAGGGCCTCTAGGGGAGGGCCTCTAGGGGAGGGCCTCTAGGGAAGGGCCTCTAGGGAAGGGCCTCTAGGGGAGCGCCTCTAGGGAAAGGGCCTCTAGGGAATGGCCTCTAGGGGAGCGCCTCTAGGGGGAGGGCCTCTAGGGAAGGGCCTCTAGGGGAGCGCCTCTAGGGGGAGGGCCTCTAGGGAAGGGCCTCTAGGGGAGCGCCTCTAGGGGAAGGGCCTGTAGGGAAGGGCCTCTAGTGAAGGGCCTCTAGGGGAGCTCCTCTAGGGGAGGGCCTCTAGGGGAGGGCCTCTAGGGGAGGGCCTCTAGGGAATGGCCTCTAGGGAATGGCCTCTAGGGGAGGGGCCTCTAGGGGAGCTCCTCTAAGGAAGGGCCTCTAGGGAATGGCCTCTAGGGGAGCTCCTCTAAGGAAGGGCCTCTAGAGGAGGGCTTGTAGGGGAGCTCCTCTAGGGGAGGGCCTCTAGGGAAGGGCCTCTAGGGGAGGGCCTCTAGGGGAGGGCCTCTAGGGAAGGGCCTCTAGGGAAGGGCCTCTAGGGGAGCGCCTCTAGGGAAAGGGCCTCTAGGGAATGGCCTCTAGGGGAGCGCCTCTAGGGGGAGGGCCTCTAGGGAAGGGCCTCTAGGGGAGCGCCTCTAGGGGGAGGGCCTCTAGGGAAGGGCCTCTAGGGGAGCGCCTCTAGGGGAAGGGCCTGTAGGGAAGGGCCTCTAGGGAAGGGCCTCTAGTGAAGGGCCTCTAGGGGAGCTCCTCTAAGGAAGGGCCTCTAGAGGAGGGCTTGTAGGGGAGCTCCTCTAGGGGAGGGCCTCTAGGGAAGGGCCTCTAGGGGAGGGCCTCTAGGGGAGGGCCTCTAGGGAAGGGCCTCTAGGGAAGGGCCTCTAGGGGAGCGCCTCTAGGGAAAGGGCCTCTAGGGAATGGCCTCTAGGGGAGCGCCTCTAGGGGGAGGGCCTCTAGGGAAGGGCCTCTAGGGGAGCGCCTCTAGGGGGAGGGCCTCTAGGGAAGGGCCTCTAGGGGAGCGCCTCTAGGGGAAGGGCCTGTAGGGAAGGGCCTCTAGGGAAGGGCCTCTAGTGAAGGGCCTCTAGGGGAGCGCCTCTAGGGGAGGGCCTCTAGGGAAGGGCCTCTAGGGAAGGGCCTCTAGGGGAGCGCCTCTAGGGGGAGGGCCTCTAGGGGAGGGCCTCTAGGGGAGCGCCTCTAGGGGGAGGGCCTCTAGGGAAGGGCCTCTAGGGGAGCGCCTCTAGGGGGAGGGCCTCTAGGGAAGGGCCTCTAGGGAAGCGCCTCTAGGGGGAGGGCCTCTAGGGAAGGGCCTCTAGGGGAGCGCCTCTAGAGGAGGGCCTCTAGGGGGAGGGCCTCTAGGGAAGGGCCTCTAGGGGAGGGCCTCTAGGGGAGCGCCTCTAGAGGAGGGCCTCTAGGGAAGGGCCTCTAGGGGAGGGCCTCTAGGGGAGGGCCTCTAGGGAAGGGCCTCTAGGGGAGCGCCTCTAGGGAAGGGCCTCTAGGGAAGGGCCTCTAGGGGAGGGCCTCTAGGGAAGGGCCTCTAGGGGAGGGCCTCTAGGGGAGGGCCTCTAGGGGAGGGCCTCTAGGGGAGCTCCTCTAGGGGGAGGGTCTCTAGGGGAGGGCCTCTAGGGAAGGGCCTCTAGAGGAGGGCCTCTAGGGAAGGGCCTCTAGGGAAGGGCCTCTAGGGGAGGGCCTCTAGGGAAGGGCCTCTAGGGGAGGGCCTCTAGGGAAGGGCCTCTAGGGGAGGGCCTCTAGGGGAGGGCCTCTAGGGGAGGGCCTCTAGGGGAGCTCCTCTAGGGGGAGGGTCTCTAGGGGAGGGCCTCTAGGGAAGGGCCTCTAGGGGAGGGCCTCTAGGGGAGGGCCTCTAGGGAAGGGCCTCTAGGGGAGGGCCTCTAGGGGAGGGCCTCTAGGGGAGGGCCTCTAGGGGAGGGCCTCAAGGGGAGGGCCTCTAGGGGAGGGCCTCTAGGGAAGGGCCTCTAGGGGAGGGCCTCTAGGGGAGGGCCTCTAGGGGAGGGCCTCTAGGGGAGGCGCACCAAGTCCTCGCTCCACATTTTACTCTTTTTTCCAGTGAGCAGTTCAACTTTTTTTGTTTTTTTGGTTGGATGAAACAGAAACAAAAAATGGACGAAAACTTTTGCCTGTTTTATTTGTCGACTCAGTTTGTTAGTGTGTTTGTTTTGGGAGTCATGGTTTGTTAGTGTGTTTGTTATGGGAGTCATGGTTTGTTAGTGTGTTTGTTATGGGAGTCATGGTTTGTTAGTGTGTTTGTTATGGGAGTCATGGTTTGTTAGTGTGTTTTATTTTGGGAGTCATGGTTTGTTAGTGTGTTTGTTTTGGGAGTCATGGTTTGTTAGTGTGTTTGTTATGGGAGTCATGGTTTGTTAGTGTGTTTGTTTTGGGAGTCATGGTTTGTTAGTGTGTTTGTTATGGGAGTCATGGTTTGTTAGTGTGTTTTATTTTGGGAGTCATGGTTTGTTAGTGTGTTTGTTTTGGGAGTCATGGTTTGTTAGTGTGTTTGTTATGGGAGTCATGGTTTGTTAGTGTGTTTGTTATGGGAGTCATGGTTTGTTAGTGTGTTTGTTATGGGAGTCATGGTTTGTTAGTGTGTTTGTTATGGGAGTCATGGTTTGTTAGTGTGTTTTATTTTGGGAGTCATGGTTTGTTAGTGTGTTTGTTTTGGGAGTCATGGTTTGTTAGTGTGTTTGTTATGGGAGTCATGGTTTGTTAGTGTGTTTGTTATGGGAGTCATGGTTTGTTAGTGTGTTTGTTATGGGAGTCATGGTTTGTTAGTGTGTTTGTTATGGGAGTCATGGTTTGTTAGTGTGTTTGTTTTGGGAGTCATGGTTTGTTAGTGTGTTTGTTTTGGGAGTCATGGTTTGTTAGTGTGTTTGTTTTGGGAGTTTGTTAGTGTGCAATAAATGCGTTTGTTTAGATTTTTTCTTGTTAGGAAGAAAGACTCAGTTTGAATGTTATGAAGATGAGTAGGACGGTGGTGAGTGTGTCTTCTTGGTCGACAGTGTGCAGGCCCGAGCTTCAGATCTTGGGCTCCGTCTTCCAAACTTGTCTGGTCAAGTGATATGGAATTGTCAACATCTGTTCCCTCCAGGTGGCTTTTTACATCTTCTACAGTAACTTTAATTCTGTCTAGTGTTGTTTGTGGTCTTGTGTAGTCAGAAACAACACTAGACAGACCCCACACTCAACCAGCAGTCACGTCAGTAATTAAGAAACTTTTCCTTCTTTTCGCGCTCTTTGCGGTTACGTCGCGACTCAACAAACTGTTTACGTATGCGGATCTTGGGCCAGATTCACGAAAGCACTTACGCAAGCACTTACGAACGTGTACATCTTTCCTCAATCTTTGACGGCTTTGGTTACATTTATTAAACAGTTTACAAGCATGAAAACTTCCCATTTAACTGTTGTTATTGTTATAAACAGCCTCCTGGTGCTTCGAAACTCATTAAGTGCTTAATAATAGGAAACAAAGCCGCCAAAGATTGAGAAAAGATGTACACGTTCGTAAGTGCTCGTGAATCTGGCCCCTTACCACGAACGGCCCGTCCCGCCCGGATACCTCAAGAACACTCCCAGCTGTATGTAAACTCTGGTGATCCATCTGGATGTGTTTGGTACTAAGCTTGAGGTGAGTCAGTTGCAGGTTGGTATTAAGGCAACACTGATCAGCAACATATACAACAGGAGGTATACAACAGGAGGTATACAACAGGAGGTATACAACAGGAGGTATACAACAGGAGGTATACAACAGGAAGTTTTATACCTCCTGACCTCACTACAAGAATACAGTAAGCTCTCAGTTAATACACACACAGGCAAATGGGGTATATACATTTCGGCGTATTTGTCCTGTACAAAGACGCCACTAAAGGCGACTCTCCAACAATACGTCAACCACTGAAGACTTATACGAGGTCTCCACAGCACTTTACTCCTCCTCAGACTTATACTTTATTCCTGATCGTATTTTGGGGTTAAAATAAACTATCCTTATATCGGATACATCGAGAAGCCACGTAGGCCTCTCTGTGAACGTGACAACTCTCTGTAAACGTGGGAACTCTCTGTGAACGTGACAACTCTCTGTGAACGCGGGAACTCTCTGTGAATGTGGGAACTCTCTGTGAACGTGGGAACTCTCAGTGAACGTGGGAACTCTCTGTGAACGTGACAACTCTCTGTGAACGCAGGAACTCTCTGTGAATGTGGGAACTCTCTGTGAACGTGGGAACTCTCTGTGAACGTGACAACTCTCTGTGAACGTGGGAACTCTCTGTGAACGCGGGAACTCTCTGTGAACGTGGGAACTCTCTGTGAACGTGGGAACTCTCTGTGAACGTGGGAACTCTCTGTGAACGTGGGAACTCTCTGTGAACGTGGGAACTCTCTGTGAACGTGACAACTCTCTGTGAACGTGGGAACTCTGTGAACGTGACAACTCTCTGTGAACGTGGGAACTCTCTGTGAACGTGGGAACTCTCTGTGAACGTGACAACTCTCTGTGAACGCGGGAACTCTCTGTGAATGTGGGAACTCTCTGTGAACGTGGGAACTCTCAGTGAACGTGGGAACTCTCTGTGAACGTGACAACTCTCTGTGAACGCAGGAACTCTCTGTGAATGTGGGAACTCTCTGTGAACGTGGGAACTCTCTGTGAACGTGACAACTCTCTGTGAACGTGGGAACTCTCTGTGAACGCGGGAACTCTCTGTGAACGTGGGAACTCTCTGTGAACGTGGGAACTCTCTGTGAACGTGGGAACTCTCTGTGAACGTGGGAACTCTCTGTGAACGTGGGAACTCTCTGTGAACGTGACAACTCTCTGTGAACGTGGGAACTCTGTGAACGTGACAACTCTCTGTGAACGTGGGAACTCTCTGTGAACGTGGGAACTCTCTGTGAACGTGGGAACTCTCTGTGAACGTGGGAACTCTCTGTGAACGTGGGAACTCTCTGTGAACGTGGGAACTCTCTGTGAACGTGGGAACTCTCTGTGAATGCGGGAACTCTCTGTGAACGCGGGAACTCTCTGTGAACGTGGGAACTCTCTGTGAACGTGACAACTCTCTGTGAACGTGGGAACTCTCTGTGAACGTGGGAACTCTCTGTGAACGTGGGAACTCTCTGTGAACGTGGGAACTCTCTGTGAACGTGACAACTCTCTGTGAACGCGGGAACTCTCTGTGAACGTGGGAACTCTCTGTGAACGTGACAACTCTCTGTGAACGCGGGAACTCTCTGTGAACGTGGGAACTCTCTGTGAACGTGGGAACTCTCTGTGAACGTGACAACTCTCTGTGAACGTGGGAATTCTCTGTGAACGTGACAACTCTCTGTGAACGTGGGAACTCTCTGTGAACGTGGGAACTCTCTGTGAACGTGGGAACTCTCTGTGAACGTGGGAACTCTCTGTGAACGTGACAACTCTCTGTGAACGTGGGAACTCTCAGTGAACGTGACAACTCTCTGTGAACGTGGGAACTCTCTGTGAACGTGGGAACTCTCTGTGAACGTGGGAACTCTCTGTGAACGTTGGAACTCTCTGTAAACGTGGGAACTCTCTGTGAACGTGGGAACTCTCTGTGAACGTGACAACTCTCTGTGAACGTGGGAACTCTCTGTGAACGTGGGAACTCTCTGTGAACGCGGGAACTCTCTGTGAACGTGGGAACTCTCTGTGAACGTGGGAACTCTCTGTGAACGTGGGAACTCTCTGTGAACGTGACAACTCTCTGTGAACGTGGGAACTCTCTGTGAACGTGGGAACTCTCTGTGAACGCGGGAACTCTCTGTGAACGTGGTAACTCTCTGAGAACGTGGGAACTCTCTGTGAACGTGACAACTCTCTGTGAACGTGGGAACTCTCTGTGAACGTGGGAACTCTCTGTGAACGCGGGAACTCTCTGTGAACGCGGGAACTCTCTGTGAACGTGGGAACTCTCTGTGAACGCGGGAACTCTCTGTGAACGTGACAACTCTCTGTGAACGTGGGAACTCTCAGTGAACGTGACAACTCTCTGTGAACGTGGGAACTCTCTGTGAACGTGGGAACTCTCTGTGAACGTGGGAACTCTCTGTGAACGTGACAACTCTCTGTGAACGCGGGAACTCTCTGTGAACGTGACAACTCTCTGTGAACGTGGGAACTCTCAGTGAACGTGACAATTCTCTGTGAACGTGACAACTCTCTGTGAACGTGGGAACTCTCTGTGAACGTGGGAACTCTCTGTGAACGTGACAACTCTCTGTGAACGTGGGAACTCTCTGTGAACGTGGGAACTCTCTGTGAACGTGGGAACTCTCTGTGAACGTGGGAACTCTCTGTGAACGTGACAACTCTATGTGAACGTGGGAACTCTCTGTGAACGTGACAACTCTCAGTGAATGTGACAACCCTCTGTGAACGTGGGAACTCTCAGTGAACGTGGGAACTCTCTGTGAACGTGGGAACTCTCTGTGAACGTGACAACTCTCTGTGAACGGGGAACTCTCTGTAAACATGGGAACTCTCTGTGAACGTGACAACTCTCTGTGAACGTGGGAACTCTCTGTGAACGTGGGAACTCTGTGTGAACGTGGGAACTCTCTATGAACGTGGGAAGTCTCTGTGAACGCGGGAACTCTCTGTGAACGTGGTAACTCTCTGTGAACGTGGAAACTCTCTGTGAACGTGACAACTCTCTGTGAACGTGGGAACTCTCTGTGAACGTGGGAACTCTCTGTGAACGTGACAACTCTCTGTGAACGTGGGAACTCTCTGAGAACGTGGGAACTCTCTGTGAACGTGGGAACTCTCTGTGAACGTGGGAACTCTCTGTGAACGTGGGAACTCTCTGTGAACGTGGGAACTCTCTGTGAACGTGGGAACTCTCTGTGAACGTGGGAACTCTCTGTGAACGTGGGAACTCTCTGTGAACGCGGGAACTCTCTGTGAACGTGGTAACTCTCTGTGAACGTGGGAACTCTCTGTGAACGTGACAACTCTCTGTGAACGCGGGAACTCTCTGAGAACGTGGGAACTCTCTGTGAACGTGGGAACTCTCTGTGAACGCGGGAACTCTCTGTGAACGTGGAAACTCTCTGTGAACGTGGGAACTCTCTGTGAAGGTGACAACTCTCTGTGAACGTGGGAACTCTCTGTGAACGTGGGAACTCTCTGTGAACGTGACAACTCTCTGTGAACGTGGGAACTCTCTGTGAACGCGGGAACTCTCTGTGAACGCGGGAACTCTCTGTGAACGTGGTAACTCTCTGTGAACGTGGGAACTCTCTGAGAACGTGGGAACTCTCTGAGAACGTGGGAACTCTCTGTGAACGTGGGAACTCTCTGTGAACGTGAGAACTCTCTGTGAACGTGGGAACTCTCTGTGAATGTGGGAACTCTCTGTGAACGTGGGAACTCTCTGAGAATGTGGGAACTCTTTGTGAACGTGACAACTCTCTGTGAACGTGGGAGCTATCTGTGAACGTGGGAACTCTCTGTGAACGTGGGAACTCTTTGTGATCGTGACAACTCTCTGTGAACGTGGGAACTCTCTGTGAACGTGGGAACTCTCTGTGAACGTGGGAACTCTCTGAGAACGTGGGAACTCTCTGTGAACGTGGGAACTCTCTGTGAACGTGGGAACTCTCTGTGAACGTGACAACTCTCTGTGAACGTGGGAACTCTCTGTGAACGTGACAACTCTCTGTGAACGTGGGAACTCTCTGTGAACATGGGAACTCTCTGTGAACGTGACAACTCTTTGTGAACGTGGGAACTCTTTGTGATCGTGACAACTCTCTGTGAACGTGGGAACTCTCTGTGAACGTGACAACTCTCTGTGAATGTGGGAACTCTCTGTGAACGTGGGAACTCTCTGTGAACGTGACAACTCTTTGTGAACGTGGGAACTCTTTGTGATCGTGACAACTCTCTGTGAACGTGGGAACTCTCTGTGAACGTGAAAACTCTCTGTGAACGTGACAAACTCTCTGTGAACGTGGGAACTCTCTGTGAACGTGGGAATTCTCTGTGAACGTGACAACTCTCTGTGAACGTGGGAACTCTCTGTGAACGTGACAACTCTGTGAACGTGGGAACTCTCTGTGAACGTGACAACTCTCTGTGAACGTGGGAACTCTCTGTGAACGTGGGAACTCTCTGTAAACGTGGGAACTCTCTGTGAACGTGGGAACTCTCTGTGAACGTGACAACTCTCTGTGAACGTGGGAACTCTCTGTGAACGTGACAACTCTGTGAACGTGGGAACTCTCTGTGAACGTGACAACTCTCTGTGAACGTGGGAACTCTCTGTGAACGTGGGAACTCCCTGTGAACGAGGGAACTCTCTGTGAACGTGACAACTTTCTGAGAACGTGGGAACTCTCTGTGAACGTGCGAACTCTCTGTGAACGTGACAACTCTGTGTGAACGTGGGAACTCTCTGTGAACGTGGGAACTCTCTGTGAACGTGACAACTCTGTGTGAACGTGGGAACTCTCTGTGAACGTGGGAACTCTCTGTGAACGCGGGAACTCTCTGTGAACGCGGGAACTCTCTGTGAACGTGGTAACTCTCTGTGAACGTGGGAACTCTCTGAGAACGTGGGAACTCTCTGAGCACGTGGGAACTCTCTGTGAACGTGGGAACTCTCTGTGAACGTGAGAACTCTCTGTGAACGTGGGAACTCTCTGTGAATGTGGGAACTCTCTGTGAAAGTGGGAACTCTCTGAGAACGTGGGAACTCTTTGTGAACGTGACAACTCTCTGTGAACGTGGGAGCTCTCTGTGAACGTGGGAACTCTCTGTGAACGTGGGAACTCTCTGTGAACGTGGGAACTCTCTGTGAACGTGGGAACTCTCTGTGAACGTGGGAACTCTCTGAGAACGTGGGAACTCTCTGTGAACGTGGGAACTCTCTGTGAACGTGGGAACTCTCTGTGAACGTGACAACTCTCTGTGAACGTGGGAACTCTCTGTGAACGTGACAACTCTCTGTGAACGTGGGAACTCTCTGTGAACATGGGAACTCTCTGTGAACGTGACAACTCTTTGTGAACGTGGGAACTCTTTGTGATCGTGACAACTCTCTGTGAACGTGGGAACTCTCTGTGAACGTGACAACTCTCTGTGAACGTAGGAACTCTCTGTGAACGTGGGAACTCTCTGTGAACGTGACAACTCTTTGTGAACGTGGGAACTCTTTGTGATCGTGACAACTCTCTGTGAACGTGGGAACTCTCTGTGAACGTGAAAACTCTCTGTGAACGTGACAACTCTCTGTGAACGTGGGAACTCTCTGTGAACGTGGGAATTCTCTGTGAACGTGACAACTCTCTGTGAACGTGGGAACTCTCTGTGAACGTGACAACTCTGTGAACGTGGGAACTCTCTGTGAACGTGACAACTCTCTGTGAACGTGGGAACTCTCTGTGAACGTGGGAACTCTCTGTAAACGTGGGAACTCTCTGTGAACGTGGGAACTCTCTGTGAAAGTGACAACTCTCTGTGAACGTGGGAACTCTCTGTGAACGTGACAACTCTGTGAACGTGGGAACTCTCTGTGAACGTGACAACTCTCTGTGAACGTGGGAACTCTCTGTGAACGTGGGAACTCCCTGTGAACGTGGGAACTCTCTGTGAACGTGACAACTTTCTGAGAACGTGGGAACTCTCTGTGAACGTGCGAACTCTCTGTGAACGTGACAACTCTGTGTGAACGTGGGAACTCTCTGTGAACGTGGGAACTCTCTGTGAACGTGACAACTCTGTGTGAACGTGGGAACTCTCTGTGAACGTGGGAACTCTCTGTGAACGTGGTAACTCTCTGTGAACGTGGGAATTCTCTGTGAACGTGGTAACTCTCTGTGAACGTGGGAATTCTCTTTGAACGTGGGAACTCTCTGTGAACGTGGTAACTCTCTGTGAACGTGGGAATTCTCTGTGAACGTGGGAACTCTCAGTGAACGTGGGAACTCTCTGTGAACGTGACAACTTTCTGAGAACGTGGGAACTCTCTGTGAACGTGCGAACTCTCTGTGAACGTGACAACTCTGTGTGAACGTGGGAACTCTCTGTGAACGTGGTAACTCTCTGTGAACGTGACAACTCTCTGTGAACGTGACAACTCTATGAGAACGTGGGAACTCTCTGTGAACGTGACAACTCTATGAGAACGTGGGAACTCTCTGTGAACGTGCCAACTTTCTGTAACACGGAAGGGGGGGGGGGGGGGTTCGGTCTCTGATCTTCTCTTAAGTCACCCTTACCCCTACCCGTATCCTATTTACTTCGCTTAATACCAAGGGAGTTACTCCAGCCGAAGAGTTACTTCGGGTAGAAGTAACTCAGAGTTACTCAGACTTACTCTAGTCGAATCCCACGCCACGTGGTCTTACCCGTTTTGACCGGGTAAGATTCTACAGCCTCACGACGTGGTACTAGACTCCTAGCAAACTCAAGAGTCTCATGCTTCCACCACCAGACCATTAACAAGAAGCGTCAATTAACCGGGGTCTGGACCGATTAATCACTCCCTATCCTTAACACGCCCTACGAGGCATGAGATGAACTATTCCCCTACACAAAACTGTAGCAAACTATACCTTGTACTGCGACCAGTTGTTGTCCTACTGATCTATTTCTGGAGAGGGTGAGAGTGGATGACCTCCCCGAGTCGTTGACCGGTCCACACTGACTGACTAGCCCTCCTCACCACGAGGCTAGAGGGTATTCCTACGCCAGGTTCACTAAGTTTACTAGCAGGGATTTAAGTTCCCACCTCCTCCCCTAAACCCTCCCCTCCTTCCCTTCCCCTAAACCCTCCCCTCCTTCCCTTCCCCTGAACCCACCCCTTCTTCCCTTCCCCTGAACCCACCCCTCCTTCCCTTCCCCTGAACCCACCCCTTCTTCCCTTCCCCTGAACCCACCCCTTCTTCCCTTCCTCTGAACCCACCCCTTCTTCCCTTCCCCTAAACCCTCCCCTCCTTCCCTTCCCTGAACCCACCCCTTCTTCCCTTCCCCTGAACCCACCCCTTCTTCCCTTCCCCTGAACCCACCCCTTCTTCCCTTCCCCTAAACCCTCCCCTCCTTCCCTTCCCCTGAACCCACCCCTTCTTCCCTTCCCCTGAACCCACCCCTCCTTCCCTTCCCCTGAACCCACCCCTCCTTCCCTTCCCCTGAACCCACCCCTTCTTCCCTTCCCCTGAACCCACCCCTCCTTCCCTTCCTCTGAACCCACCCCTTCTTCCCTTCCTCTGAACCCACCCCTTCTTCCCTTCCCCTAAACCCTCCCCTCCTTCCCCTCCCCTGAACCCCACCCCTTCTTCCCTTCCCTTCAACCCAACACTCCTTCCATTTCCCAACTCCCACAATCCCTACTTCCTCCAAAATCCATTTTCACACCTTCGCACATTCCTCGTCCGTCGTCTCCCCTCTACCACTTTGCCTTCCTAAGCCGCTTCCCCTCTCTGCTCTCTCTTACCTCTCACTCTCTTTTCCCTGAGCCTCCCTCTCTCCTCCCTTATCTTCTATGCTTCTCTCTCCATTTGCTGCTCTTCCTCCCCACCGTTTCTCTAACCCTTCACAGGCACTCCATCTCCCGCCACCCATCTTGGCTTCCCCTCTGGCACTAATTACCCGGCATGTGGCACTCTTGACACCTCGTGAGCCTTGTCTCTCTCTCTCTCTCTCTCTCTCTCTCTCTCTCTCTCTCTCTCTCTCTCTCTCTCTCTCTCTCTCTCTCTCTCTCTCTCTCTCTCTCTCTCTCTCTCTCTCTCTCTCTCTCTCTCTCTCTCTCTCACTGTCTCTCTGTCTCTCTCTGTCTCTCTCTGTCTCTCTCTCTCTCTCACTGTCTCTCTCCCTCTCTCTCTCTCTCTCTCTCTCTCTCTCTCTCTCTCTCTCTCTCTCTCTCTCTCTCTCTCTCTCTCTCTCTCTCTCTCTCTCTCTCTCTCTCTCACTCTCACTCTCACCCCAAAGAAACAAAGACTTAAACATAGCCAGCGAAGATCCACATCTGAACAACCTGCCCAACCGCTTGGGCTGGACGGTCTCGCTTAATGCAGGTGGGCGTTCAATCCCCGACCTGCATGAATGGCTCAATGGAATGAACCATTCAGTCATTCATTCCAATCATGATCCAATGGAATTGACCTGCATGAATGCATACATTCACTCCCCGAATGGCGTGGACACCATTCCTTTCCCCCATCCCATCCCTAATCCTTATCCTGGCCTCTTTCATGGGCTGTATAGTCGTAGAGGCTTGGCGCTTTCCCCCCCCCCCTGATAGTTCCCTTCCCTTCTGAACAACCTTTAAGAAGGTAAACCAAGACCATTATAGCCGGTCCAGGTAGTCTTTTCGTCGTTCAAACTTGTGCGAGAAATGAAATGAACTTGAGGGAGTGGAATTATCAAGAGAAAGCGCCAAGCCACTATAAAGCACTGGGAAGGGGTCAGGATAAGGATTATTGATGAGTCGGGGGAAAGGAATGGCGCCCAACCACTTGTGGACGGTCGGGGATTGAACGCCGACCTGCATGAAGGGAGGCCGTCACTCTACCTGTGGTTGAACATTATGAACAGAAGCGTAGGTGATGCCCCCTTGATCATCCCTGTGATATATCTTCCATTAATTATTAAACATAAATATTATTTAAAACGATATATCAAAGAAACTAACAAAATTAATGCTAAAAAAAGAAATCAGTTTGGAACACATCCGCTGTAAACAAAGAACTGTTTTGGCGCCAAACACGAGAGCACACGAGCAGCGCCGTCCGTCGGGGCTGCTGATATTTCCATAGGCTTTGGTTGTAACATTTTTCTGTTATTTAGGATTTCTATGGGTTGGCATTGGCGGATTGTTGGCGTTTTTGGCGGATTGTTGGCTTTTTTGGCGGATTGTTGGCGTTTTTGGCGGATTGTTGACTTTTTTCGCGGATTGTTGACTTTTTTCGCGGATTGTTGACTTTTTTCGCGGATTGTTGACTTTTTTGGCGGATTGTTGACTTTTTTGGCGGATTGTTGACTTTTTTGGCGGATTGTTGGCGTGTCTGGCGGTAACAAGGGGCGGAGATGGAGCGCTGCCGCGCCGCTCACGTTGTTAAAGGAAATCGTTAAGCCAGACTCGCGTCCATTATTTGGTCTGTGTGGCCTCGCCTCGTTGTCCCTACGGGAACTTGCTTTAGCTCTTGGGTCCTGCTTTTCTCTTCGCTGGTTGAGCAATGAAAGGAATCCTGGCGTTTTCCTCTATCATCTCTACTTTTTTAACATTAAGAATGAAGTTACATCTTGTTCATTTAATTCATTCCATTTTCTCCGTATTTTTACACTAAAAGAAAACTTTTTCACATATCTATGACTCATATGTTTCTTAAACTCTCCTCCAAGCTCTCCTGGTATTCATTTTGAACACTATATCTTTTTTTTTCTACTCTGCCAATGCCATAAGTATTTTATATGTCTTTATCATGGCTCCTCTCTTCCTCTCCTTTTTCTCTTACGACGTCAGGTCTAGTTATTTATGTCTTTCTTTAAACACAATCATTCGCAATTCTGGGACGAGCCTCATTCCAAATTTCTTTCAAGATTCCTAATGATTTTTCTTTTTTTACGTGTGGGCTTCCCGGTGGGGCGTCACACTGCTTGACTGGTCTCACGTACGTTGTAACAAAAAGTTGGTTACGGAGGTTTCCAGCGGGTGTGTGGGAGTGTTTAGGGACGGTGTCTATCCCCCTGAGAGACTGGTCAGGTGTTACCATACAGGTCAGGTGTTACTGTACTGGTCAGGTGTTACTGTACTGGTCAGGTGTTACTGTACTGGTCAGGTGTTACTGTACTGGTCAGGTGTTACCATACTGGTCAGGTGTTACCATACAGGTCAGGTGTTACTGTACTGGTCAGGTGTTACTGTACTGGTCAGGTGTTACTGTACTGGTCAGGTGTTACTGTACTGGTCAGGTGTTACTGTACTGGTCAGGTGTTACCATACTGGTCAGGTGTTACTGTACTGGTCAGGTGTTACTGTACTGGTCAGGTGTTACTGTACTGGTCAGGTGTTACTGTACTGGTCAGGTGTTACTGTACTGGTCAGGTGTTATCATACTGGTCAGGTGTTACCATACTGGTCAGGTGTTACTGTACTGGTCAGGTGTTACTGTACTGGTCAGGTGTTACTGTACTGGTCAGGTGTTACTGTACTGGTCAGGTGTTACCATACTGGTCAGGTGTTACCATACTGGTCAGGTGTTACTGTACTGGTCAGGTGTTACTGTACTGGTCAGGTGTTACTGTACTGGTCAGGTGTTACCATACTGGTCAGGTGTTACTGTACTGGTCAGTGTTACCATACTGGTCAGTGTTACCATACTGGTCAGGTGTTACTGTACTGGTCAGGTGTTACCATACTGGTCAGGTGTTACTGTACAGGTCAGGTGTTACTGTACTGGTCAGGTGTTACCATACGGGTCAGGTGTTACTGTACTGGTCAGGTGTTACTGTACTGGTCAGGTGTTACTGTACTGGTCAGTGTTACCATACTGGTCAGGTGTTACTGTACTGGTCAGGTGTTACTGTACTGGTCAGTGTTACCATACTGGTCAGGTGTTACTGTACTGGTCAGTGTTACCATACTGGTCAGTGTTACCATACTGGTCAGTGTTACCATACTGGTCAGGTGTTACTGTACTGGTCAGTGTTACCATACTGGTCAGTGTTACCATACTGGTCAGTGTTACCATACTGGTCAGGTGTTACTGTACTGGTCAGGTGTTACTGTACTGGTCAGGTGTTACTGTACTGGTCAGGTGTTACTGTACTGGTCAGGTGTTACTGTACTGGTCAGGTGTTACTGTACTGGTCAGGTGTTACTGTACTGGTCAGGTGTTACTGTACTGGTCAGGTGTTACTGTACTGGTCAGTGTTACCATACTGGTCAGGTGTTACTGTACTGGTCAGTGTTACCATACTGGTCAGTGTTACCATACTGGTCAGGTGTTACTGTACTGGTCAGGTGTTACCATACTGGTCAGGTGTTACTGTACTGGTCAGGTGTTACTGTACTGGTCAGGTGTTACTGTACTGGTCAGGTGTTACTGTACTGGTCAGTGTTACTGTACTGGTCAGGTGTTACTGTACTGGTCAGGTGTTACTGTACTGGTCAGGTGTTACTGTACTGGTCAGGTGTTACTGTACTGGTCAGGTGTTACTGTACTGGTCAGGTGTTACTATACTGGTCAGGTGTTACTGTACTGGTCAGGTGTTACCATACTGGTCAGGTGTTACTGTACTGGTCAGGTGTTACTATACTGGTCAGTGTTACCATACTGGTCAGGTGTTACTGTACTGGTCAGGTGTTACTATACTGGACAGGTGTTACTGTACTGGTCAGGTGTTACCATACTGGTCAGGTGTTACTGTACTGGTCAGGTGTTACTATACTGGTCAGTGTTACCATACTGGTCAGGTGTTACTGTACTGGTCAGGTGTTACCATACTGGTCAGGTGTTACCATACTGGTCAGGTGTTACTGTACTGGTCAGGTGTTACTGTACTGGTCAGGTGTTACTGTACTGGTCAGGTGTTACCATACTGGTCAGGTGTTACTGTACTGGTCAGTGTTACCATACTGGTCAGGTGTTACTGTACTGGTCAGTGTTACCATACTGGTCAGTGTTACCATACTGGTCAGGTGTTACTGTATTGGTCAGGTGTTACCATACTGGTCAGGTGTTACCATACTGGTCAGGTGTTACTGTACTGGTCAGGTGTTACCATACTGGTCAGGTGTTACCATACTGGTCAGGTGTTACTGTACTGGTCAGGTGTTACTGTACTGGTCAGGTGTTACTGTACAGGTCAGGTGTTACTGTACTGGTCAGGTGTTACTGTACTGGTCAGGTGTTACTGTACTGGTCAGGTGTTACTGTACTGGTCAGGTGTTACTGTACTGGTCAGTGTTACCATACTGGTCAGGTGTTACCATACTGGTCAGGTGTTACCATACTGGTCAGGTGTTACTGTACTGGTCAGGTGTTACTGTACTGGTCAGGTGTTACTGTACTGGTCAGGTGTTACTGTACTGGTCAGGTGTTACCATACTGGTCAGGTGTTACTATACTGGTCAGGTGTTACTGTACTGGTCAGGTGTTACCATACTGGTCAGGTGTTACTATACTGGTCAGGTGTTACTGTACTGGTCAGGTGTTACTGTACTGGTCAGGTGTTACTGTACTGGTCAGGTGTTACCATACTGGTCAGGTGTTACTGTACTGGTCAGGTGTTACCATACTGGTCAGGTGTTACCATACTGGTCAGGTGTTACTGTACTGGTCAGGTGTTACCATACTGGTCAGGTGTTACCATACTGGTCAGGTGTTACTGTACTGGTCAGGTGTTACCATACTGGTCAGGTGTTACCATACTGGTCAGGTGTTACTGTACTGGTCAGGTGTTACCATACTGGTCAGGTGTTACTGTACTGGTCAGGTGTTACTGTACTGGTCAGGTGTTACCATACAGGTCAGGTGTTACCATACTGGTCAGGTGTTACTGTACTGGTCAGGTGTTACCATACAGGTCAGGTGTTACCATACAGGTCAGGTGTTACTGTACTGGTCAGGTGTTACCATACTGGTCAGGTGTTACTGTACTGGTCAGGTGTTACTGTACTGGTCAGGTGTTACTGTACTGGTCAGGTGTTACTGTACTGGTCAGGTGTTACCATACAGGTCAGGTGTTACTGTACAGGTCAGGTGTTACCATACTGGTCAGGTGTTACCATACTGGTCAGGTGTTACTGTACTGGTCAGGTGTTACCATACTGGTCAGGTGTTACCATACTGGTCAGGTGTTACTGTACTGGTCAGGTGTTACCATACTGGTCAGGTGTTACTGTACTGGTCAGGTGTTACTGTACTGGTCAAGTGTTACTGTACTGGTCAGGTGTTACTGTACTGGTCAGGTGTTACTGTACTGGTCAGGTGTTACCATACAGGTCAGGTGTTACTGTACTGGTCAAGTGTTACTGTACTGGTCAGGTGTTACTGTACTGGTCAGGTGTTACTGTACTGGTCAGGTGTTACTGTACTGGTCAGGTGTTACTGTACTGGTCAGGTGTTACCATACAGGTCAGGTGTTACTGTACTGGTCAGGTGTTACCATACTGGTCAGGTGTTACCATACAGGTCAGGTGTTACTGTACTGGTCAGGTGTTACCATACTGGTCAGGTGTTACTGTACTGGTCAGGTGTTACCATACCGGTCAGGTGTTACCATACAGGTCAGGTGTTACCATACTGGTCAGGTGTTACTGTACTGGTCAGGTGTTACTGTACTGGTCAGGTGTTACTATACTGGTCAAGTGTTACTGTACTGGTCAGGTGTTACCATACTGGCCAGGTGTTACTGTACTGGTCAGGTGTTACCATACTGGTCAGGTGTTACTGTACTGGTCAGGTGTTACTATACTGGTCAAGTGTTACTGTACTGGTCAGGTGTTACTGTACTGGTCAGGTGTTACTGTACTGGTCAGGTGTTACTGTACTGGTCAGGTGTTACTGTACTGGTCAGGTGTTACTGTACTGGTCAGGTGTTACTGTACTGGTCAGGTGTTACCATACTGGTCAGGTGTTACCATACTGGTCAGGTGTTACTGTACTGGTCAGGTGTTACTGTACTGGTCAGGTGTTACTGTACTGGTCAGGTGTTACCATACTGGTCAGGTGTTACTGTACTGGTCAGGTGTTACTGTACTGGTCAGGAGTTACTGTACTGGTCAAGTGTTACTGTACTGGTCAGGTGTTACTGTACTGGTCAGGTGTTACTGTACTGGTCAGGAGTTACTGTACTGGTCAAGTGTTACTGTACTGGTCAGGTGTTACTATACTGGTCAAGTGTTACTGTACTGGTCAGGTGTTACTGTACTGGTCAGGTGTTACTGTACTGGTCAGGTGTTACTGTACTGGTCAAGTGTTACTGTACTGGTCAGGTGTTACTGTACTGGTCAGGTGTTACTATACTGGTCAGGTGTTACTGTACTGGTCAGGTGTTACTGTACTGGTCAGGTGTTACTGTACTGGTCAGGTGTTACTGTACTGGTCAGGTGTTACTGTACTGGTCAGGTGTTACTGTACTGGTCAGGTGTTACTGTACTGGTCAGGAGTTACTGTACTGGTCAGGTGTTACTGTACTGGTCAAGTGTTACTATACTGGTCAGGTGTTACTGTACTGGTCAGGTGTTACTGTACTGGTCAGGTGTTACTGTACTGGTCAGGTGTTACTATACTGGTCAGGTGTTACTGTACTGGTCAAGTGTTACTGTACTGGTCAGGTGTTACTGTAGGCGGTTCCATGGGTTTATAGCCCTCTTGGTGGAAAAAACATTTGTTTTCAGTCCTACTTGAGAGAACATACTCTCCAACACTATATCTGTGATTGCCCTGTTATCAGTGACTTCATACCAAATGGTATGAGGTATTTTGAGCTCTGTAATTACTTCATACACTCAGGAATATTGGAAGATATTCTTGTGCTGCACCCAGATTTTGCCAGTGGAGGCTAATAGATCAGCATTAAGTATTTTGTTCTCTCCTAATTCCATGTATGACTGGCCATCCTGTGAGGTGAGGATGTTGGATCAGCTTGTAGCTGTTTTTTTATCTACACTGTGTGGTCCTTTATACAGAATAGGGAAGCAGCACATTGCTGTGTATACCTAAACATGTTAAAAAATACAGGAGTCTTGTAGAAACTGGTAAGAGTAATTATAATATAATGTTTCCATGATTCAGTGCTTACCTCTTGTGAAAATCGCGAAGAGTTGTAGTCAGAGTTGATTTGTTTTTTGTATTGAGGCTGGTATTTTCTAAATTGATTCCATGTACAGTATTTCTAACCATCCTGTGAGATGGGAGTATTAGATAAACTTATAGCTAGTTTTTTATCTACACTGTGTAATATTCCATATAGAATACGGTAGCAGCACATTGCTGTGTATACCTAATCTTCTTAATAAAAAAAATCAGTAATGAAGATTTTAAATTATAGTTTGTATTATTACAAATACAGTACTGTATTATCCTTATTAAATCATGTTGACCATGGATCATTAAGATCTCATGTTGATATGTAATAGTCATATTTCTTTTGAACTGCTTATCCATGCTAATCATTCATTAAATTGTGCATTATGTCTCAATTTTTCACTTCCTTGGATATACTGTACAGTACAAAAAGATAGGATTAAAATAAACCAGTAATATTTCTTTCATTATATTTTTCATTTAAATAACTGCATCAATATTTTTACAGCTGACAGGATTTGTTTTACCATACTGGTGTATTATTTGTTAAAAAACAAATTGGTTTATTATTACACACAATGGTGCTTCAAGTTCAAGTTCAAGTATGTTTATTGAGAAAAGAAAAAATACATCTCAAAGGGATAGAGTAGCTTAGGCTATTTCTACCCCCCTCTACTTCAAGTCCCTCAAGGGGGGCACAAATTCAGTGAGTACAGATACACAAATCACAATACAACATTTAACATTGCATATTAATATAGTAAGTGTTACAATCATTGGGACAAAATTCTTGTAGTTCCTAAGTATTCTGTCTATCATATCATTATCACACATCCAAACAATTTGAAGTGGTACACTACTTATTTCCTTATTTCTATGGTTATCCATAAGTTGACACTTTAATACATAATGGTCTTCCAAGTTCAAGTAGGTTTATTGAGACAAGTTAAAAAAAAAAAAAAAAAAAAAAAAAAAAAAACTCAAAGATTAGCTTAGGCTATTCCTACCCCTTCCCATACTTCAAGTCCCTCAAGGGGCGCACAAATTCAGTGAGTACAAATACAAGAATCCCATGTAACATATCAGGTTAATATAGTACTAGCTAAGAGTATAATAGTGTACATCCACCGCACTAGATTTTAACCCATTAACGCTCCAAGATAAGATTCTCACTCTACTTTCATCCATGATTTAATAAAACTACCTTTGCCCTGTCTGTCACATTCCATAAGATACGAGATTTTCTCAGACTCTCCCAACACTGTAACATTTTTGCTTTCTCCTCATTTGCACAACAACTACTAGCATCAAAGGTGATCTTATTCATATCTAATTTCTTTCTTATTTCTCTATACCGTTTTACTTTAACCTTTGTTTCAACATTTGTCACTACAGAAGGTTGAACGCTAACACTACTAGAAAGTTCATTTTCCTGACTATCCTCTATCATCAATACGTCATGTTCTTCCTTACTTTCTTCAACGCACATTTCACGTCCTGTTTCACTGTCCACTTCACGTCCTATTTCACTTACTATTTCACGTCTTGTTTGACTTTCCATTTCACGTCCTGTTTCACTTTCCATTTCACGTCCTGTTTCACTTTCCATTTCACGTCCTGTTTCACTTTCCATTTCACGTCCTGTTTCACTTTCCATTTCACGTCCTGTTTCACTTTCCACTTCACGTCCTGTTTCACCACCATCTTCACCTCGTCTACCCCCCATAGCTAATTTTTCTAATGCCTCAATCCTCTTTTCTAGTTTTTTTAGATATTCCAATATTTGAGTACCAACCTCAGAGTTCACTATATTGACCTGAACCTTGTTTCCACAAGGTTTAATTTTTTCAGCTGCATTTCCTACTTTCCCTAGGCTCGCCTTAATTGTCTCTGTTCCTTTCTCCCACACATTGTTCATAGGCGCTGTCATTGGCTTCCAGCTGTTTCCTCCATGTTCCTGCTGCACAATCTTTCCTTCCTTCGAGGATACATCTATCCTGCTTGTAGCACCCGTCCTGGAGTCTCTCAGATGAGGCTTCATGCGGCATAAATAGGAACCAGCATTGTGGCTGCCTCGACAATTGCAACAAGATGGGGCGATTTTTTCACCGTTTTTAATCTTGACTCTACACTCTCGAGAGTCGTGTTTCTTACCACATTACCGACACCTGGAGTCAAACTGGCATTTCCAAGCCATATGTCCCCAACGAGAACACTTCATGCATAATATGGGCTCCTCAATATATTTTGCAACTTTCCTGTAGCCTAGTCCTTGCACAAAAATTCTTTCTGGAGCCTCACCCTTTACCAAGGCCACAACCTGGCTTTGTTTTTCACCACGAACACTGTTCCTCTTTGCCCAAACAACACTATCATTGTTGAGCAATAGATAATCAGGATCCAAATAAGTTGGATACTTAAACACTATGACCTTGGTGTACATCATACCTTTTTCCGGAGTAACCATCACAATATTCTCAAACCCATCCTTCATTAGGTGTTCCACGGCCTCTTCTGTCCCTACTGTTATATAGGGCCGGTAAAGACCCTCCTTGAATAGTGGTTCATATTCAAAAAACTCCTTAGCCAAACGAACCATCCACTCCAGCTTTTGATGGAAATTCAGTTGACACGCTGTAGGGAACAACAGCCTCTTCCTTCCATTAGTCTGCATCTCCCGCGTCCTGCTGAGCATGTCTTCATTTTTTGGTCTCTTTGTTATTTCCTCCTCACTGTCTTCGTCTCGCTGTCTTTGAATATTTCTCCGTTTATATCTGTTTACTACTGCTTGATACGGCCTAGTATCATCCTGTCTGCCATCCCCACTGTCACACTCTCCAGGCCCAGTACAGGATCTTCCATCACCTAGGCAGACCGCCTCAGCCATTTCCTCGATACACAAAGGCACTGTATCACTGCAACAGACGAGAACAAATTCACAACATCTAGCTGCAGCAGCCACGTGCAAACACGAAGATGCGGAGCAACACGTCCTCCGAGCATCATGCAGCAGACCGCGCTGACAATGGTGCTACATAGCCTTCCCAGCTTGGTGCCTTCTTTTAATACTTACTGATTAAAAAATAAATAATAAATACATTTTATTCAGGAAAAGTACATACAGTTGATTTACAAACATAATGTTGGATTTATAGACAGAGCTAGTACATACAATACCTAAAGCCACTAATACTCATAGCATTTCGGGCAAGGTGTGGGGGAAAAAACACAGACTAAAACTTAATAGTAATCGGGATTAGGTATAGTGTTGAAAGAAGGAATAAAAAATACAAAAAGGGGGGTTAACATAGCACAAATCAGCAATTGCACATGTTGGTGAACAGCGTTGTTTAAAAAATAGCAAGACATGGGTTGACATTTAGGAGGTAAGTTAGGTTACATGGAGTTTATTAGGCAGTACTTGGTTTAACTCTTAAACTGGTTGAGAGAGGTACAGCCTTTGACATGATTCGGGAGGTCATTCCACATTCTGGGTCCCTTCATTTGTAGAGCACTTCTAGTTTGGTTACACACAGCCAAATTGTGTAACAGGAAGAGGTCTTGGACACAAATTTGTTCCAAGCTAAATGTAGAGGAATCAGCTGAGTATTCCTCAAATAAAATAAGTTGCCTCAGCTTATAAGGTAAATAAAATAAGCATTTCTCAAATAAGTAGCTGCCTCACCTCACTGCCTTACTTCTACATAGCCTTCCCGGCATGGTGCCTTCTTTTGATAATTACTTGTTCCACACCCAAATTGTATAACAGGAAGAGGTCTTGGACCCATACTTCCCTCTCTCTTTTTTAATAATCTATAGAGTCATAATTATAGCTTTAAGTATTCAATTAATAAAGTTTTTGACATTTTCACCCTTCTCCTTACCTAACATCATTTGTGCAGCATATTTTTATTTTATGTTTCACCCAGATTTAATTTCAAAATAAAACCAAACTAAATAAATTAGAAATGGGTATGTATAGCTAAGGTACACCCTTACTACTAGGTGAACAGGGGCATTTGGTGATAGTAAATGATCCCATCAGGCAGGGCTCATCACCTTCTCTCATATTGCATGTTCACCAGTGTTTATTTACTTAATAACTACGGGTATAATATCTTGTTATTATAAAACTAATTCTACTATCATAAAAGACATATTTACTTTAAGTTTCAAGCAGAGAATGCATATATAACTAGCACGAAGGACTTCTCTTCACTAAATTCAATTTTTATAATCTTTTGTTTATGTTCCAAAATCTTAAAATCGATCCCAGTGTTATGTAGTAGAGAAAAATTGAGTTATATCCCGTTTACGTAATGCTACGAGTGGTCGAAACCACACTTAGATCCCGGAATGAACTTACGAAGGTTTTTCCACTTAGTGTAGCTACCTGAATACCGCCGTAGCCGCCACGAAGGCGCTAAGAAGGAAAACATTCGTAGCTAAGAAGAAAAACCTTCGTAAGTACCTTCCTGGACCTAGATTCAGGAAGCTCTGTGTATTTCTTCGTAAGTGGGTTTGCTACGAAGGTTCCTAAGTGCGCCCTAAGAAGATGCTTAGGTGCGATTCAATAAGGTATACTTAGGAAGAAAATTGTTGGTTCACCTGCGTGCCGATAGAGGTCACTACTGTGTTTCGTTTGGCCAATCAGAGAGCAGCAACATTCTTCATATTGAAGATTTAGCGCTGGCTTATCGCAGCTCTATACTGCCTCCTATTTACGTCGAATTTTCTTATAAAATTAGTATATTTCGAAGTAAAACAATGTTTTTTCAACTTCTACAGCCAGCACCGACATTGTAGTAAACAAATATGTTACATTTGTTGTTTACCTACGTAATTCTAAGAGATACTGTGTAGCTGTCCTTGTTGCTCGGAAGATGCGCTGACAATTATTGTATATATTTACTGAATTTACCCAAGGGCCACCAACTATCTAGTGACCTCGAAGAGGACAGAAAGCCGGCGGCTTGTTAAAGGGCCCGCCAATTGTCTTAATGATATTTTTTAGCTGGAATTTGGCATTTACGGCTTCAGCGGGTAAGCGGTTCCATGGGTTTATAGCCCTCTTGGTGGAAAAAAAAATCTGTATTCAGTCCTACTTGAGAGAACATACTCTCCAACACTATATCTGTGATTGTCCTGTTATCAGTGACTTCATACCAAATGGTATGAGGTATTTTGAGCTCTGTAATTACTTCATACACTCAGGAATATTGGAAGATATTCTTGTGCTGCACCCAGATTTTGCCAGTGGAGGCTAATAGATCAGCATTAAGTATTTTGTTCTCTCCTAATTCCATGTATGACTGGCCATCCTGTGAGGTGAGGATGTTGGGTGAGCTTGTAGCTGGTTTTTGATCTACACTGTGTGGTCCTTTAGACAGAATAGGGAAGCAGCACATTGCTGTGTATACCTAAACATGTTTAAAAATACATTGTTTGAGAGGAGTTTTGTAGAAACTGGTAAGAGTAATTATAATATAATGTTTCCATGATTCAGTGCTTACCTCTTGTGAAAATTGCTTAGAGTTGTTTAGTCAGAGTTGATTTGTTTTTTGTATTGAGGCTGGTATTTTCTAAATTGATTCCATGTACAGTATGTCTAACCATCTTGTGAGATGGGAGTATTAGATAAACTTATAGCTAGTTTTTTATCTACACTGTGTAATATTCCATATAGAATAGGGTGGCAGCACATTGCTGTGTATACCTAATCTTCTTAATAAAAAAAATCAGTAATAAAGATTTTAAATTATAGTTTGTATTATTACAAATACAGTACTGTATTATCCTTATTAAATCATGTTGACCATGGATCATTAAGATCTCATGTTGATATGTAATACAAGTCATATTTCTTTTGAACTGCTAATCCATGCTAATCATTCATTAAATTGTGCATTATGTCTCAATTTTTCACTTCCTTGGATATACTGTACAGTACAAAAAGATAGGATAAAAATAAACCAGTAATATTTCTTTCATTATATTTTTCATTTAAATAACTGCATCAATATTTTTACAGCTGACAGGATTTGTTTTCCCATACAGGTGCATTATTTGTTAAAAAAAATTTGGTTTATTGTTACACACAATGGAGCTAAATAGCCTTCCCAGCTTGGTGCCTTCTTTTAATACTTACTGATTAAAAAATAAATAATAAATACATTTTATTCAGGAAAAGTACAAAATGATTTACAAACAAAATGTTGGATTTATAGACAGAGCTAGTACATACAATACCTAAAGCCACTAATACTCATAGCATTTCGGGCAAGGTGTGGGGGGAAAAAAACACAGACTAAAACTTAATAGTAATCGGGATTAGGTATAAATTGTGT
This sequence comes from Procambarus clarkii, assembly GCF_040958095.1. Taxonomy (NCBI): domain Eukaryota; kingdom Metazoa; phylum Arthropoda; class Malacostraca; order Decapoda; family Cambaridae; genus Procambarus; species Procambarus clarkii. The sequence continues at coordinate 10,280,499 of NC_091162.1, forward strand.
TGAAAGAAGGAATAAAAAATACAAAAAGGGGGGTTAACATAGCATAAATCAGCAATTGCACATGTTGGTGAACAGCGTTGTTTAAAAAATAGCAAGACATGGGTTGACATTTAGGAGGTAAGTTAGGTTACATGGAGTTAATTAGGCAGTACTTGGTTTAACTCTTAAACTGGTTGAGAGAGGTACAGCCTTTGACATGATTCGGGAGGTCATTCCACATTCTGGGTCCCTTGATTTGTAGAGCACTTCTAGTTTGGTTACACACAGCCAAATTGAGTAACAGGAAGAGGTCTTGGACACAAATTTGTTCCATTCTAAATGTAGAGGAATCAGCTGAGTATTCCTCAAATAAAATAAGTTGCCTCAGCTTATAAGGTAAAAAAAATAAGCATTTCTCAAATAAGTAGCTGCCTCACCTCACTGCCTTACTGCTACATAGCCTTCCCGGCATGGTGCCTTCTTTTGATAATTACTAGTTCCACACCCAAATTGTATAACAGGAAGAGGTCTTGGACCCCTACTTCCCTCTCTCTTTTTTAATAGTCTATATAGTCATAATTATAGCTTTAAGTATTCAATGAATAAAGTTTTTGACATTTTCACCCTTCTCCTTACCTAACATCATTTGTGCAGCATATTTTTATTTTATGTCTCACCCAGATTTAATTTCAAAATAAAACCAAACTAAATAAATTAGAAATGGGTATGTATAGCTAAGGTACACCCTTACTACTAGGTGAACAGGGGCATTTGGTGATAGTAAATGATCCCATCAGGCAGGGCTCATCACCTTCTCTCATATTTCATGTTCACCAGTGTTTATTTACTTAATAACTACTGGTATAATATCTTGCTATTATAAAACTAATTCTACTATCATCAAACACATATTTACTTCAAGTTTCAAGCAGAGAATGCATATATAACTAACACGAAGGACTCCTCTTCAATAGATTCACCAGCTATAATATTTTGGTCATGTTCCAATATCATAAATCGATCCCAGTGTATGTAGTAGAGAAAAAATGACTTATATCCAGTTTACGTAAAGCTACGAGTGGTCGAAACCACACTTAAATCCCGGAATGAACTTACGAAGGTTTTTCCACTTAGGGTAGTTAATTGAATACGGACGTAGCCGCCACGAAGGCGCTAAGACGGAAAACGCTCTTAGCTAAGAGGAAAAACCTTCGTAAGTACCTTCCTGAATCCGGCCCCTGGTCATTACCTGGCACAGGAGCGGAGTTGACTTGTGTCAGCTTGTGTCGATATGTGGAGAGCTAGTGTCACAATTTATATGTTTGTCCTGCACACCGCCCCCCATCCAGTGGGCAGCGGTGGATAGGGTATAATCACTTAGTTACTACCTACAATTAGTAAACTGGGGATATTTGGCTAAAATTTCTGGTAGCAGATCATTTTGAATGAAATATTTACACATCGTTGGAACATTGGTTATAGAATGGTCTCTGAATTCACGTATCTTTTCGCACTCCATCACATAGTGACGGAGTGTGTGCGAATAATTTTGTTGACACAGTTTACATTTGGTCAGGTCTACATCAGATGATCAGCAGATAATGAGAATTCCCAGAGATACTTGTAACCGAGTCTAAGCCGAGCAGTAGTAACTTCTAGAAGTCTGCTGATTTTATTGGTTGAACCATAGATGTGTGGCTCCTCTTGCGACTCCTCTTTCAACTAAACCCTGATGCAAACATAATAGTTAGAGGGATAGAAAACCTAAACCAGAAGATAGTTAATACAGAATATGCTGTCATATTCAATGAGACATGTTTATATATATATATATATATATATATATATATATATATATATATATATATATATATATATATATATATATATATATATATATAATATATATAATATATATAATATATAATATATATATATATATATATATATATATATATATATATATATATATATATATATATATATATATATATATTTATATATATATATATATATATATATATATATATATATATTTATATATATATATATATATATATTTATATATATTTGCGTGTGTGTGTATAAATCCTTTTTTCAATAATAGGCATAGGTATACGCAACATTGTGCTGGAATTACAAATTGTGAATAAAAAACTGGCTACAAGTTTATCTAATACCCGCACCTCACAGGCTTCACGAAAAAAATAACAAGTAATGAATAGTATGACAATGTAGAGTTGAAGACCACAAAGGAAAATTAAAACAGGAAATTACTTAAGCACTTCCTTGTTAATCAACATATCAACCAAAGTATATTATGATGTGTTGATTATCACGAAAGTGCTTAAGTAAGTTCCTGATTGATTTTTTCTTTGTTCAATAAGCGGCAATATAAAACAGAGAACAGGCGATCGATTGTTTTTCACTCATAGTGTAATAAACCCACGGACCCACCCACCCGCTGAAGCCGTAAATGCCAAGACATTACTTCCGTTTAAAATTAAGCCGGAAAAATCCTCAGGTTTATCGGGGATGGGGGAGGCCTTTGAGCAACCGCCGACTTCCTGTCCCGTCGAGGCCATCAGAGATGGTCGCCCTCAGGCAAATTCATGTAAAACATGTATGTGTGCGTATTAAATATTTTGATTTATTATTTGCAGAATTTAGTATGCAGGATTTAGCTATTAGCTCTTGGACCCCGCCTTTCTAAGCGTCGGTTGTCTAATGTACCGACTCTCGACCTCTTTTCCTCCATCATATCTAAACAACATATATTTTTATCTAACACACACATTCCCAGGATGCAGCCTGTAGCAACTTTCTAACTTCCAGATTCCAATTTACTGCTAGGTGAATAGGGGCATTAGTGTGTGTGTGTGTGTGTGTACTTACCTAGTTGTGCTTGCGGGGGTTAAGCTCTTGCTCTTTAGTCCCGCCTCTCAACTGTCAATCATCTGATGTACAGGTTCCTTAGCCTACTGGGCTCTGTCATATCTACACTTGAAGCTGAGTATGAAGTCAGCCTCCACCACATCACGTCCTAATGCATTCCATTTGTCTACTACTCTGACACTGAAAAATTCTTTCTAACGTCTCTATGGCTCAATTGGGCACTCAGTTTCCACCTGTGTCCCCTAGTGCGTGTGCCCCATATGTTAAATAGTCTGTCTTTATCAATTCCTCTGAGAATCTTGTATGTGGTGATCATGTCCCCTCTAACTCTTCTGTCTCCCAGTGACGTAAGGTTTAATTCCCGTAGTCTCTCCTCGTAATTAATTATATTTGTCAATATAGCTTCATTAAGAATAATTTTGCGATTAGTAGGATCTCTTTAACTGAAAGATTTGTTGTTCTTTACTGTTTCTATAGAAAATGTAATTACCCTTTCTAGTAGACGTCAATCTTTGATATTTGAACTGTTATACTTACACAAATTTCTAAAGGCAGTTCTTATGTTGGCCAATCTAACATATGCCGCTGATGATATCCTTTTGATGTGGGCCTCTGGGGACAGGTTCGGTGTGATATCAACCCCCAGATCTTTCTCTCAATTTGATAAACCTTGATAAATGTAAGTTCGTCCCAAAATTTGGTTTAATAACACATTTTCACATGTATTGGGTCTTTCCTTCTTCGTCATTCAAACACTACGGTAAGTTAGTTGTAAATGATAATGTAAAAATAGCCACTGAAGTCTGATTAAAACTTTATGACATGTAATCAATGTTTTGCTTCACTACTCACTGGTTGAGTATGGGGTACATAATAAATTAGCCTCCTTCGGCGGCGCCTTGTTTCTAAATGTGTTTCAAACTCACACTGTATCTTGTGCTACCCACTCCGTCAACTCAAATTTTGCTACAATGCACCTCTTAACAAATGTTATGTACTCTCACAACCCACTGTACCTTCGAGTATATAAATAAACAGATTTCAACTGTAAGGGGTATGGTTTGCACCTTGTTATTTTAATAATAGATGTCTTCTCTGTCTTCTCTTCTCTTCTCTTCTTCATCTTCTCTGATGCCTTATTTAAAAGCAAAACCAAAAAGTACCTAACTTCATCTATTTAGTTTCCTACACTGAGCTTTAAATTTGCTCTGTACCTAGTGTTACCCAATCTCCTAATTTTTATGTAATATCAAACAACCTTATCATTGTGTTCATTGCTGTCTTCTTTTATGTGCTAGCCATATGCTGTATTGTGACTACCAATTTTTGTCAACTACCATTCAAGCTGTCATTGCAATCAATCTTATATTGTTTCTGCTGTATTGTGCCTACCAATTTGTTGTCAATTACCATTTTAAGCTGTCATTGCAATCAATCATAGCTACCTATGTGCTTTAATATACTGTACCTATAATTTTCTCTCATCTTCTTTTTTTTTCATTCCATGTAATCTGTTATCATTTTTTTGTCTATAAATTTTGCAAGTATTTACCTCCTTAAAATTTTCTTAGATTAATGACCTGCCCGAAACGCTGCGCGTGCTAGTGGCTTTACAAGACTGTAATTACTATATTTGTAATAAGAGAAGACATCAATCCTCGACCGTCCAAATGGTTGGGCACAATCCTTCCCTCCCCCCATGCCATCCCAAATCCTTAACCTGACCCCTTCCAAATGCTTACCTGCTTGATGGGGTTCTGGGAGTTCTACTCCCCAAGCCCGGCCCGAGGCCAGGCTTGACTTGTGAGAGTTTGGTCCACCAGGCTGTTGCTTGGAGCGGCCCGCAGGCCCACATATACCTGGTTGATGGGGTTCTGGGAGTTCTACTCCCCAAGCCCGGCCCGAGGCCAGACTTGACTTGTGAGAGTTTTGGTCCACCAGGCTGTTGCTTGGAGCGGCCCGCAGGCCCACATACCCATCACAGCCCGATTGGTCCGGCACCCCTTGGAGGAAACTATCTAGTTTTCTCTTGAAGATGTCCACGGTTGTTCCGGCAATATTTCTGATGCTCGCTGGGAGGACGTTGAACAACCGTGGACCTCTGATGTTTATATAATCAATATACAAAGGATATATATAATATATAGACCTCTGATGCTATATAGTCTTTATGACTTGGTGCTTTCCCCCCTGAGAGTTCTCTTCCCTTCCCTTCTCTGATACGAGAGTGCTTTGTTAACAAACAAAGTAATACAAACAGTGCGCTAAGCATTGTTAATGGAAGCGCAAATTATATGATGAAGTGTCATGTATTTATTCAGACGAGAACAGCAGCGAACACTAACCAGCGCATATACGAAAAAAACGGTTTGAATGTACAAACTTCTCAGTGAACGAAGTTGTTTCTAGCCCGGTATCCGAAATTGCAGTAGACGACTTGACCAGTCCCCGGGGAGGATTATAGAATTGTCTCTAAATTCACGTATCTTTTCGCACTCCATCACATAGTGACGGAGGGTGTGTGAATAATTTTGTTGACACGGTTTACATTTGGTCAGGTCTACATCGGCAGATAATGAGAATGCACTAACATGTGAGTCTTCACATAATCAAGCCGACTAAATCTCTTCCCACACTCTGGACACTTATGAGGTTTATCACCTGAATGCACTAGCATGTGAGTCTTCATACTTACAAGATGTCTGAATCTCTTCCCACACTCTGGACAATTATGAGGTTTGTCACCCGAATGCATTAATATGTGAGTCTTCACATGTCCAAGCCGACTGAATCTCTTCTCACACTCTGGACACTTATGTGGTTTATTACCTGAATACACTACCATCTGAGTCTTCACATGTCCAAGCTGACTGAATCTCTTCCCACACTCTGGACACTTATGAGGTATATCACCTGAATGCACTAACAAGTTAGTCTTAATACTTCTAAGATGTCTGAATCTCTTCCTACACTCTGGACAATTATGAAGTTTGTCACCTGAATGCACTAACAAGTGAGTCTTCATATGTCCAAGCTGACTGAATCTCTTCCCACACTCTAGACACTGGTGAGTTTTCATCTTGTTTATAATAGATGCAGTTTGTGTGAAGGTTTTCTCCTCGGGATGACTGCATGAGTTGTGATCCTGGGAGACGGTCACGGTGGAGCATCAATGTTGACGGTTAGACAAGACTTGAGTGTTGTATCTTCGAGTTGGACTTGATTTATTTATTTATTTATATACAAGAAAGTACATTGGGTTTGTGAGAATACATAGCATAGTACAGTAGTAAATATAGTAGTATAGTAATGTACAACGAATATAGTTGTGATATGGTAAATATATCTTTGATATCCCCAGGGTCAAACTTAATCTGTGTAAACACTCTATGCAAATTAAGGGACCTAGTCTATGGAACTCACTCCCTAGTGAATTGAAAAACTGTAAAACTTTTGCCTTATTTAAAAGCAAAACCAAAAAGTACCTAACTTCATCTTCTTAGTTTCCTACACTGAGCTTTAAATTTGCGCTGTACCTAGTGTTACCCAATCTCCTAATTTTTATGTAGTATCAAACAACCTTATCATTGTGTTCATTGCTGTCTTCTTTTATGTGCTAGCCATATGCTGTATTGTGACTACCAATTTTTGTCAACTACCATTCAAGCTGTTATTGCAATCAATCTTATATTGTTTCTGCTGTATTGTGCCTACCAATTTTTGTCAACTACCATTCAAGCTGTCATTGCAATCAATCTTAGCTACCTATGTGCTTTAATATACTGTACCTACAATTTTCTCTCATCTTTTTTTTTCATTTCATGTAACTGTTATCATCTTTTTGTCTATAAATTTTGCAAGTATTTACCTCCTTAAAATTTTCTTAGATTAAGGACCTGCCCGAAACGCTGCGCGTGCTAGTGGCTTTACAAGACTGTAATTACCATATTTGTATCCTCACATTCCTTATGTACATTCTTGTATATGCATAAATAAATAAATAAATAAATAAATAAATAAACAGTATTTATAATCTTGTAAAGCCACTAGTACGCGCAGCGTTTCGGGCAGGTCCTTAATCTAACAGATAATTTTAAGTAGGTAAATTCTATCAGAATTAATAAAATGATAACAAATACATTGCAAGAAAAAAAATAAGATGAGACAGATTAGTAAGTATATTAAAGCACATTGGTATATTAAAGCTCTGATTGATTACATTGACAGCTTGACTGGTAATTTAAACAAGATTAATAGACACCATACAGCAGATTGACAGCACATATAAGAAGACAGCAATTGTGGGAACCGACCTGTGAGATTTATATTTATTTAATTTATATGAATATATATTTACGTTAATTTATATACTTCGATAGCAATTTGTATAATGGTAAGTGGACTGTATTTCTGCAATAATCTCAATCTCACAAATCGATCCTCTTCACATTAGGGGGGTTTATATTAATTAAATATATATGCAGCCAATCAAACTACAGTATTAACTACATACATTGAAAAGGTTCCTTATCTTATAGTACAGCAGGTTAGTCCACCAGGTATAACTAGGGTGTAGACACCAAATTATCCTCTTTGAGGTAGCTTCCATCACCCAGTAACTGGTGCACAAAGTCTTCCTCGTCTTGACCTGTCAATAGGGCACTAGCTGTAAAGCCAGATACCTATATATGACAAGCTATATCAGAGAAAACACTGTACATGGAACCTTAAAGACCTGGCTTAATTACCTTTAGTTTGAGGTTTGAGGATCTCGTGCTCTAACCGACTAACCCTACCCAATGACATTAATGGCCACTAATGATAGATAATGGGTTTCGGAAAGAACACTTAACTTGATTTGTTGACAGCGTGTTGAAGATGGTACACCTTTGGTTTCCATAACACTACGTCCAAGTAAAATTAACAGGAGCCGAATTTGCTCCCTGCGCCTCTGGTCTCAATATAAACAATGGCTGCCCTCCTTCCCCACTGACGCCTGGCCTACATTGTTCAGATGTCAATAAGTGATAGAAGGGTCACATTTACTCTACTTTAATATTGATAATTAAGTTAATTTATATGAGATGTTTTATGATGGTAAAGTCCAAAGACTAATGTATTTAAGAATAATTCCCAGCAGAATAGCTGGTGAATTTATAATGGTATGTGGTGATGATATCCCGTTTTCTTTAGACGGTAATTCCACTACAAGTTACGTTTTCTATGGGTAACTTGTTGGTAATACAGCAGCAATTATTATCTGTCTGTATGATATATTAAATGGTGTCGGATTTTCCGACATAATTCCCCAGGGGCTGCTCACGGGTCGAAGTCCTATTTAGAACAGACGAACACCGATACTCCTCCTTCGAATTATTAGATTAATTTGATGTTAGTAGTTAGCAATCACACATTTGTGCGTCTGTTCGTACAGGACGGATGTCCCGTACTAAAGTTGCAGGGGTTAGAAGTCTAATGCGATTTCATTTCCCTGTTAACTCTTGAAAGGCTAATATTCAAGCCTTATTACATATTATTTAACCCAGAAGACTGAATGTGATCAAGTACTACAGTCAAGTATGATTCAGGGACTACAGTGAGATCAGTGACATAGATATAACTTGAAGTTTGTTCAGGTAACTGGTCACTGATATATAAACACTGAGGCCCATGGAATACATCTTGATTAAATAATAAATGTATCAAATCAGTCATCAGATTTATTGGGGTTTAATTTAGTTAATTGATTCAGAAGATTGAATAGCTCATCATTAAAGTAAAGTATGGTTCTGAGACTGCAGTGGGTTCAGTGACATTGGTCGCAGTGACTTGTAGCTGTTTTAGGCTACTGTTCACTGATTTGCCACTGAGGCCTCATGAACTCATCTTCAGCTTTAAATGATGATACTAACATCAACCTCTGTTGCTATAGTCAGCTGTAATCTCCTTAGTATAATGCTACTGGAGAAATATAATCAGCTGACAAATTTAGATTTCTACTGGTATTGTTTATCTGCAGGCATAGGTCTCCTCAGGCTTGATACTGGGCCTGAGAGTAATTTACCTCCTGCAGAGTTTAACATGGTTATACCCTGATATTTAGTAGGGCTACCGATGAATCGATGACAATAGTCTGTCCCTACAAGGAGACCGAAGTCAGTGAGGTGATCAGACTTAATATTATCTGCCAATTTTATTCCTCTATTTCTCAGGAATTTGGCTGTTGCTCTCAGACCTTGAACTTGTAGGTCTACTGGTATTTTGTCCACCACAATGGCTTGTACTCGACAGACGTACCTGCCTAAGCGTACTGATGGTTGTACCACCTGGTAGACTTGAGGTCCTGCATCTGTTACAAACCCTGAGATGTTGAATGACATCTGGGCTACAGGCCTTAATTGTAGTTCATCTGCCAACTTTTTAGTGACATATGTTCTCTGGGACCCTTGGTCAAACAACCCACGGGTATGGACCTTGGCCCTCTTATTCAGGATGGTAATTTGGGCAGTAGGCAAAGTCGTATTACCTTTAGACTTTGCCGATTGGACACTCTTTGTTGGTTGCACCTTGCAGTACTGTACTGAGGTGGGAATGCTATCTTCCACCTTGGGGTTTGGAGACGTTGTTTTGGTGTCTCTACACAATGCTGCATGGTGCTGACCTTTGTTACACCTATTACAGGTTTGTAATTGGGTATCACAGTCGTTGATGTTATGTTTCCTGAGGCACCTCGTGCAATGTTGCAAATCTTTGAGTCGCTCAACACGGGCGTCACTATCAGGAAAATTAGGGCAGTGGTACATTGAATGTTTCTCATTGCAGAACAAACATGTTCCATAGTTTCCAGTACCCTTTGGTGTCACGTTCTTGGGTGACACAGGAACTATAGGCTTGGAGGGTCCCACTGCATATACGCCCACACTGCCACTGTTCCACTTTGGTGTTGAATTACATTGTCTAGATTGATTTGGAGTACCTTTGGTACTCTGTGGTTTACTATTATTGGTTTCTGAAGGTTTACTTGGTGGTTTTAATTTGTTATGTGTTCGTAATTGATGAACTACTGACTTTAAACCTTCAGATATTTCATTCATGGATAAGATACTTTTATTGTAATGAGCACTCATTTGTCTCAATATGTCCCTAGGTATTTTCTCCTGGACAATTATTTTCAAGACCCACTCAGCCCCGTTTGTATCTGCTGTCAGGCTGAGGGCATTGATCAATGATTCTACCTCCAGCTTGAAGACTTGGAGTGAATCAGCTGAAGCCTCCGGTGGGGGTAAATGCAACAGCTCATGAACTAAATGTGATGTTCTTACTTCTGGATCAGCATAATTATCCTTGAGGAGTTTTACTGCCAGATCATAGCCGTCATTAGTTAATCTCAGATGGGATACTACTGTTTTAGCCTCACCTGATAATTGGCCTTGCAAATAAGAGAATTTACTACTCTTTGGTAAAGATTGTTTTGAGTCAACAAGGTCAACGAATTTGTTCCAAAATTCGTCCCAATCTTCCTCATCTTTTCCTGAGAAAGTGGGTAAATTAATTGGAGGGAGTCGAGCTTCTGCTTGACTCGTATTAGATGCAACTGTTGTTGTTGTTGCCTTGTTCTGGGCAATTAATTTGACATAAGGCTGTAACGTGGCCTGAGTTTGATCTTCATAATTCGCAAGATCAACCATAATGTCGTCTATTTCTGTTTCTGATAAATTAGTGTTGGCAAGTTCAGCCACATATGTTGCTATTTGACATTTAATTTGCTCAAATTTACCTGCAGCTGCTTGATAATAGCTTTCCAGGTCAGCATAATCAACTTGAGATTGTTGTGACAAATCTTCACATTTCTTGATCTGTCTTGTTAAGTGGCCTTTAAGACCTGCAAGGGTTCTTTTCATTCTCCCTGCATTATCCATACTGGCTAGTTGGTGAAGCCTTGTGGGACTTGTACTTGGGCTGCTCATAATACTGAACAAACACTAATGATAGCCTAGGGTAAATTCTGCACTTACTAGGCAATAATCCTACCTCTACTAGAGGTTAGCACTTAAAATTAATACACATTATATATACACAATCATACACACTAATGATTTGAGTGATAAACCAGTGTCACTGGAAGTACCTTTAGGTTAGCTCTTCTATATCACCCTAGGATGGAATAGACACTAATTAATCACTCAAAGGTGTAATGATCATAAGTAAATTATTATATATACAACTCAATTCGAGTTGATAAAAATTACACCCAAAATAGGGTCTGGACCATTCATTAATGGTGCTAGGTTATTCAATATAGTACAACTGACTATGGTAATAATGGGACTAGGATGAACGATAATAGTTCAACTAGTCAATGGTTAATATCCTACCCTGTTGTGGGTTGGCAATTAGTAAATATTATACTGTGATCACTAGTGCAATATATATTAAATAATTCTCTATTTTGGAGAAATAATATACACAATTATTGATAATAGCCTCTATGAAACTTCTAATATTATCTAGAAGTATTAAATATTATTAGTGACCTCGCGAAATAAAGTCCACAAAATTCGTAGATAATCTCTCACGAAATTTAACACCACGAAATCCGTGAACAATCACGCGACACCACAGCCACTACTTTGGCTGGCTTCAATATTAGCGCTGTCATTTCACAGAATAACACGCCACCAAATATCTGTGGGTGTGCATGAAACCGCTGATGAGGCTTAACTGGGCTGAGCGGGGCTCGTGAACTCGCTGGAGACAACGCTGCCGCCTTTGACTGCTGTTTTGTTTAAATCACACTGCACTAGTTTATTTAATGAATCCACTGGTTAACTGGTTCATCCGGTACTAAGATGACCAAATGTGGGTTCAAAGGATCAAATAATCCGTCATCCAGTTCGAAGGACCAAATAATGTGGGAACCGACCTGTGAGATTTATATTTATTTAATTTATATGAATATATATTTACGTTAATTTATATACTTCGATAGCAATTTGTATAATGATAAGTGGACTGTATTTCTGCAATAGTCTCAATCTCACAAATTGATCCTCTACACATTAGGGGGGTTTATATTAATTAAATATATATGCAGCCAATCAAACTACAGTATTAACTACATACATTGAAAAGGTTCCTTATCTTATAGTACAGCAGGTTAGTCCACCAGGTATAACTAGGGTGTAGACACCAAATTATCCTCTTTGAGGTAGCTTCCATCACCCAGTAACTGGTGCACAAAGTCTTCCTCGTCTTGACCTGTCAAAAGGGCGCTAGCTGTAAAGCCAGATACCTATATATGACAAGCTATATCAGAGAAAACACTGTACATGGAACCTTAAAGACCTGGCTTAATTACCTTTAGTTTGAGGTTTGAGGATCTCGTGCTCTAACCGACTAACCCTACCCAATGACATTAATGGCCACTAATGATAGATAATGGGTTTCGGAAAGAACACTTAACTTGATTTGTTGACAGCGTGTTGAAGATGGTACACCTTTGGTTTCCATAACACTACGTCCAAGTAAAATTAACAGGATCCGAATTTGCTCCCTGCGCCTCTGGTCTCAATATAAACAATGGCTGCCCTCCTTCCCCACTGACGCCTGGCCTACATTGTTCAGATGTCAATAAGTGATAGAAGGGTCACATTTACTCTACTTTAATATTGATAATTAAGTTAATTTATATGAGATGTTTTATGATGGTAAAGTCCAAAGACTAATGTATTTAAGAATAATTCCCAGCAGAATAGCTGGTGAATTTATAATGGTATGTGGTGATGATATCCCGTTTTCTTTAGACGGTAATTCCACTACAAGTTACGTTTTCTATG
>NC_091162.1:10303208-10498208 GCF_040958095.1 Procambarus clarkii
TGTCTTGCTATGATAATGCCGTTGTGTGTTACAAGGTCTGCACAGCAATAATGGGTGTAGGATGAAAAGGTGATGGAGATTGAGTAGACACGCATATATTTCAATGATATTTATTTGGACAGCAGATGTTGCGATCACACACACACTCACAGTTAACAAAAATTTGTAGGTAGTGATCACGTCTCCCGTGTCGATGTGACGACTTATATTGAATTTTGTAACTAGCTCATCATGATTGTAACTTGCTTAGCTAAAATTAATTGCGGGGTTCAGGCCTTGACCCCTTTATGTGCCTCTGCAAGCCTTTCCTTTACTGCCCATATGACTAACCGCCCTGTGTGATTGGGCTGTTTAGCATCACGTAGGTAGTTCTTGACACACTATGTAACCCTGCATATAATGTAGAGAAGTTGTATAAATAATCAGGTACCGTGTTAATCATTGTGTGTCAAACTCCCAAGAGGGAAGCCGCCCAGGTCTGCATTTGGAATTTGTATGTTGAGCTCATGGCTCACCTTTGAGAAAGAACATTGTCACACTCAATGCAATGTCCCAGTGTGTCAGGAGAGAGAGAGAGTGTTGGTACACCCTATTGACTCACTCCCACCAGTGTGAAGGGGATGGTAGGTGGAACAGGTGGGGCCTGCTGACAGTAGTTTCATCTCCCTTTCCTTAACGAAACCACAGTGGATAGGGGAACCCCGACACTTCCTGCCCGTGTAGGAGGAACTAATAGCAGTCATTGCTCACCGTCAATACGGATGCTTTGTGTGAGAAAAAGTTAAAATATTCAGCAAATAATGTTGTACCATGATGCTCATGTTATAAAAGGTGCATATATTCTCTTATTCACTAGCGAAAAAACGCAAACATTCTGGCTGAGGTGTGTGCTATGTCAAATCTCTCTCAAAAGCAGTCCTCCAGACCCACAGAGTGTGAATTACCGGTGATAGATGGGGCTTGTCACCTGACGAGGGGGAGCTGAGGGGAAGTGGGGTGGGAGGGGAAGATATGACCCCACCAGCTACTAGAGATAGTCTTTCAGTTAGCCACTGAATGGTGGACAGTACACACCTCCCAGACCACTCTGTAGACTTTGAAAAACGATTAAGGTTAATGGACCACATCCGCCCCCTGGTGCAGCTCTCAACACGACCTGGTCTGACACCTAACTAATACCCTCATCCTATACACACACGTACATTATTACATAAAACAGACTTTCTCTGCCAACTGCTACCTCCTCTCATTCACATCTTAAGAGAGTCTGCTCTCTCTCTCTCTCTCCCACCCGCCTCATCACTTCCTGCCTGTGTATGGGAGAACTAATCACCTCATTGATCACCACCAAACACAGCTGCATAGCTCAGAAAAAAAAGTTAAACGATTTCTTTGCTCGAAGAAAATAATGTCTGGCAAAAACCACAAAACACATTCCACCCTAGCTTCTCAACCCCAATGGTCTCCAACCCTCTCCCACCGAGGGGACGCTCCCCTCCCTCACCCCACCCTCTCCCCTCAACATATCCAGGCCATGTAGACACCCTCCCCCCCTCCACCCCCTCTACATAGCCTTACTTAGCCTCATCTATTAATCAAACTATTTATCTCTACCCACAGGATTAACTCTATGGCAAACACCCATACATATTCATCTACTCCTATTCCCCTATTCTACTCTTCTCCTATTCCCCTATTCTACTCTTCTCCTATTCCCCTATTCTACTCTTCTCCTATTCCTTACTCTACCCACATACTCTCATCCCCCCCCCAACATGACCCCCCATCAATCCATAACGAGTAACAAGACACCGGATGCTCACACGCGTCCGACGCGCACCAAACATCCGGGAAAAATCCCGCCACATACCGGAAGGCCTATATACCTTGCACCAGCTGTCCACATGGGCCTACTGGGCCCACCTGGCCAGCTGGTGCGCACGGTTCTAGGCGTCCTTTTCACTACTTATAACACTCACTGGCCTATGGCAACGAATCAGGTCACAATTAAAAGGTTAAACACTCCATGGCTTACAAAGGGGATACTTAAATCTATTAATAAAAAACCTGGCCTTGAGAAGAAGTATAGGTTAGGAGTCGTCTCCAAAGAATTTAAAAAAAATGTACTCATCACTGCTGTCTAAAATAATCGAGAGAGCCAAAATAAAATACTACGAAAATAAATTTACCCAAATTAAGGGCAACATTAAGAAAACATGGAGCACTATTTACCAAATATTGGGGTAAAAAAAATTGAATAAAAAAACCAATACTCCTATCCAATGACGATGGTGTGCTTCCAGCCTCTGACACTGCTATTGAGTTCAATAGGTTCTTCTCAGCCACTGGGTCATCCCTTGCTCCTGATGTTCCATCGTGCTTCCAGCCTCTGACACTGCTATTGAGTTCAATAGGTTCTTCTCAGCCACTGGGTCATCCCTTGCTCCTGATGTTCCATCCTCCCATACTAAT
Source organism: Procambarus clarkii (assembly GCF_040958095.1). NCBI lineage: Eukaryota > Metazoa > Arthropoda > Malacostraca > Decapoda > Cambaridae > Procambarus > Procambarus clarkii. Next base: position 10,305,681 of record NC_091162.1, read on the forward strand.
GTTAAGGACTACCTTACAGCTAACTATCCAAAGTCTCTGTATCTAACTCCTGCTAATTCCACTGATGTTAATGAGATAATCCTTTCCCTTAAAATAAAGTCAATATGTTGTGGCATGAGCGACCCATGTTGTGGCATGAGCGACCCATGTTGTGGCATGAGCGACCCATGTTGTGGCATGAGCGACCATGTTGTGGCATGAGCGACCATGTTGTGGTATGAGCGACCATATTGTGGCATGAGCGACCATGTTGTGACATGAGCGACCATGTTGTGGCATGAGCGACCATGTTGTGGCATGAGCGGCCATGTTGTGGCATGAGCGGCCATGTTGTGGCATGAGCGGCCATGTTGTGGCATGAGCGGCCATGTTGTGGCATGAGCGGCCATGTTGTGGTATGAGCGACCATGTTGTGGCATGAGCGATCATGTTGTGACATGAGCAGCCATGTTGTGGCATGAACGGCCATGTTGTGGCATAAGCGGCCATGTTGTGGCATGAGCGGCCATGTTGTGGCATGAGCGACCATGTTGTGGCATGAGCGACCATGTTGTGGCATGAGCGACCATGTGGTGGCATGAGCGACCATGTGTTGGCATGAACGACCATGTTGTGGCATGAGCGACCCATGTTGTGGCATGAGCGACCCATGTTGTGGCATGAGCGACCCATGTTGTGGCATGAGCGACCCATGTTGTGGCATGAGCGACCCATGTTGTGGCATGAGCGACCATGTTGTGGCATGAGCGACCATGTTGTGACATGAGCGGCCATGTTGTGGCATGAGCGACCATGTTGTGGCATGAGCGGCCATGTGGTGGCATGAGCGACCATGTTGTGGCATAAGCGGCCATGTTGTGGCATGAGCGGCCATGTTGTGGCATGAGCGACCATGTTGTGGCATGAGCGACCATGTGGTGGCATGAACGACCACCGACTCTGGGGCCTCACACTCCTCCACCCACTCTAAATTGTAAACAAACTCTTATATAATTATAACAAATATTAATATTCACTGAACACTAATATAATAATAGTGTTCAGTGAGAAACCACAAGGTCTCCTCTGAATACTTTTTATTTTCTTCTCCGAGGCTATGGGTCCCCACATTGGCACCAGAGGTGGTACCTTCACAAACTTTATTATAACAAATATATTATAAAAAAAGTTAACAAAACCTTTCTAATCCTAGTTTTAAACAGAATGTTAATAACTCCAATAAGTTGTTTTAATTCAAAATAAAAATGCTGCTGTATACTGTTCGTTTAATTTACTAATGAATATGCATGTAAATCATCAAATGCTCTTGCAAAATTACTACATAAAATATGCAGATGATATTGAATTTATGCTTGCAATAAAACTGGCCAATTATACAGCGAACGTAATAATATTTCAGTGATGATTTATACATTAACTGTTTCATCTAGTCACTGTCATATTTGTGGAGCATAAATACACCATTATGGTGTATGAATTTTAATGGCGAAATTAATTCAGGATTTATTGCGTTATATATATTGGAAGTTTGTGATGTCAGTGTGTACTCGCCTAGATGTGCTTGCGGCTCTTTGGTTCCGCTTTGCGTGTGTGTGTGTGTGTATGTGTGTGTGTGTGTGTGTGTGTGTGTGTGTGTGTGTACTCACCTATATGTACTCACCTATATGTGCTTGCAGGATCGAGCATTGACTCTTGGATCCCGCCTTTCTAGCTATCGGTTGTTTACAGCAATGACTCCTGTCCCATTTCCCTATCATACCTAGTTTTAAAAGTATGAATAGTATTTGCTTCCACAACCTGTTCCCCAAGTGCATTCCATTTTTCTACTACTCTCACGCTAAAAGAAAACTTCCTAACATCTCTGTGACTCATCTGAGTTTCCAGTTTCCACCCATGTCCCCTCGTTCTGTTACTATTACGTGTGAACATTTCATCTATTTCCACTTTGTCAATTCCCCTGAGTATTTTATATGTCCCTATCATATCTCCTCTCTCCCTTCTTTTCTCTAGTGTCGTAAGGTTCAGTTCCTTCAGCCGCTCTTCATTACCCCATCCCTCGTAGCTCTGGGACAAGCCTCGTCGCAAACCTCTGAACCTTCTCCAGTTTCTTTATGTGTTTCTTCAGGTGGGGGCTCCATGATGGCGCGGCATACTCTAAGACGGGTCTCACGTAGGCAGTGTAAAGTGCCCTAAAAGCTTCCTCATTTAGGTTTCTGAATGAAGTTCTAATTTTCGCCAGTGTAGAGTACGCTGCTGTCGTTATCCTATTTATATGTGCCTCAGGAGTTAGATTAGGTGTCACATCCACTCCCAGGTCTCTTTCTCGAATCGTTACAGGTAGGCTGTTCCCCTTCATTGTGTACTGTCCCTTTGGTCTCCTGTCACCTGATCCCATTTCCATAACTTTACATTTACTGGTGTTAAACTCCAGTAGCCATTTCCCTGACCATCTCTGCAGCCTGTTTAAGTCCTCTTGGAGGATCCTACAATCCTCGTCTGTCACAACTCTTCTCATTAATTTTGCGTCATCTGCAAACATTGACATGTATGATTCCACTCCTGTAAACATATCATTTACGTAAATTAGAAAGAGGATTGGTCCCAGCACCGATCCTTGAGGTACTCCACTTGTTACTGTTCGCCAGTCCGACTTTTCGTGTGTGTATGTGTGTGTGTGTGTGTGTGTGTGTGTGTGTGTGTGTGTGTGTGTATGTGTGTGTGTGTGTGTGTGTGTGTGTGTGTGTGTGTGTGTGTGTGTGTGTGTGTGTGTGTGTATGTGTGTGCGTGTGTGTGTGTGTGTGTGTGTGTGTGTGTGTGTGTGTGTATGTGTGTGTGTGTGTGTATGTGTGTGTGTGTGTGTGTGTGTGTGTGTATGTGTGTGTGTGTGTGTATGTGTGTGTGTGTGTGTGTGTGTGTGTATGTGTGTGTGTGTATGTGTGTGTGTGTGTGTGTGTGTGTGTGTGTGTATGTATGTGTGTGTGTATGTGTGTGTGTGTGTGTGTATGTGTGTACTCACCTAATTGAGTACACACATACATGTGTGTGTGTGTGTGTGTGTGTGTGTGTGTGTGTGTGTGTGTGTGTGTGTGTGTGTGTGTGTGTGTGTGTGTGTGTGTGTGTGTGTGTGTGTGTGTGTGTGTGTGTGTATGTGTGTGTGTGTGTGTGTGTGTGTGTGTGTGTACTCACCTAGTTGTACTCACCTAGTTGTGTTTGCGGGGGTTGAGCTCTGGCTCTTTGGTCCCGCCTCTCAACCGTCAATCAACAGGTGTACAGATTCATGAGCCTATCGGGCTCTGTCATATCTACACTTGAAACTGTGTATGGAGTCAGCCTCCACCACATCACTTCCTAGTGCATTCCATTTGTCAACCACTCTGACACTAAAAAAGTTCTTTCTAATATCTCTGTGGCTCATTTGGGCACTCAGTTTCCACCTGTGTCCCCTTGTGCGTGTTCCCCTTGTGTTAAATAGACTGTCTTTATCTACCCTATCAATCCCCTTCAGAATCTTGAATGTGGTGATCATGTCCCCCCTAACTCTTCTGTCTTCCAGCGAAGTGAGGTTTAATTCCCGTAGTCTCTCCTCGTAGCTCATACCTCTCAGCTCGGGTACTAGTCTGGTGGCAAACCTTTGAACCTTTTCCAGTTTAGTCTTATCCTTGACTAGATATGGACTCCATGCTGGGGCTGCATACTCCAGGATTGGCCTGACATATGTGGTATACAAAGTTCTGAATGATTCTTTACACAAGTTTCTGAATGCCGTTCGTATGTTGGCCAGCCTGGCATATGCCGCTGATGTTATCCGCTTGATATGTGCTGCAGGAGACAGGTCTGGCGTGATATCAACCCCCAAGTCTTTTTCCTTCTCTGACTCCTGAAGAATTTCCTCTCCCAGATGATACCTTGTATCTGGCCTCCTGCTCCCTACACCTATCTTCATTACATTACATTTGGTTGGGTTAAACTCTAACAACCATTTGTTCGACCATTCCTTCAGCTTGTCTAGGTCTTCTTGAAGCCTCAAACAGTCCTCTTCTGTTTTAATCCTTCTCATAATTTTAGCATCGTCCGCAAACATTGAGAGAAATGAATCGATACCCTCCGGGAGATCATTTACATATATCAGAAACAAGATAGGACCGAGTACAGAGCCCTGTGGGACTCCACTGGTGACTTCACGCCAATCGGAGGTCTCACCCCTCACCGTAACTCTCTGCTTCCTATTGCTTAGATACTCCCTTATCCACTGGAGCACCTTACCAGCTACACCTGCCTGTCTCTCCAGCTTATGTACCAGCCTCTTATGCGGTACTGTGTCAAAGGCTTTCCGACAATCCAAGAAAATGCAGTCCGCCCAGCCCTCTCTTTCTTGCTTAATCTGTGTCACCTGATCGTAGAATTCTATCAAGCCTGTAAGGCAAGATTTACCCTCCCTGAATCCATGTTGGCGATTTGTCACGAAGTCCCTTCTCTCCAGATGTGTTACCAGGTTTTTTCTCACGATCTTCTCCATCACCTTGCATGGTATACAAGTCAAGGACACTGGCCTGTAGTTCAGTGCCTCTTGTCTGTCGCCCTTTTTGTATATTGGGACCACATTCGCCGTCTTCCATATTTCTGGTAGGTCTCCCGTCTCTAGTGATTTACTATACACTATGGAGAGTGGCAAGCAAAGTGCCTCTGCACACTCTTTCAGTACCCATGGTGAGATCCCATCTGGACCAACCGCCTTTCTAACATCCAGATCCAGCAGGTGTCTCTTGACCTCCTCTCTCGTAATTTCGAACTCCTCCAAGGCCGCCTGGTTTACCTCCCTTTCTCCTAGCACAGTGACCTCACCCTGTTCTATTGTGAAGACCTCCTGGAACCTCTTGTTGAGTTCCTCACACACCTCTCTGTCATTCTCTGTATACCTGTCCTCGCCTGTTCTAAGTTTCAATACCTGTTCTTTCACTGTTGTTTTCCTTCTGATGTGACTGTGGAGTAGCTTTGGTTCGGTCTTGGCTTTGTTTGCTATATCATTTTCAAAATTTTTCTCTGCTTCTCTTCTCACCCTGACGTACTCATTCCTGGTTCTCTGGTATCTCTCCCTGCTTTCTGGTGTTCTGTTATTCCGGAAGTTCCTCCACGCCTTTTTGTTCAGTTTCTTCGCTTCCATACATGCCCTATTATACCATGGATTCTTCTGTTGCTTCTCGGATTTTTCCCTTTGGGCCGGGATGAACCTGTTTACTGCCTCCTGACACTTTTGGGTAACATAGTCCATCATACCCTGTACAGACTTGTCTCTGAGGTCTGTGTCCCAAGGTATTTCACTTAGGAAACTTCTCATCTGTTCATAATTCCCCTTTCGGTATGCCAGCCTTTTGATTCCTAGTTCTTTTTGGGGGGAGATAAGTCCTAGCTCTACCAGGTACTCAAAGTTCAATACACTGTGGTCACTCATTCCCAAGGGCGCTTCCATCTTAACTTCCCTTATATACCATTCATTTAGGGTAAATATCAAATCAAGCATTGCTGGTTCATCTTCTCCTCTCATTCTTGTTGGCTCTTTGGTATGCTGGCTTAGAAAGTTTCTTGTTGCCACGTCCAGCAGCTTAGCTCTCCATGTTTCTGGTCCTCCATGCGGGTCTCTGTTCTTCCAATCTATCTTCCCATGATTGAAGTCTCCCATAATTAGTAGTCCAGATCCATTCCTGCTAGCAACAGAAGCTGCTCTTTCTATTATGTTAATGGTGGCCATGTTGTTTCTATCATATTCCTGTCTAGGTCTTCTGTCATTTGGTGGTGGATTATATATGACTGCGACTATAATTTTTTTCCCCTCCATTTGTTACAGTACCTGCTATGTAGTCACTGAAACCTTCACAGCCCTGAATATCCATCTCCTCAAAATCCCAGCCTTTTCTTACCAGCAGAGCTACACCACCCCCACCTCTTCCTTCCCTCTCTTTCCGCATAACATAATAGTCCTGTGGAAACACTGCATTTGTTATTGTTTTCGTGATCTTTGTTTCTGTGAGGGCTATTATGTCTGGGTTTTCCTCTAGTACCAGTTCTCCAAGCTCATTTGCTTTATTTGTAATTCCATCTATGTTAGTGTACATCGCTTTGAGGCTCACTTTCTTCTGTCCCTTCTCAAATAGCCTCCTTGGTGAGTGTTCTGCTGGTGGGGGAGGCTGTTCCATGGGTGTGAGGACCTGTGAGGTGGGTAACAGGATCTCAGAGGATACTGGAATGAGGGGCGGGGGATCCAGTGAAGGGGGAGGGACAGGGAGGGTATGGGGTGAAAGGGGAGGGAGGACGGGAAGGAAAGGGGGGGAGGGAGGACTCGGGAGGAGGGGAGGGGTAGAAGGGTGGGGATTGGGTGTGGGGGGAGGGAGATTTGGCTGAACTTTTGAGTGGGGGCAGGGAGGGTTTGGGGTATGGGGGTTTTCTATGCAGAGGAGGGAAGCGGGGTTGTCCTCCCTTCTGGTGTTACTGGGTAGCTGGTTGTGGGTTCCCCCCTCGCCTCTGGGGGTGTTGTGTTGGGAGCTGTGACTTCCTGGTTTTCCCCTCTCGCCCTGCGCCTCTTCCTTGCTTCTGCCGCCACGGCTCTCTCCTCCCTTGTCATGTCTCGCTGGAGGAATACATTTTTTAATTTTCCCACGTTTTTCAGGGAGCTCTTCCTTGATAGGATCCTCTCCTTTGTGTTCTCGTTTGCAAACACTATCTTTATCATTCGGTCTCGGTCTTTGTTGTACCGGCCTAGCCTGAAAACCTTCTCAATGCTATGCTCGGCCCCTTCCATGTCTAGTGCCTTTAGTACTTCATTCACTGCTGCTTTGTCCTTGTCATTCCACTCTGTCCTATTGGTTCCTTCCTGTTCCCTAATACCCACAGCAACCACTGATCTTTTCCTTTCCAGCAGTTGGCTAGTGGAGCGTGCCGCCTCCTGCGAGGTGGCTGCTTTCATGGCCACCTCCATCACTGCAGTCATTACTTCAGAGTTATTTTTTTTTAGTATTTCCGCAAATGTTGCTTTTATTGTGGCATTCTCATCCAGAAAACTATTACCACCTTCTCCCTGGGTGGTTTTCTGACTCTCAGCCTCGATACCAATCTCTTTGAGGGTTCTAATCTCCTCCTTTGCTGCTGTCAGCTCTCTTTTCAGGTTGCTTATTTCGTTCTTCATTTCCTGCATCATTTCTTGCATCTCACTCTTGATGTCCTCCAGAAACTGTGTGTGTGTGTATGTGTGTGTGTGTGTGTGTATGTGTGTGTGTGTGTGTGTGTGTGTGTATGTGTGTGTGTGTGTGTGTGTGTGTGTGTGTGTGTGTGTGTGTGTGTGTGTGTGTGTGTGTGTGTGTGTGTGTGTGTATGTATGTATGTGTGTGTGTGTGTGTGTGTGTGTGTGTGTGTGTGTGTGTGTGTGTATGTGTGTGTGTGTGTGTGTGTATGTGTGTGTGTGTGTGTGTATGTGTGTGTGTGTGTGTATTCACCTAGTTGTGCTCGCGGGGGTTGAGCTTTGCTCTTTCGGCCCGCCTCTCAACTGTCAATCAACTCTAACTACTACTACTACTACTTTTTTTTTCACATCACACACACACACACACACACACACACCAGGAAGCAGCCCGTAACAGCTGACTAACTCCCAGGTACCTATTTACTGCTAGGTAACAGGGGCATAGGGTGAGAGAAACTCTGCCCAATGTTTCTCGCCGACGCCCGAGATCGAACCCGGGACCATAGAATCACATGTACAGCGTGCTGTCTGCTCGATCGGCCGGCCCCTTAAGTGTGTGTGTGTGTGTGTGTGTGTGTGTGTGTGTGTGTGTGTGTGTGTGTGTGTGTGTGTGTGTGTGTGTGTGTGTGTGTGTGTGTGTGTGTGTGTGTGTGTGTGTTGTAATCCACAAGTTAGTAGGAATTATTAGCTAGAGGATCATTACTACAAAACTTAACGAATGATGATTGGAAGTACATGTTAAGTAGACAGACTATGGATCACATATCTATGAAAGGTCAATGGATTAAGACCGCAGCTGTTTAGCCAAATTAATAATTCCTGGAAAGAGGAATTATTCTTCGTCAGGCTTCTTGGAACAAGATTACCGCTCTAGGGAAAAAGTTAATCGGATTATACCTTCCTTGAGAGGCGTGGTGAAATGGATAAGGTAGATGGCTGACTGGAGTCAGTCTGATTGTGGGAGTTGAACTGAAAAGTCCTCTGGATCTCCGTTTGTGGCAGCAGCGAAGTGTAGCAGACAGCTATGCGAGAGCCTGTTGTGATCTTAGTGACCAAGTTAAGTCTGCAGTATGTGAGTATTGAATGAAAGACTAACCGGGTGTGGAGCGTTGTAGTAATCATTCCGTATTAGGGACTTAGGCGGAAGTTACGAGTGTGTGTGGTGATCGCGGAGGTCAAGTGGTCTATGGGTATTGGAAGTGTATTGACCTAATAGAATATGTTGATATGTTATTGTTTGTCAGAGTCTATTCTTTGTAATTAAATGACAAAACCCGACGGCCTTTAAATACCTTGAATATGTTCACTCATTGTGTTCCAGTACAAACCTAGTGGTACGCCTCAAGGGTCTGGTGTGTGTAGGAGTACACGGTGGTAGTAACGGTTGCTGAGGCAAGGTGTTATGTGTTGTGTAATCGCTGTGTTTGGAATGAACCGGGGTTCAGCGTCACGACAGAGATACCTGTAGCCAGAAATACCTGTATCCAGAGATAACTGTAGCCAGAGATACCTGCAGCCAGAGATACCTGTAGCCAGAAATACCTGTATCCAGAGATACCTGTAGCCAGAAATATTTGTAGCAGAGATACCTAGAGCCAAAGACACCTGTTGCCAGAGATACCTGTAGCCAGAGATACCTGTAGCCAAAGACACCTGTAGCCAGAGATACCTGGAGCCAGAGACACCTGCAGCCAGAGATGCTTGTAGCCAGAGATACCTGTCGCCAGAGATATCAATAGCCAGCGATACCTGGAGCCAGAGATACCTGGAGCCAGAGATACCTGTGGCCAGAGATACCTGTAGCCCGAGAAACCTGTAGCCAGAGATACCTTTAGCCAGAGATACCTAGAGAGATACTTAGAGCCAGAGATACCTGTAGCTAGAGATACCTGTAGCTAGAGATACCTGTAGCCAGAGATACCTAGAGCCAGAGATACCTGTAGCCGGACATACCTGTAGCCTGAAATACATGTACCGAGAGATACCTGGAGCCAGAGATACCTGGAACCAGAGACACCTGGAGCCAGAGATACCTGTTGCCAGAGATACCTATAGCCAGAGGTACCTCTATCCAGAGATACCTGTAGCCAGAGATACATGTAGCCAGAGATACCTGGAGCCAGAGGTACATGTAGCCAGAGATATCTGTAACCAGAGATACCTGTAGCCAGAGATAAATGTACCCAGAGACACCTGAAGCCAGAGATACCTGTAGCCAGAGATACCTGGAGCCAGTGATACCTGTAGCCAGAGATACCTGTAGTCAGAGATATCCATAGCCAGACATACGTGTAGCCAGAGATACCTGTAGCCGAAGACACCTGTAGCTAGAGATACCTGTGGCCAGAGATACCTGGAGCCAGAGATACCTGATGTCAGAGATATCTATAGCCAGACATAACTGTAGCCAGATATATCTATAGCCAGAGATACCTGTAGCCAGAGATACCTGTAGCCAGAGACATCTGTAGCCAGAGATACCTGTAGCCAGAGATATCTGTAGCAGACATACATGTAGCCAGAGATACCTGTAGAAAGAGATACCTTTAGCCAGAGACACCTGTATCCAGAGATACCTGTAGCCAGACATATTTGTACCAGAGATACCTGTAGCCAGAGATATCAATAGCCAGCGAAACCTGGAGCCAGAGATACCTGGAGCCAGAGATACCTGTAGCCAGAGATACCTGTTGCCAGAGATACCTCTAGCCAGAGATTCCTAGAGCCAGAAATACATGTAGCCAGAGATACCTGTAGCTAGAGATATCTGTAGCCAGAGATACCTAGAGCCAGAGATACCTGTACCGTGAGATATATATAACCAAGGATACATGTTGCAAGAGATACCTGTAGCCAGACATAATTGCAGCCTGAGATACATGTAGCCAGAGATTCCTGGAGCCAGAGATACCTGTAGCCAGAGATACCTGTAGCCAGATATACCTGTATCCAGAGATACCTGTAGCCAGAGATACCTGTAGCCAGAGATACCTGGACCCAGAGATACTTGTAGCCAGAGATATCTGTAGCCTGAGATATCTGAAGCCAGAGATACCTGGAGCCAGAGATATCTGTAGCCAGAGATATCTGTAGCCAGAGATACCTGTAGCCAAAGATATCTGTTGCCAGAGATACCTGTATCCAGAGACTCCTGGCGTCAGAGATATCTGTAGCCGAAAATATTTGTAGCCGGAGATATCTGTATCCAGAGATACCTTTAGCCAGAGATATCTGAAGCCAGAGATACTTGTTGCCAGAGATACTTGTAGCAAGGGATACCTGGCGTTAAGATATCTGTAGCCTGAGATACATGTAGCCAGAGATACCTGGAGCCAGAGATACCTGGAGCCAGAGATACCTGTAGCCAGTGATACCTTTAGCCAGAAATACCCGTATCCAGAGATACCTAGAGCCTGAGATACCTGTAGCCAGAGAATCCTGGAGCCAGAGATACCTGTAGCCAGAGATACCTGGAGCCAGAGATACCTGTAGCCAGAGATACATAGAGCCAGAGATACCTGTACCTGGAGATACCTGTAGCCAGAGAAACCTGTACCCTGAGATATATATATAGCCAGGGATACATGTAGCCAGAGATACCTGGAGCCAGAGAGATACCTGTAGCCAGAGATATCTGTAGCCAGAGATATCTGTAGCCAGAGATATATGTAGCCAGAGATACCTGTAGCCAGAGATATCTGTTGCCAGAGATACCTGTAGCCAGAGACACCTGGAGCCATAGATATCTGTAGCCGGAGATATCTGTAGCCAGAGATATCTGTGGCCAGAAATACCTGTAGCCAGAGATATCTGTAGCCAGAGATACTTGTAGCCAGAGATACTTGTAGCCAGAGATTACTGTAGCCAGAGATACCTGTTGCCAGAGATACTTGGCGCCAAGATATCTGTAACCTGAGATATCTGTTGCCAGAGATACATGTAGCTAGAGATACTTATAGCCAGAGATACCTGTAGCCAGAGATACCTATAGCCAGAGATACCTGTAGCCAGATATACATATAGTCAGAGATACCTGTAGCCAGAGATATCTGTAGCCAGAGATACCTTGAGCCAAAGATATTTGTAGCCGAAGATATCTATAGCCAGAGATATCTGTAGCCAGAGATACTTGGAGCCAGAATTACCAGTAACAAGAGATACCTATAGTCAGAGATACTTGTAGCCAGAGATACATGTAACCAGAGATACCAGGAGCCAGAGATACCTGTAGCCAGAGATACCTGTAGCCTGAGATAGCTGTAGCCAGAAATATCTGTAGCCAGAGATACCTGTAGCCAGAGATACATATAACCAGAGATACTCGAAGCCAGAGATACCTGTAGCCAGAGATACCCGGAGCCAGAGAGATACCTGTTGCCAGAGATATCTGTAGCCAAAGATAACTGTTGCCAGAGATACCTGTAGTCAGAGATATCCATAGACAGACATACGTGTAGCCAGAGATACCTGTAACCGGAGACACCTGTACCTAGAGATACTTGTAGCCAGAGATACCTGTTGCCAGAGATACCTGGAGCCAGAGAGATATCTGTAGGCAAAGATATCTGTAGCCAGAAATACCTGTAGCCAGGGATACCTGTTTCCAGAGATATTTGTAGCCAGAGATATCTATAGCCAGAGATATCTGTAGCCAGACATACATGTAGCCAGAGATATTTGTTGCCAGAGATACCTGTAGCCAGAGACACTTGGAGCCAGAGATATCTGTAGCCGGAGATATCTGTAGCCAAAGATATCTGTAGCCAGAAATACCTGTAGCCAGGGATACCTGTTTCCAGAGATATTTGTAGCCAGAGATACTTGTAGCCAGAGATAACTGTAGCCAGAGATACCTGTAGCCAGAGATACTTGGCGGCAAGATATCTGAAGCCTGAGATATCTGTAGCCAGAGATATCTGTAGCCAGAAATACCTGTAGCCAGAGATAACAGTTTCCAGAGATACTTGTAGCCAGAGATACTTGTAGCCAGAGGTAACTGTAGCCAGAGATACTTGTTGCCAGAGATACCTGTAGCCAAAGATACATGTAGCCAGAGATACCTGTAGCCAGAGAGATACCTGTAGACCAGAGATATCTGTAGCCTGAGATAACTGTAGCCAGAGATACCTGTAGGCAGAGATACCTGTTGCCAGAGATACTTGTTGCCAGAGATACTTGTTGACAGGGATACCTGTAGCCAAAGATAAATGTAGCCAGAGATACCTGTACCCAGAGATACCTGTAGTCAGAGATACCAGTAACCAGAGATACTTGTATCCAGAGATACCTGTAGCAAGAGATTCCTAAAGCTAGAGATACCTGTAGCCAGAGAGATATCTGTTGCCAGAGATATCTGTTGCCAGAGATACCTGTAGCCAGAGATATCTGTAGCCAGAGACATCTGGAGCCGGAGATACATATAACCAGAGATACTTGAAGCCAGAGAGACCTGTAGCTAGAGATACCTGGAGCCAGAAAGATACCTGTAGCCAGCGATATCTGTAGCCAGAGATAACTGTAGCCAGAAATACCTGTAGCTAGAGATACCTGGGCCAGAGAGATACCTGTAGCCAGAGATATCTGTAGCCAGAGATAACTGTAGCCAGAGATACCTATAGCCAGAGATTTCTGTAGCTAAAGATATCTGGTGCCAGAGATACCTGGAGCCTGAGATACCTGTAGCCAGAGATATATAACCAAAGATACCTGTAGCCAGAGATACATGTAGCCAGAGGTACCTGTAGCCTGAGATACCTATAGCCAGATATATATAGACAGAGATACCTGTAGAAGGAGATACATCGAGCCAGAGATACCTGTAGTCTGAGATACCTGTAGCCAAAAATATCTATAGCCAGAGATACCTGTAGCCAGAGATACCTGTAGCCCGAGATACCTTTAGCCAGAGATACCTGGAGCCAGAGATACCTGTAGCCAGAGATACCTGTAGTCAGAGATATCCATAGCCAGAGATACCTGTAGCCAGAGATTCCTGTTGCCGTAGACACCTGTAGCTTGAGATACCTGTAGCCAGAGATACCTGGAGCCAGAGATACCTGTAGCCAGAGATATCTATAGCCAGAGATACCTGTAGCTAGAGATATCTATAGCCAGAGATACCTGTAGCAAGAGATATCTATAGCCAGAGATACCTTTAGCCAGAGATAACTATAGCCAGAGATATCTGTAGCCAGAGATACCTGTAGCCAGAGTTACCTGTAACCAGAGATACCTGTAGCCAGAGACACATGTAGCCAAAGATAACTCTAGCCAGAGATACCTGTAGCCAGAGATGCCTGTAGCCAGAGATAACTATAGCCACAGATACCTGTAGCCAGAGATATCTATAGCCAGAGATACCTCTAGCCTGAGATATCTGTAGCGAGAGATACATGTAGCCAGAGATACTTGTAGCCAGAGATTCTTGTAGCCAGAGATACCTGTAGCCAGAGATACCTGTAGCCAGAGATATCTGTAGCTAGAGATATCTGTAGCAGACATACCTGTAGACAGAGATACCTTTAGCCAGAGACACCTGTATCCAGAGATATCTGTAGCCAAAGATATTTGTAGCAGAAATACCTAGATCCAAACACACCTGTTGCCAGAGACACCTGTAGCCAGAGATACCTGTAGCCAAAGACACCTGTAGCCAGAGATATCTTGAGCCAGAGACTCCTGCAGCCAGAGATGCCTGTAGCCAGAGATACCTGTATCCAGAGATATCAATAGCCAACCGATACCTAGAGCCAGAGATACCTGGAGCCAGAGATACTTAGAGCCAGAGATACCTGTAGCTAGAGATACCTGTAGCCAGAGATACATGTAGCCTGAGATACATGTAGCGAGAGATACCTGGAGCCAGAGATATCTGGAGCCAGAGATACCTGGAGCCAGAGATACCTGTTCCCAGAGATACCTGTTGCCAGAGGTACCTCTATCCAAAGATACCTGTAGGCAGAGATACCTGTAGCCAGAGATACATGGAGCTAGAGATACATGTAGCCAGAGATATCTGTAGCCAGAGATACCTGTAGCCAGAGACACCTGTAGCCAGAGATACCTGTAGCCAGAGATACCTGGAGCCAGAGATACCTGTAGCCAGAGATACCTGTAGTCAGAGATATCCATAGCCAGACATACGTGTATCCAGAGATACCTGTAGCCGGAGACACCTGTATCTCGAGATACTTGTAGCCAGAGATACCTGATACCAGAGATATCTATAGCCAGAGATACCTGTAGCCAGATATATCTATAGCCAGAGATACCTGTAGTCAGAGATATCTATAGCCAGAGATACCTATAGCCAGAGATAATTATGACCAGAGATAACTGTAGCCAGAGATATCTATAGCCAGAGATACCTGTAGCCAGAGATAACTGTAGCCAGAGATACCTGTAGCCAGAGACATCTGTATCCAGAGATAACTGTAGCCAGACATACCTGTTACCTTAGATACCTGTAGGCAGAGATATCTGTAGCAGACATACCTGTAGCCAGAGATACCTGTAGCCAGAGATACCTGTATCCATAGATACCTTTAACCAGAGACACCTGTATCCAGAGATACCTGTAGCCAGAGATATTTCTAACAGAGATACCTAGAGCCGTAGACACCTGTTGCCAGAGATACCTGTAGCCAGAGATACCTGTAGCCAGAGACACCTGTAGCTATAGATACCTCTAGCCAGAGATACCTAGAGCCAGAAATACATGTAGCCAGAGACACCTGTAGCTAGAGATACCTGTAGCTAGAGATACCTAGAGCCACAGATACCTGAAGTCGGACATACCTGAAGCCAGAGATACCTGTACCGTGAGATATATATAACCAGGGATACATGTTGCAAGAGATACCTATAGCCAGACATACCTGTAGCTTGAGATACAAGTAGCCAGAGATTCCTGGAGCCAGAGATACCTGTAGCCAGAGATACCTGTAGCCAGAGATACCTGTAGCCAAAGATACCTGGAGCCAGAGATATCTGTAGCCAGAGATATCTGTAGCCAGAGATATCTGAAGCCAGAGATACCTGGAGCCAGAGATATCTGTAGCCAGAGATATCTGTAGCCAGAGATACCTGTAGCCAGAGATATCTGTTGCCAGAGATACCTGTATCCAGAGACTCCTGGCGCCAGAGATACCTGTAGCCAGAGATTCCTGGAGCCAGAGATACCTGTAGCCAGAGATACCTGGAGCCAGAGCTACCTGGAGCCAGAGATACCTGTAGCCAGAGATACCTGGAGCCAGAGATACCTGGAGCAAGAGATACCTGTAACGAGAGATACCTGTAGCCAGAAATACCTGTAGCCAGAGATACCTAGAGCCAGAGATACCTGTTGCCAGAGATACCTGTACCTGGAGATTCCTGTAGCCAGAGAAACCTGTACCCTGAGATATATATATAGCCAGGGATACATGTAGCCAGAGATACCTGGAGCCAGAGAGATACATGTAGCCAGAGATATCTGTAGCCAGAGATACCTGTAGCCAGAAATATCTGTTGCCAGAGATACCTGTAGCCAGAGACACCTGGAGCCATAGATATCTGTATCCGGAAATATCTGTAGCCAGAAATACCTGTAGCCAGAGATATCTGTAGCCAGAGATACTTGTAGCCAGAGATTACTGTAGCCAGAGATACCTATTGCCAGAGATACTTGGCGCCAAGATATCTGTATCCTGAGATATCTGTTGCCAGAGATACCTATAACTAGAGATACTTGAAGCCAGAGATACCTGTAGCCAGATATACCTAAAGCCAGAGATACCTGTAGCCAGAGATACTTGTAGCCAGAGAGATACTTGTAGCCAGAGATATCTGTAGCCAGAGATACCTGTAGCCAGAGAGATACCTGTAGCCAGAGACATCTGTAGCCAGAGATATCTGTAGCCAGAGATACCAGGAGCCAGAGATACATGTAGCCAGAGATACATATAACCAGAGATACTTGAAGCCAGAGATACCTGTAGCCAGAGATACCGGGAGCCAGAGAGATACCTGTAGCCAGAGATATCTGTAGCCAGAGATACCTGGAGCCGGAGATACATATAACCAGAGATACTTGAAGCCAGATATACCTTTAGCCAGAGATACCAGGAGCCAGAGATACCTGTAGCCATAGATACATGGAGCCAGAGAGATTCCTGTAGCCAGAGACACCTGGAGCCAGAGATATCTGTAGCCAGATATCCTGGAGCCAGAGATACCTGTAACCAGAGATACCAATAGCCAGAGATACCTGTAGCCAGAGATACATGTAGGTAGAGATACCTAGAGCCAGAGACACCTGCAGCCAGAGATGCCTGTAGCCAGAGATCCCTGTATCCAGAGATATAAATAGCCAGCGATACCTAGAGCCAGAGATACCTGTAGCCAGAAAAACCTTTAGCCAGAGATACCTGTAGCCAGAGATACCTAGAGCCAGAGATACATGTAGCCAAAGATACTTAGAGCCAGAGATACCTGTAGCTAGAGATACCTGTAGCCAGAGATACCTAGAGCCAGAGATACCTGTAGCCGGAGATACCTGTAGCCAGTGATACCTGTACCCTGAGATATATATAGCCAGGGATACATGTAGCCAGAGATACCTGTAGCCAGACATACCTGTAGCCTGAGATACATGTAGCGAGAGATACCTGGAGCCAGAGATATCTGGAGCCAGAGATACCTGGAGCCAGAGATACCTGTTGCCAGAGATACCTGTTGCCAGAGGTACCTCTATCCAAAGATACCTGTAGGCAGAGATACCTGTAGCCAGAGATACCTGGAGCTACAGATACATGTAGCCAGAGATATCTGTAGCCAGAGATACCTGTAGCCAGAGACACCTGTAGCCAGAGATACCTGTAGCCAGAGATACCTGGAGCCAGAGATACCTGTAGCCAGAGATACCTGTAGTCAGAGATATCCATAGCCAGACATACGTGTAGCCAGAGATACCTGTAGCCGGAGATACCTGTAGCTAGAGATACTTGTAGCCAGAGATACCTGGAGCCAGAGATACCTGTAGCCAGAGATACCTGTAGTCAGAGATATCCATAGCCAGACATACGTGTAGCCAGATATATCTATAGCCAGAGATACATGTAGCCAGAGATATCTATAGCCAGAGATACCTATAGACAGAGATAATTATGACCAGAGATAACAGTAGCCAGAGATATCTATAGCCAGAGATACCTGTAGCCTGAGATACCTGTAGCCAGAGATACCTGTAGCCAGAAACATCTGTAGTCAGAGATATCTATAGCCAGAGATACCTATAGCCAGAGATAATTATGACCAGAGATAACAGTAGCCAGAGATATCTATAGCCAGAGATACCTGTAGCCAGAAATACCTGTAGCCAGAGATACCTGTAGCCAGAGATACCTGTAGCCAGAGTTACGTGTATCCATAGATACCTTTAGCCAGAGACACCTGTATCCATAGATACCTGTAGCCAGAGATATTTGTAACAGAGATACCTAGAGCCGTAGACACCTGTGGCCAGAGATACCTGTAGCCAGAGATACCTGTAGCCAGAGATATCAATAGCCAGCGATACCTGGAGCCAGAGATACATGTAGCCAGAGATTCCTGGAGCCAGAGATACCTGTAGCCAGAGATACCTGTAGCCAGAGATACCTGTAGCCAGAGATACCTGGAGCCAGAGATACTTGTAGCCAGAGATATCTGTAGCCAGACATATCTGAAGCCAGAGATACCTAGAGCAAGAGATATCTGTAGCCAGAGATATCTGTAGCGGGAAATATCTGTAGCCGGAGATATCTGTAGCCAGAGATATCTGAAGCCAGAGATACTTGTTGCCAGGGATACCTGGCGCCAAGATATATGTAGCCAGAGATACCTGGAGCCAGAGATACCTGGAGCCAGAGATACCTGTAGCCATATATACCTTTAGCCAGAGATACCCGTATCCAGAGATACCTAGAGCCAGAGATACCTGTAGCCAGAGATTCCTGGAGCCAGAGATACCTGTAGCCAGAGATACCTGGAGCCAGAGCTACCTGGAGCCAGAGATACCTGTAGCCAGAGATACCTGGAGCAAGAGATACCTGTAACGAGAGATACCTGTAGCCAGAGATACCTGTAGCCAGAGATACCTAGAGCCAGAGATACCTGTAGCCAGAGATACCTGTTCCTGGAGATTCCTGTAGCCAGAGAAACCTGTACCCTGAGATACATATATAGCCAGGGCTACATGTAGCCAGAGATACCTGGAGCCAGAGAGATACATGTAGCCAGAGATATCTGTAGCCAGAGATACCTGTAGCCAGAAATATCTGTTGCCAGAGATACCTGTAGCCAGAGACACCTGGAGCCATAGATATCTGTATCCGGAAATATCTGTAGCCAGAAATACCTGTAGCCAGAGATATCTGTAGCCAGAGATACTTGTAGCCAGAGATTACTGTAGCCAGAGATACCTATTGCCAGAGATACTTGGCGCCAAGATATCTGTATCCTGAGATATCTGTTGCCAGAGATACCTATAACTAGAGATACTTGAAGCCAGAGATACCTGTAGCCAGATATACCTAAAGCCAGAGATACCTGTAGCCAGAGATACTTGTAGCCAGAGAGATACTTGTAGCCAGAGATATCTGTAGCCAGAGATACCTGTAGACAGAGAGATACCTGTAGCCAGAGACATCTGTAGCCAGAGATATCTGTAGCCAGAGATACCAGGAGCCAGAGATACATGTTGCCAGAGATACATATAACCAGAGATACTTGAAGCCAGAGATACCTGTAGCCAGAGATACCGGGAGCCAGAGAGATACCTGTAGCCAGAGATATCTGTAGCCAGAGATACCTGGAGCCGGAGATACATATAACCAGAGATACTTGAAGCCAGATATACCTTTAGCCAGAGATACCAGGAGCCAGAGATACCTGTAGCCATAGATACATGGAGCCAGAGAGATTCCTGTAGCCAGAGACACCTGGAGCCAGTGTAACACGGGTTTGGGTTCTCTCACTTTACTTCCTTCTTTCTACTCCCTCTACCCGTATTCTTACTTATTATTCTCTACCAAGGGACTCCAAAACTTTTACCAAAGCCAACTCCACGCCACGTGGTCCTAAGACGATTGACCGACTTAGGATTCTACACCCAGTATGACGTGACCTAAGCTCTGAACAAAACCCTAGAGTCACCTCTGCTGCCACCACCAGACCAGTAATACAAGAGCAATGATCGAGGTCTGGATCGATCACGCTAATTAATCAACCTAGGGGCTTGATCCCCACTATAAACGATGACCTTGAGTGTGGAATAAATTACACGGTAATGATAATTCCGATTCGATGTTAGAATCGGCGCCCAATGCAACTCTGCCTCGTGTGGACCACGTGACCAGGACAAGTATACACATAAAACACATGGAAACAATAAAATGCAAATTAATAACAAATTTAATTTATTAAACGAAAACTAAAACAAAATCTAAATAGGTTCACTCCCTATCACTTTAACACTCCCTACTTGACCTGAGTGGCAAATGAGACTATTTCTATACTTAACAATAGCAACTATACCTTGGGCTACCACAGTTCTAGGTGTTGGGCCTGTTCTTGGGGAGAGGTAAGATGTTTGACCTCTCCTAGCTGCTTCCGTGACCACACTGATTTTTTCCTTGTCTGGACTACCCCAGACAGAGTATTGTATCCTTCCGCCTAGACAAAGTTCTACCCAGTTCCTAGCAAGGTTTAAGTTATAACAATTAACCTCTGTTTGTACTGAATTGATCCAGACTGGTTGAATTATTTTACTTTAATTAGATTACACAAACATCTAACGGCAAAGCTGTTCCCGATCACAAAAATGGTTATTAAAACTTTGAGAAATATTAGACATGTCAACCCTGCTGACCTATGACCGCCGGTCACTCCGCCTTAAAAGTTAGATCCGATTCGTGACGTCACTGATGGTGACTTAACTCAATAATTAGAATACTCTTGATATTGTATCCAGTACTATTATACAATACAATTTTAATAAAAATGAATAAAGGCTAATTTTCTCTAAATTACTGAATACTATAGGATGATTCATTTTACGCAGCTATGAACAAAGCGTTGGTTATTTCCACCGCGAATTCCCCTGGGGGTCAGGTCACCATGCGGCTCAGCTTCCCATTCTCTTTTGTCGATAAACCACTCTGGATAATTCTTACAACAGCCTAGTTTGTTACAACCCCCCCGCACAAGCACTTAGTAAACCTTGTTAATTTGTTAAAATTCACGAGGTTTAGTATCCAAACCCACAATTCAACTCATGCCACAAACAAAAGCTAACCTAACTAATAAAATTTGACAAATAATAGTCCAACATCATAATGAACATGTTCATATTTCATAAATTTCTCAGCTGTCAACTGACAGCAATCTTCTAATATCAGGAAACATACATCCTATCCTTACTGACATAGCTAAATAACATGTCCCTACTCTACCATCAAAAACTAGCTATTAAACTCTCTTGGCTCTTCACTAGCCAAGTCCATGTGTCCTCTAGAGCCGGCCACACCGTGCTCAAACAAACATTAAAGTTATATCATCAGACTGAACTTTCAGTCATCCGGGAGCGTACTACGGAACTATCAAACTCACATCCGTGTACTAACCACTCCCCATCAATGTCAACCTTGACATGTTAAGGAACACACCTAACGTTTATTTCATGTATCTAAAAATATAAAAAAAAATTCCTATACTATATCACAGGTTTCAGCTGACTGTACAGCCAAGTGTTCTCACTCACTAGAAGTGTCAATGTTTATATTGGTCCGCCTCTCCTGTGTTCAAACATTCTGAAAAAATAGCACAACATAATTTTCCATAACCGTTTGTTCTGGGCTGAGACAATTACACAGGGGCTTCGATTTTGATTACCGACCAATTTATAGAGTTAAATTTTCATATATTATACCAGAATTATTTTAAATCTGTTTTTCAACATTTAAAAAGAATTGATTCTAACTCTGTTTTTCAACATTTAAACAAAAGTGTCCAGATGTTCTTTACACAGATGTTCAGAGCCACTTTGTTGTTTGTATCAATTGTTCATATTGAGTAATCGAAAAAAAAATCGATGCTGCTGGATGCTGAATGTAGTTGCTGACGATGACGGTGTCGATCTTGCTTCTTCATGTGTAGACATCAATACCTGGTCCTCTTGTACTCCCATCCGGTACTCCTGAATGACGACAGAGTGTAGTAGAGCGGAGTGCCAAGTGACAGCTGTAGAATACTGTTACTTCGGCCATTAATCTTGCTCTCGACAGTCCACACGCCTTCATATCAATCACAGTTCACACGGCAGTCTTGATGTTAAACTTGACGTCGCAGATGACCACAGCAGAGCAGGACTGGATGTACCAACGGTGTCTCTTAGCAGGAGTGATGTTAGAGGGTCGTAGAGGCGGGTTGCTTGTTTGCAGAACAGGTGAATCTCGTCTTCCATCATTGCTCACGTCATCTCAGGCGTTTCTTGATGTCACCAGGTTACTAGGCCGTAAACACCAACTGTGTATACCCTCGTACCGCCGACTTTAGGCCAAAGGAGACAATTTTGCGACCTTCTATTGGCGAGTCCCGGTACTCTGTAGGGAAACCGTGCCTTCCACCTGTGACCGCCTTACTTCCGCTTTCTTGTTACTTCAGATGACGTAATCATTAATCTTCCGGCGAAATTCTTGAGTACTGCTACGTGCTTTCCATTTCTTGACCTCTCCTTCAACACTGCTGGAATGACTGCAGTCTTGATGACGCAGCAGGTGGGTATTGGTGATCTCGAGACAGCTACCCCGGCGTTGTATGGCACCTCCGGTGACTGCTATAATGTGGACAGCTCGCTGGCCCTGACAACCTCGTTAGTGACGTGAGGCGTCGGCCGGGTGACTCTTGGACAGTCACTCATCCCCAAAGTAACTGATGTATGGGTTACTGGGTCTGGTGGGGGGAGGGCTTTGTGTAACGTGCCTCCCCCCTCGGTCTTTACAGACAAGGGTTCACGTGTGGCTGGAACAACTGGGTCGGTGTACCAATCAGACCTGGGAACAGACAGACACAACACAGCGGAAGCATAGATATACTCTGGGTTTGGTGGAGGTGGAACCCCAGAGCACGGTAAAAGTTGCTACCTGAGTTAAGTATAGACATAGTACATCTCATTGCCTTTACAGGAAAATCTAATCAATACTAAATTATACTAACTAAGGAAGTTACTTTACTGTACAGCGCGAGATCTCGTCACCATAGGGTGGCGAGACTGCACCTGACTACTGATGAGCGATGACAGAGGGTCATCCTCATCTTCTGACTCGTCGGTGAAGCCATGAGTCAGCACTGCTGAGTCAGGAACTAGACCCGCTGAAGGCAGTTCTAATTCCTCTCTAGCATGATAATGTTTCAATTTATTTACGTGAATTGTCCTTTCCACCTGGTCCTCGAACACTCCTTTTATAACAAGATTAACCGGCCCCGCCCTTTTAATTACTCTATAGGGTCCTCGCCACCTCGGAGCTAGCTTCCTGCTCTGATTGGCGGGCGCAGCCTCATGCACTCTCAATACGAGGCTTCCTTCCTTCAACTCAAGAGGGCGCACTTTCTTGTCATAAAAATGAGCATACCGAGTCCGTGCCTTCTTGGACGCTTCAGCTGCAATATTCCATGCATTTCTCATTTTTCCAAGGACCTCTGAAGGATAGTCCTCCCCGTATGCAACATTATGTCTGTTAAGCAGACCTGACGGGAAATTGCATGAATTACCAGTAAACAAATGAAGTGGTTGGGTGTTAATTGATTGGTGGATGGCAGTATTCAAGGCGAACTGAACATAGGGTAGGTGTTCATCCCAGGTGTTTGCATCATGTTCAGCAAGGATTGCAAGCATATCCTTGACTGAACGATTAGTCCGTTCCGTCATTCCGTTTGCTTGTGGGTGGTAGGCCGTTGTAAAAGCCGAAGTTGTCTCTAAAATCTTACAAACTTCTCTAAATATATTCCCATTGAATTCTTGACCCCGGTCAGAGACTAAAACTTTAGGAGGTCCGAATACAGTAACGAACCTACGCAAGAATGCATCTGCAACCGTACGAGAATCCTTCTGAGGTAATGCAACTAGTGTAGTGTATCTAGACAGATGGTCAACTAGCACCAACACATATCTGTTACCTGAATGACTGTGGTGTAAATCAATCAGATCAGCCCCCACACGATCTAACGGTTCACGAATTTCAGGAAATTCCTGAAGTGGGGCTTGTACCTTAAGGGTACCTTTCCTCCTCTGGCAACGAGGGCACGACTTCACGAAATTGATTACCTCAGAAAGTAATCCTGGAAAATAAAATAGAGACTTTGCTTTTAAGTGCGTTTTAAAGATCCCCGGATGCCCTGCAATTTTTGAAGCATGCGCAAGCTTTAACGCTGATGACCGCAACGCGTCCGGAATAACTAGCTGAAATACTGCCCTATCATTCTGGCTATTAACATAATACAGGACGCCCTGTTTCATTTCAAAATCATGTATAGGTAAATTCTTTTTCTTTTTGGGGTATTTTCCTCCCTCTAAATACTCAATAATCTCTTTCCATCTCGGCTCGTTCATCTGGTATTCTCTCATTTTATCCGATGGAATGGTTTCAATATTTTCATTAATCTGCATTGCCGCTATATTTCTACTTAGCGTATCTGGCACAACATGTGCTGGACCAGGCTTGTACAAGATCTGGAATGAGTGGGCCGAAAGTTCGTGAGACCAGCGTGACATTCGTGGGCATTTCGTTCGCTTTTTAAATATATGTGTTAACGCTCGATGGTCTGTGTAGATTACAAAATGCCGCTGAAATAGGTAAGGCTCGAAATACCTAACTGATTCTACTACTGCCAGTGCCTCCCGATCCGTAGCTGAATAACGAACTTCAGGTCCTTTGACCTTCCTACTGAAATAGGCTACTGGATGGGGTAAATTATCTGCGTCTCGCTGAATTAAGCACCCGCCAATAGCAATACCGCTGGCGTCAGTGTGCACTTCCCACTCTTTCTCAAAATCAGGAATAGCCAATACCGGTGTCGTGATTAGTTGGTCTTTCAGTTTGCGATAGGCCTCGTCATGTTCTGATTTCCACACAAACTTCGCATTTTTCTTTGTCAGATCAGTCAGGGGTGCTGAAATGCCAGCGAAACCTTCAATGTGACGACGAAAATATCCGGCCGCCCCCAAAAACCTACGCACGTCCTTTGCTGTCCTTGGAGTAGGCATGTCAGCAATGGCGCGGCAAGAATCTGGGTCAGGTCGGATACCGTCTGGGCACACCTGGAACCCCAGAAATTTGAATTTCTGAGCCGCCAAGGTGCACTTCTGAACATTCAGCCTGAAACCTGCCTGATCTAACAACTTCAAAGTCTCAGTCAAGTCCTGTAGGTGTTCCTCAAACGTCCTGGAATATATCACAACATCATCCAGGTACGCTAAAGAATGCCTACCCAGTACCGGACTAAGGATAAAGTTGATGGCCCTCTGAAACGACGAAGGCGCTGTCTTCAAACCAAACGGCATCCTACGGAATTGATAAGTGTGCCTACCATCCGAGAATGCTGTTTTTTCCCTATCCTGTTCTGCCACCGGAATCGCCCAATACGCCGATTTTGCGTCAAGAGTTGAGAAATACTTAGCAGCACCAAATTGATCTATTATCTCCTGTATTCGGGGCAACGGATACACATCACCCTTAGTTAATTCGTTCACCTTCCGGTAGTCAACACAGAAACGATAACTACCGTCCGGTTTCCGAACTAGCACAACAGGAGAGAGCCACGGTGACGTACTAGGCTCTATTACGCCCTGTCTCAACATTTTCTGGCACTCCTCCCTGATAATGTTCTTTGCCTGTTCCGGCAACCTCCACTGTCTTGTGTACACAGGCAAATGGTCACCAGTTGGAATGGTGTGCTCGATCTTATCAAGGAGACCAATCTGGTCATCCTCTGTCGCAAACAATTTCGGGAATTTTCGTAAAACTCCTCTCAGTGCCTTCCTATCTGCCTGTGCAACATGTTGCAAATCAAGTGCTGAAATTAATTTTTCCACTTCCTCAACATTCTGTGCAACATTTCTCGTCTCGTATCGTACTTTGGATGGTGTTTTAGTGTTCAACATATTTAGTGCACTACATTGTGCAGTGACGGCTGGCGTCTCAGCTGACTCATGGTGAAAGATTTCTGTGTCCTCCACCATGGTTCCCTGAGATACCCTATCACCTGCCCTGAAGCGAAAAGTCTTATGTGAAAGATTGACAACTGGAATGAGTGCACCTTTATCGAGCACTACAACTAAGTGATGAGGAATTAATAAACTATCACATCTCCCAGCCACCTGAAGGGTGGTACCTGGTTGTATGTGACGTCCCACGGCTACTTTAATAAATTTAACAGAATGTGGTGGGCAACTCTGTTTGGTCAATGCATGCAAGGCGCATGACCTCTTAACTGTGTCTGGAAGAGACTTAAAAATCAATTTTGGATAGTGCGCATTATATTTCAGCTTCCTCTTAATTGAAGCTACAACTGGGGGATGGTCGATCATCTCCACTGGGTAGGAAGTCTGTCCCAACTGCAACCTGCAGTTCCTAGCCCCTTTTTGAGCAGACAAGGAATAATTAAATCGCGACAGAAAATCAGTTCCCATTAAGATGTGACCAGGAAAATCAAGGTTCTCTACGATCGTACATGTGTGAGGCTGCAATGCCCCATCAATCTCAAAATTAACTGTACCTTGACCTACGATCTCAATCTTCTCCCCATTGACCGCTGTTAATGTCTTTGCGCAACGTTGAAGACGTGCATACTTAAAATTGCTGAAGGCTGACTTTTTAATTACCGTTGCCTGGCTTCCTGTATCAACAAAAGCTGTCAATCTCACACCTTCCACTTTCACCTCAAAAGTAGGCCTACCATCACTAGGAGACTGCTTTCATGCTCTCGTAATAGTGACTTTACAGTCCCTCTGTATGTGCCCACGCATCCCGCAGGAGTAACACCTACGCGGATCCCTGTTGTTACCCCGCGCAGGGTGGCTCGAACTTGCCGCTGAGGGCTGCCTACTGCTTGATGAACCCGCGCCACAGTGACTCGGCTTGGCTCCCTCGCCTTTACTTACCGCCTCTACGTATGGCGACAACTGAGTGCCCGATGTCCCTGCGCGCGTCTGCCTGTCTAGGGCTGTGGCGGCCTGTTGGACTAGGTCTTCATAACTCACACCCGCTCTCCCCGCAAGGAACAATGGCCCCATATCGGAAGGTAACGTTTTGCAGAACAACTCTTTAGCGAATTGCTCTGCCTGACTCGAATCGAACCCCAGTTCCTTAGTGAGGTCGTCAATCGCTTGGACAAACTGAGGCCAAGACGTCAGGTGCTGAAACTCTGTAAATCCCGCCAGTGGACCGGCTACGTGCACGCAAGCCCCCATAGCGAGAGCAATTTTCGATCTATCCCCCGGGACAGCTTCCAGCATCGAACCAATTTCACAAAGCCAGTCTTCCACCTGGCGGTTGCGTTCCACCTTAATGAGCGACAACTCCCTACCTCTGAGTGTCGGCAGAGTCAACTTGGGAATCAGACTCACAAGTCCCTCTGCATGTGACGCGGAGCTACTGGCAGTGGGTGGGTCCCGGGGTTGGGGACTGGGTTGAGGTTGGGGTTTGGCCTGAGGTATGGTGTGGGTGGCCTCGGGTTGGGGTGTGGATTGAGGTTGGGGTTGAGGCTGAGGTATGGTGTGGGTGGCCTCGGGTTGGGGTGTGGATTGAGGTTGGGGTTGAGGCTGAGGTATGGTGTGGGTGGCCTCGGGTTGGGGTGTGGATTGAGGTTGGGGTTGAGGCTGAGGTATGGTGTGGGTGGCCTCGGGTTGGGGTTGGAATGGGTATGGGTATGGGTATGGGGTGGCCTGGGGTTGGAATGGGTATGGGGTGGCCTGGGGTTGGAATGGGTATGGGTATGGGTATGGGGTGGCCTGGGGTTGGAATGGGTATGGAGTGGCCTGGGGTTGGGGGAAGGGTTGGTATGGGAATTGAGGATGGGGTAGGTATGGGAATTGAGGATGGGGTAGGTTTTGTTGTAGTGACGGATGAGGTGTACCTAGGTGTTGTGGGTGCTGTGGTATTGGTGTTATGTTGGGTAGTTCCTGCTGTTGGTGTGGTTGTTCATGTTCCCGTTGAACGGGTTGCTGTTCTCTACCGAGCGAAGTGGGACGTCCTGCCATACTAACTGAGGCCCCCTGTCTACCCTGCTGGCATGGCGTCGATGTTATTTGTGGGGGAACCCAAGACGGCTCTCCCCACTCATGGGACGACTCCTCGCAAGACTCCCCACTCATGTCAATAATAGTATCTCTCCAGGGATGGAAAGATACCCTCGACTGCCCAGTCCCATGCAGAACCCGTGAACTCGTCGCTTCAGTCCCACTGGCCCCACCTGTGGTGCCAGTTGAGCTACCTGAGCGGTCCCCAGTGGTGTCGGAAGAGGTTCTATCCTCTACACTCCCATTCCCACTGGTCCCTACTGACTGGCCATTATCTGGGTTAAACATTTTCTGTGATTCCTGGTGTGCCACGTCTCTTCTAAACTACCCTTTAGTACACCCTCGACCCGGACTCACTACAACCGTGATCTTACACAAAAAAAAAAAAAATCACAACTCTTTTTCTAAGAGAAAACTACTAAATTCCCAAAATAGGAAATACAACGATTTATCGAGAGAATCGCTGAAGTGAATCCAATGAATGAGTGTCTGCCCCGCACTCGTGTCTGCCCGTGAAATATCCCGCAGTTCTATTGCTGAAACCTAAGTCCTTTACGTTAAAAAAAATTAAAGAATCCAATTTATATAAAACAATTTAAATGATAACGCAACTAACGCACAACACTCGTGATGGATTAATAAAGAATATTTACTGTACTTGAATACTAAACGCGCTTGAAGTGAGCAGCGTGGCCACTGATGACTGATGGAGCGGGACCAGCTGCGCTGAAAAAAAAAACTAAGTCCCGCGCTTTTTCGCTTAAACGCTGAAAAATCAAAATTTTTGTTATGAAGGAAAATAACTAGTTTTACGTTAATAAACCGCTCTAGTGATTAATATAGACACCCAGGACCTATAAATGCTTACTAAAAATTGAATTTTTATCAAAAAACTACGTTTTTACTCAATTGCTGGACTCTGCCAATTTTCCTGACTCCGAGGGAAAAAAATTTCTATCACCCCAAATATCACAAAACTCCTTTAATTCACAAAAATTTGGGTTTCTCGTTCCCAGATATAAATACGTTATTATTTAATACTGACGTTGTATACAGAACAATACTGACACATCGGGCGGTTTCAACACTCACTAATTCGAATTTTCGTCAAAATCAGAGTTTTTCACCTCAAATGGACTCTGACAAAATTACGACACGATTTTCTCGAAAAATAACTAAATTCGGCAAAAATGTAATTATCACTGTTTAATGCTTTACGAACAGAATTACGTCCCTTGCGCGCACTAGAGAGTAATACTGACCCCAGAATATACACGAAACATGAAAATTAGAATTTCCGCCAAAAAGTCAGATTCTAGCCCAAGCTGGACTTAAAAAATTTTCCACCTTCGTTTCTACTGAAAACAGTTCTAAGTCTAAAACACAATTTTACCGTCTTACTGGTAAAAACTAGAAAATATCACGCGCATCGACTGGGGAATCTTAATGATACCCAGATCATACACGTGACCCACGAATACAAATTAATTACAGTTAACGAGTTTCCGACATCGACTTAGCCGAAAACTTATCCCAAAATACTTAGAAATATTCCATGGACAAATAACATTTACACGCAACTTACTATCCCTTAAACTCCTTCACTTATCTATCGTGACCGACATATAGCCCTAAGTCCAGAGGATTAACAACGCCTCTGACTTAGACTAATAGAACAGGGAATAACAAAACTTAACGTACGCACTTAGCCTAATATGCAAGAAAATGCTAAACACTTGGGAAAAATTTTAACCGGGGATTGAATTTAGGGGAAAAATTAATCTAGAACAACGCAAATAAACGGAAATTACTTTATAAATTTAAGTATACTTAATTAAAAAAATGCACTCGACTTAATCTTATAATTGTTCCTACCGGCTCGCCGTACCACACCTAGCCTAGAGGCCACACCATCTAGGTTCCAACAGAGCGACACGCAGCTTTCAGCAACAATTATGACTAGGGACGACTCAACCTCCACTAAGTGTGCGATCACTTAGTTGTTGAATCGCTGCTAGGTAGGTTACTAGTCCGTCCCTCGGAGGCCGCAACGCCCTTCACGGATTACGTTTTTCCTTAGCGTTTTGGGTCGTCTAATAACGCCCTCGGACTATCTACTGGCGTCCCACAGATATATCCGCCCCCGACAGCCCTCAAGGAACTGCTGTTGAGAGTATGGCGGCTCCCAACACCTCTGAATTAATTGCAATGGGTCGAGTATGGTACCCAGTCCAATCAACTCGGAGCGGTCTCCTTTTCAATAAATCTAATTTTAACAACCTAATCTTACTAACTAACCTTAATCATATCAGCCCGCATGACCCAAGATTCGCCAATCCCCACTCAAACGCACTTGTGGGGCGCACTGCTAATCCTGGCCCGCGGCTGTCTCCCTAGCATCCGCGCACGTGTTCGAACGGCTAGACGCGTGAGCCTTTCAACAATTTCAAACAAAATTGTTGAAACCACCGCTGTGCACCATTCCCACCGCTGCCACCATTGTAACACGGGTTTGGGTTCTCTCACTTTACTTCCTTCTTTCTACTCCCTCTACCCGTATTCTTACTTATTATTCTCTACCAAGGGACTCCAAAACTTTTACCAAAGCCAACTCCACGCCACGTGGTCCTAAGACGATTGACCGACTTAGGATTCTACACCCAGTATGACGTGACCTAAGCTCTGAACAAAACCCTAGAGTCACCTCTGCTGCCACCACCAGACCAGTAATACAAGAGCAATGATCGAGGTCTGGATCGATCACGCTAATTAATCAACCTAGGGGCTTGATCCCCACTATAAACGATGACCTTGAGTGTGGAATAAATTACACGGTAATGATAATTCCGATTCGATGTTAGAATCGGCGCCCAATGCAACTCTGCCTCGTGTGGACCACGTGACCAGGACAAGTATACACATAAAACACATGGAAACAATAAAATGCAAATTAATAACAAATTTAATTTATTAAACGAAAACTAAAACAAAATCTAAATAGGTTCACTCCCTATCACTTTAACACTCCCTACTTGACCTGAGTGGCAAATGAGACTATTTCTATACTTAACAATAGCAACTATACCTTGGGCTACCACAGTTCTAGGTGTTGGGCCTGTTCTTGGGGAGAGGTAAGATGTTTGACCTCTCCTAGCTGCTTCCGTGACCACACTGATTTTTTCCTTGTCTGGACTACCCCAGACAGAGTATTGTATCCTTCCGCCTAGACAAAGTTCTACCCAGTTCCTAGCAAGGTTTAAGTTATAACAATTAACCTCTGTTTGTACTGAATTGATCCAGACTGGTTGAATTATTTTACTTTAATTAGATTACACAAACATCTAACGGCAAAGCTGTTCCCGATCACAAAAATGGTTATTAAAACTTTGAGAAATATTAGACATGTCAACCCTGCTGACCTATGACCGCCGGTCACTCCGCCTTAAAAGTTAGATCCGATTCGTGACGTCACTGATGGTGACTTAACTCAATAATTAGAATACTCTTGATATTGTATCCAGTACTATTATACAATACAATTTTAATAAAAATGAATAAAGGCTAATTTTCTCTAAATTACTGAATACTATAGGATGATTCATTTTACGCAGCTATGAACAAAGCGTTGGTTATTTCCACCGCGAATTCCCCTGGGGGTCAGGTCACCATGCGGCTCAGCTTCCCATTCTCTTTTGTCGATAAACCACTCTGGATAATTCTTACAACAGCCTAGTTTGTTACACCAGAGATATCTGTAGCCAGATATCCTGGAGCCAGAGATACCTGTAACCAGAGATACCAATAGCCAGAGATACCTGTAGCCAGAGATACATGTAGGTAGAGATACCTAGAGCCAGAGACACCTGCAGCCAGAGATGCCTGTAGCCAGAGATCCCTGTATCCAGAGATATAAATAGCCAGCGATACATAGAGCCAGAGATACCTGTAGCCAGAAAAACCTTTAGCCAGAGATACCTGTAGCCAGAGATACCTAGAGCCAGAGATACATGTAGCCAAAGATACTTAGAGCCAGAGATACCTGTAGCTAGAGATACCTGTAGCCAGAGATACCTAGAGCCAGAGATACCTGTAGCCGGAGATACCTGTAGCCAGTGATACCTGTACCCTGAGATATATATAGCCAGGGATACATGTAGCCAGAGATACCTGTAGCCAGACATACCTGTAGCCTGAGATACATGTAGCGAGAGATACCTGGAGCCAGAGATATCTGGAGCCAGAGATACCTGGAGCCAGAGATACCTGTTGCCAGAGATACCTGTTGCCAGAGGTACCTCTATCCAAAGATACCTGTAGGCAGAGATACCTGTAGCCAGAGATACCTGGAGCTACAGATACATGTAGCCAGAGATATCTGTAGCCAGAGATACCTGTAGCCAGAGACACCTGTAGCCAGAGATACCTGTAGCCAGAGATACCTGGAGCCAGAGATACCTGTAGCCAGAGATACCTGTAGTCAGAGATATCCATAGCCAGACATACGTGTAGCCAGAGATACCTGTAGCCGGAGATACCTGTAGCTAGAGATACTTGTAGCCAGAGATACCTGGAGCCAGAGATACCTGTAGCCAGAGATACCTGTAGTCAGAGATATCCATAGCCAGACATACGTGTAGCCAGATATATCTATAGCCAGAGATACATGTAGCCAGAGATATCTATAGCCAGAGATACCTATAGACAGAGATAATTATGACCAGAGATAACAGTAGCCAGAGATATCTATAGCCAGAGATACCTGTAGCCTGAGATACCTGTAGCCAGAGATACCTGTAGCCAGAAACATCTGTAGTCAGAGATATCTATAGCCAGAGATACCTATAGCCAGAGATAATTATGACCAGAGATAACAGTAGCCAGAGATATCTATAGCCAGAGATACCTGTAGCCAGAAATACCTGTAGCCAGAGATACCTGTAGCCAGAGTTACGTGTATCCATAGATACCTTTAGCCAGAGACACCTGTATCCATAGATACCTGTAGCCAGAGATATTTGTAACAGAGATACCTAGAGCCGTAGACACCTGTGGCCAGAGATACCTGTAGCCAGAGATACCTGTAGCCAGAGATATCAATAGCCAGCGATACCTGGAGCCAGAGATACATGTAGCCAGAGATTCCTGGAGCCAGAGATACCTGTAGCCAGAGATACCTGTAGCCAGAGATACCTGTAGCCAGAGATACCTGGAGCCAGAGATACTTGTAGCCAGAGATATCTGTAGCCAGACATATCTGAAGCCAGAGATACCTAGAGCAAGAGATATCTGTAGCCAGAGATATCTGTAGCGGGAAATATCTGTAGCCGGAGATATCTGTAGCCAGAGATATCTGAAGCCAGAGATACTTGTTGCCAGGGATACCTGGCGCCAAGATATATGTAGCCAGAGATACCTGGAGCCAGAGATACCTGGAGCCAGAGATACCTGTAGCCATATATACCTTTAGCCAGAGATACCCGTATCCAGAGATACCTAGAGCCAGAGATACCTGTAGCCAGAGATTCCTGGAGCCAGAGATACCTGTAGCCAGAGATACCTGGAGCCAGAGCTACCTGGAGCCAGAGATACCTGTAGCCAGAGATACCTGGAGCAAGAGATACCTGTAACGAGAGATACCTGTAGCCAGAGATACCTGTAGCCAGAGATACCTAGAGCCAGAGATACCTGTAGCCAGAGATACCTGTTCCTGGAGATTCCTGTAGCCAGAGAAACCTGTACCCTGAGATATATATATAGCCAGGGCTACATGTAGCCAGAGATACCTGGAGCCAGAGAGATACATGTAGCCAGAGATATCTGTAGCCAGAGATACCTGTAGCCAGAAATATCTGTTGCCAGAGATACCTGTAGCCAGAGACACCTGGAGCCATAGATATCTGTATCCGGAAATATCTGTAGCCAGAAATACCTGTAGCCAGAGATATCTGTAGCCAGAGATACTTGTAGCCAGAGATTACTGTAGCCAGAGATACCTATTGCCAGAGATACTTGGCGCCAAGATATCTGTATCCTGAGATATCTGTTGCCAGAGATACCTATAACTAGAGATACTTGAAGCCAGAGATACCTGTAGCCAGATATACCTAAAGCCAGAGATACCTGTAGCCAGAGATACTTGTAGCCAGAGAGATACTTGTAGCCAGAGATATCTGTAGCCAGAGATACCTGTAGACAGAGAGATACCTGTAGCCAGAGACATCTGTAGCCAGAGATATCTGTAGCCAGAGATACCAGGAGCCAGAGATACATGTTGCCAGAGATACATATAACCAGAGATACTTGAAGCCAGAGATACCTGTAGCCAGAGATACCGGGAGCCAGAGAGATACCTGTAGCCAGAGATATCTGTAGCCAGAGATACCTGGAGCCGGAGATACATATAACCAGAGATACTTGAAGCCAGATATACCTTTAGCCAGAGATACCAGGAGCCAGAGATACCTGTAGCCAAAGATACCTGTAGCCAGAGAAACCTTGAGCCAGAGATACCTGTAGCCATAGATACATGGAGCCAGAGAGATTCCTGTAGCCAGAGACACCTGGAGCCAGAGATATCTGTAGCCAGATATCCTGGAGCCAGAGATACCTGTAACCAGAGATACCAATAGCCAGAGATACCTGTAGCCAGAGATACATGTAGGTAGAGATACCTGTAACAAGAGATACCAGGAGCCAAAGATACCTGGAGCTAGAGATATCTGTAGCCAGAGATATCTGTAGCCAGAGATACCTTTAGCCAGAGATACCAGAAGCCAGAGATACATTTAGCCAAAGATACCTGTAGCCAGAGATACCTGTAGCCGAGATATCTGTAGCGAGAGATACTTGTAGCCAGAGATACTTGTAGCCAGAGATAACTGTAGCCAGAGATACCTGTAGCCAGAGATACTTGGCGCCAAGATATCTGTAGCCTGAGATATCTGTAGCCAGAGATACCTGTTGCCAGAGATACTTGTAGCCAGAGATACTTGTTGCCATAGATACTTGTAGCCAACGATAAATGTAGCCAGAGATATATTTGTAGCCAGAGATACCTGTAGCCAGAGATACCTGGAGCCAGAGACACCTGCAGCCAGAGATGCCTGTAGCCAGAGATCCCTGTATCCAGAGATATAAATAGCCAGCGATACCTAGAGCCAGAGATACCTGTAGCCAGAAAAACCTTTAGCCAGAGATACCTGTAGCCAGAGATACCTAGAGCCAGAGATACATGTAGCCAAAGATACTTAGAGCCAGAGATACCTGTTGCTAGAGATACCTGTAGCCAGAGATACCTAGAGCCAGAGATACCTGTAGCCGGAGATACCTGTAGCCAGTGATACCTGTACCCTGAGATATATATAGCCAGGGATACATGTAGCCAGAGATACCTGTAGCCAGACATACCTGTAGCCTGAGATACATGTAGCGAGAGATACCTGGAGCCAGAGATATCTGGAGCCAGAGATACCTGGAGCCAGAGATACCTGTTGCCAGAGATACCTGTTGCCAGAGGTACCTCTATCCAAAGATACCTGTAGGCAGAGATACCTGTAGCCAGAGATACCTGGAGCTACAGATACATGTAGCCAGAGATATCTGTAGCCAGAGATACCTGTAGCCAGAGACACCTGTAGCCAGAGATACCTGTAGCCAGAGATACCTGGAGCCAGAGATACCTGTAGCCAGAGATACCTGTAGTCAGAGATATCCATAGCCAGACATACGTGTAGCCAGAGATACCTGTAGCCGGAGATACCTGTAGCTAGAGATACTTGTAGCCAGAGATACCTGATACCAGAGATATCTATAGTCAGGGATACCTGTAGCCAGATATATCTATAGCCAGAGATACCTGTAGCCAGAGATATCTATAGCCAGAGATACCTGTAGCCAGAGATACCTGTAGCCAGAAACATCTGTAGTCAGAGATATCTATAGCCAGAGATACCTATAGCCTGAGATACCTGTAGCCAGAGATACCTGTAGCCAGAAACATCTGTAGTCAGAGATATCTATAGCCAGATATACCTATAGCCAGAGATAATTATGACCAGAGATAACAGTAGCCAGAGATATCTATAGCCAGAGATACCTGTAGCCAGAAATACCTGTAGCCAGAGATACCTGTAGCCAGAGATACCTGTAGCCAGAGTTACGTGTATCCATAGATACCTTTAGCCAGAGACACCTGTGTCCATAGATACCTGTAGCCAGAGATATTTGTAACAGAGATACCTAGAGCCGTAGACACCTGTGGCCAGAGATACCTGTAGCCAGATATCCTGGAGCCAGAGATACCTGTAACCAGAGATACCAATAGCCAGAGATACCTGTTGCCAGAGATACATGTAGGTAGAGATACCTAGAGCCAGAGACACCTGCAGCCAGAGATGCCTGTAGCCAGAGATCCCTGTATCCAGAGATATAAATAGCCAGCGATACCTAGAGCCAGAGATACCTGTAGCCAGAAAAACCTTTAGCCAGAGATACCTGTAGCCAGAGATACCTAGAGCCAGAGATACATGTAGCCAAAGATACTTAGAGCCAGAGATACCTGTAGCTAGAGATACCTGTAGCCAGAGATACCTAGAGCCAGAGATACCTGTAGCCGGAGATACCTGTAGCCAGTGATACCTGTACCCTGAGATATATATAGCCAGGGATACATGTAGCCAGAGATACCTGTAGCCAGACATACCTGTAGCCTGAGATACATGTAGCGAGAGATACCTGGAGCCAGAGATATCTGGAGCCAGAGATACCTGGAGCCAGAGATACCTGTTGCCAGAGATACCTGTTGCCAGAGGTACCTCTATCCAAAGATACCTGTAGGCAGAGATACCTGTAGCCAGAGATACCTGGAGCTACAGATACATGTAGCCAGAGATATCTGTAGCCAGAGATACCTGTAGCTAGAGACACCTGTAGCCAGAGATACCTGTAGCCAGAGATACCTGTAGTCAGAGATATCCATAGCCAGACATACGTGTAGCCAGAGATACCTGTAGCCGGAGATACCTGTAGCTAGAGATACTTGTAGCCAGAGATACCTGGAGCCAGAGATACCTGTAGCCAGAGATACCTGTAGTCAGAGATATCCATAGCCAGACATACGTGTAGCCAGATATATCTATAGCCAGAGATACATGTAGCCAGAGATATCTATAGCCAGAGATACCTATAGACAGAGATAATTATGACCAGAGATAACAGTAGCCAGAGATATCTATAGCCAGAGATACCTGTAGCCTGAGATACCTGTAGCCAGAGATACCTGTAGCCAGAAACATCTGTAGTCAGAGATATCTATAGCCAGAGATACCTATAGCCAGAGATAATTATGACCAGAGATAACAGTAGCCAGAGATACCTATAGCCAGAGATACCTGTAGCCAGAAATACCTGTAGCCAGGGATACCTGTAGCCAGAGATACCTGTAGCCAGAGTTACGTGTTTCCATAGATACCTTTAGCCAGAGACACCTGTATCCATAGATACCTGTAGCCAGAAATACCTGTAGCCAGAGATACCTGTAGCCAGAGATACCTGTAGCCAAAGTTACGTGTATCCATAGATACCTTTAGCCAGAGACACCTGTATCCATAGATACCTGTAGCCAGAGATATTTGTAACAGAGATACCTAGAGCCGTAGACACCTGTGGCCAGAGATACCTGTAGCCAGAGATACCTGTAGCCAGAGATATCAATAGCCAGCGATACCTGGAGCCAGAGATACATGTAGCCAGAGATTCCTGGAGCCAGAGATACCTGTAGCCAGAGATACATGTAGCCAGAGATACCTGTAGCCAGAGATACCTGGAGCCAGAGATACTTGTAGCCAGAGATATCTGTAGCCAGACATATCTGAAGCCAGAGATACCTAGAGCAAGAGATATCTGTAGCCAGAGATATCTGTAGCGGGAAATATCTGTAGCCGGAGATATCTGTAGCCAGAGATATTTGAAGCCAGAGATACTTGTTGCCAGGGATACCTGGCGCCAAGATATATGTAGCCAGAGATACCTGGAGCCAGAGATACCTGGAGCCAGAGATACCTGTAGCCATAGATACCTTTAGCCAGAGATACCCGTATCCAGAGATACCTAGAGCCAGAGATACCTGTAGCCAGAGATTCCTGGAGCCAGAGATACCTGTAGCCAGAGATACCTGGAGCCAGAGCTACCTGGAGCCAGAGATACCTGTAGCCAGAGATACCTGGAGCCAGAGATACCTGGAGCCAGAGATACCTGTAACGAGAGATACCTGTAGCCAGAGATACCTGTAGCCAGAGATACCTAGAACCAGAGATACCTGTAGCCAGAGATACCTGTACCTGGAGATTCCAGTAGCCAGAGAAACCTGTACCCTGAGATATATATATAGCCAGGGATACATGTAGCCAGAGATACCTGGAGCCAGAGAGATACATGTAGCCAGAGATATCTGTAGCCAGAGATACCTGTAGCCAGAAATATCTGTTGCCAGAGATACCTGTAGCCAGAGACACCTGGAGCCATAGATATCTGTATCCGGAAATATCTGTAGCCAGAAATACCTGTAGCCAGAGATATCTGTAGCCAGAGATACTTGTAGCCAGAGATTACTGTAGCCAGAGATACCTATTGCCAGAGATACTTGGCGCCAAGATATCTGTATCCTGAGATATCTGTTGCCAGAGATACCTATAACTAGAGATACTTGAAGCCAGAGATACCTGTAGCCAGATATACCTAAAGCCAGAGATACCTGTAGCCAGAGATACTTGTAGCCAGAGAGATACTTGTAGCCAGAGATATCTGTAGCCAGAGATACCTGTAGCCAGAGAGATACCTGTAGCCAGAGACATCTGTAGCCAGAGATATCTGTAGCCAGAGATACCAGGAGCCAGAGATACATGTAGCCAGAGATACATATAACCAGAGATACTTGAAGCCAGAGATACCTGTAGCCAGAGATACCGGGAGCCAGAGAGATACCTGTAGCCAGAGATATCTGTAGCCAGAGATACCTGGAGCCGGAGATACATATAACCAGAGATACTTGAAGCCAGATATACCTTTAGCCAGAG
Source organism: Procambarus clarkii (assembly GCF_040958095.1). Lineage (NCBI taxonomy): Eukaryota > Metazoa > Arthropoda > Malacostraca > Decapoda > Cambaridae > Procambarus > Procambarus clarkii. Next base: position 10,344,298 of record NC_091162.1, read on the forward strand.
ATACCAGGAGCCAGAGATACCTGTAGCCAAAGATACCTGTAGCCAGAGAAACCTTGAGCCAGAGATACCTGTAGCCATAGATACATGGAGCCAGAGAGATTCCTGTAGCCAGAGACACCTGGAGCCAGAGATATCTGTAGCCAGATATCCTGGAGCCAGAGATACCTGTAACCAGAGATACCAATAGCCAGAGATACCTGTAGCCAGAGATACATGTAGGTAGAGATACCTGTAACAAGAGATACCAGGAGCCAAAGATACCTGGAGCTAGAGATATCTGTAGCCAGAGATATCTGTAGCCAGAGATACCTTTAGCCAGAGATACCAGAAGCCAGAGATACATTTAGCCAAAGATACCTGTAGCCAGAGATACCTGTAGCCCGAGATATCTGTAGCGAGAGATACTTGTAGCCAGAGATACTTGTAGCCAGAGATAACTGTAGCCAGAGATACCTGTAGCCAGAGATACTTGGCGCCAAGATATCTGTAGCTTGAGATATCTGTAGCCAGAGATACCTGTTGCCAGAGATACTTGTAGCCAGAGATACTTGTTGCCATAGATACTTGTAGCCAACGATAAATGTAGCCAGAGATATATTTGTAGCCAGAGATACCTGTAGCCAGAGATACCTGTTTCCAGAGATACTTGTATCCAGAGATACCTGTAGCCAGAGATACCTAAAGCAGAGATACCTGTAGCCAGAGATACCTGTAGCCAGAGATATCTGTAGCCAGAGATATCTGTAGCCAGAGACACCTGGAGCCTGAGATACATATAACCAGAGATACTTGAAGCCAGAGATACCTTTAGCCAGAGATACCAGGAGCCAGAGATATCTGTAGCCAAAGATACCTGTAGCCAGAGATACCTGGAGCCAGAGAGATATCTGTAGCCAGAGATATCTGTAGCCGGAGATACATGTAGCCAGAGATATTTGTTGCCAGAGATACTTGTAGCAAGAGACACCTGGAGCCAGAGATATCTGTAGCCGGAGATATCTGTAGCCAGAGATATCTGTTTCCTGAGATACTTGTAGCCAGAGATACTTGTAGCCAGAGATAACTGTACCCAGAGATACCTGTAGCCAGAGATACTTGGCGGCAAGATATCTGAAGCCTAAGATATCTGTAGCCAGAGACACCTGTTACCAGAGATACTTACAGCCAGAGATACTTGTTGCCAGAGATACCTGCAGCCAAAGATACAAGTAGCCAGAGATAACTGTAGCCAGAGATACCTGTAACCGGAGATACTTGTAGCCAGAGATACCTGTAGCCAGAGATACCTAAAGCCAGAGATACATGTTGCCAGAGATACCTATAGCTAAAGAGATACCTGTAGTCAGAGATATCTGTAGCCAGAGATACCTGTAGCCAGAGAGTTACCTGTAGCCAGATATATCTGTAGCCAGAGAAAACTGTAGCCAGAGATACCTGTAGCTAGAGATATCTGTAGCCAGAGATATCTGTACCCAGAGATACCTGGAGCCAGAGATACTCGAATCCAGAGATATCTGTAGCCAGAGATATCTGTAGCCAGAGATTCCTGGAGCCAGAGATACATGTAGCCAGAGATACCTGTAGCCTGAGATACCTGTAACCAGAGATAGCCAGAGATACTTGGCGCCAATATATCTGTAGCCTGAGATATCTGTAGCCAGAGATAACTGTTGCCAGAGATACCTGTACCCAGAGATATCTGTAACTACAGATACCAGTACCCAGAGAGATATCTGTTGCCAGAGATATCTGTTGCCAGAGACACCTGGAGCCGGAGATACATATAACCAGATATAACTAAAGCCAGAGATACCTTTAGCCAGAGATACCAGGAGCCAAAGATACCTGTAGCCAGAGAAACCTTGAGCCAGAGATACCTGTAGCCAGAGATACCTGGAGCCAGATAGATACCTGTAGCCAGAGATATCTGTAGCCAGAGATATGTGTAGCCAGAGATACATATAGCCAGAGATATTTGTTGCCAGAGATACCTGTAGCCAGAGACACCTGGAGCCAGAGATATCTGTAGTCGGAGATATATGTAGCCGGAGATATCTGTAGCCAGAGATATCTTTAGCCAGAGATACCTGAAGCCAGAGATATCTGTAGCTAGATATCCTGGAGCCAGAGATACCTGTAACCAGAGATACCAATAGCCAGAGATACCTGTAGCTAGAGATACACGTAGGTAGAGATACCTGTAGCCAGAGACACCTGGAGCCAAAGATATCTGTAGCCGGAGATATCTGTAGCCAGAAATACCTGTAGCCAGAGATATCTGTTTCCTGAGATACTTGTAGCCAGAGATACTTGTAGCCAGAGATAACTGTAGCCAGAGATACCTGTAGCCAGAGATACTTGGCGGCAAGATATCTGAAGCCTAAGATATCTGTAGCCAGAGACACCTGTTACCAGAGATACTTATAGCCAGAGATACTTGTTGCCAGAGATGCCTGTAGCCAAAGATACAAGTAGCCAGAGATACCTGTTGCCAGAGATACCTGTAACCAGAGATACTTGTAGCCAGAGATACCTGTAGCCAGAGATACTTAAAGCCAGAGATACCTGTTGCCAGAGATACCTGTAGCTAAAGAGATACCTGTAGTCAGAGATATCTGTAGCCAGAGATACCTGTAGCCAGAGAGATACCTGTAGCCAGAGATATCTGTAGCCAGAGATAACTGTAGCCAGAGATACCTGTAGCCAGAGATATCTGTAGCAAGAGATATCTGTAGCCAGAGATACCTGGAGCCAGAGATACTTGAATCCAGAGATATCTGTAGCCAGAGATATCTGTAGCCAGAGATACCTGGAGCCAGAGATACATGTAGCCAGAGATACCTGTAGCCTGAGATACCTGTAGCCAGAGATACTTGGCGCCAATATATCTGTAGCCTGAGATATCTGTAGCCAGAGATACCTGTTGCCAGAGATACTTGTAGCCAGAGATACTTGTTGACAGAGATACCTGTAGCCAAAGATAAATGTAGCCAGAGATACCTGTACCCAGAGATACCTGTAACCAGAGATACTTGTATCCAGAGATACCTGTAGCAAGAGATACCTAAAGCCAGAGATACCTGTAGCCAGAGATACCTGTAGCCAGAGATACTTGGCGGCAAGATATCTGAAGCCTGAGATATCTGTAGCCAGAGATACCTGTTACCAGAGATACTTATAGCCAGAGATACTTGTTGCCAGAGATACCTGTAGCCAAAGATACATGTAGCCAGAGATACCTGTAGCCAGAGATACCTGTAACCAAAGATACTTGTAGCCAGAGATACCTGTAGGCAGAGATACCTAAAGCCAGAGATACCTGTTGCCAGAGATACCTGTAGCTAAAGAGATACCTGTAGTCAGAGATATCTGTAGCCAGAGATACCTGTAGCCAGAGAGATACCTGTAGCCAGAGATATCTGTAGCCAAAGATAACTGTAGCCAGAAATACCTGTAGCCAGAGTGTAACACCCATGACCTCCCCCCCCCCCCCCCTCCCTTAGAGTTCACACCCAGGGAAGCCTTCTCCAAGAGGTCAGCCCAGATGACCTCCGGTTTATCTTGTATGTTGATTAAAAAAATTCCTGGGTTAGTCTTAGTCAGCATAGTTTCAAGTATGTAATATTTCATGCAAGGAAATTAGACTCCAGATTCTTAGGTGTAAACATCCTTGGATCTCCCCCTTTTGGCCAGGTCAGAGGTCAGCCACACACGTAATTAATAACTCCTCTCTTGAAGAGTGTATGGTGAATGTCAAACAAGCTTGTTGAAATATTTCTTGAGTGTTTGTACACGTGTGGCCGATCTTTTACATTCTTGGGGCAGGTAGCAACAGCAGATCTCCCCCTCCCCCCTGTGGGGGTTGTATATAGAAATTGAAATTGAAATAAGTTTATTGAGGTAAAATACACACAAAGGGATGAGGTAGCTCAAGCTATTCTCACCCCGTTTTGTATATAGAGGTCCTGTAGGGACTTAGAGTGCCCGACACCGGGGTCCAGAGAGGGCTGTGAAGAACATCTCAGCCAGGGAGAGACAGGTCTTAAGGTAATGTGTGTGATCTCTGAGGTTTTGTTCCATGTCCAAATTTCTTAACATTTTGCCAGTGTTAGAGTAGGATTTATAAGTGGTGATTGACATAATTTTGGTCTCAATAAACTCATGTTAAATTTCCCGTCTGTGTCAATTGTTGAATCCTCTTAGCCTTTTGGATATAGTGGCTGACAACCGTTTTCATAATTAATGACAGACATAGAAAGTACTCTCCAAGTCAAGCAATGTTTCTTGCCTCGTTGCTTGATATAGGCTCAATGGTCAACGGCAGATGGTGGCAGCGTATTTAATCCTTGTGTTAGCATTTCCTTCTTGGCAGGGTATCTTTTAGTTCCGGTGTAACCATCATATGTCAGCTCATAACAGTGTTATCAAGTGCAACCGATGGGGAAGTGTTACTCAGGATAAGAAAAATTTACTTTATTAGTTTGGTGTTCCATTATAGTGGTGCATTATAGTGGTGTTACAATTGGGGTGTTTCAAGAGATACCTGGAGCCAGAGAAACTTGAAGCCAGAGATATCTGTAGCCAGAGATATCTGTAGCCAGAGATACCTGGAGCCAGAAATACATGTAGCCAGAGATACCTGTAGCCTGAAATACCTGTAGCCAGAGAAACCTTTAGCCAGAGATAACTGTAGCCAGAGATACCTAGAGCCAGAGATACATGTAGCGAGAGATACCTGGAGCCAGAGATACCTGGAGCCAGAGATACCTGGAGCCAAAGATACCTGTTGCCAGAGATACCTGTAACAAGAGGTACCACTATCCAGAGATACCTGTAGGCAGGGATACCTGTAGCCAGAGATACCTGGAGCCAGAGATACATGTAGCCAGAGATATCTGTAGCCAGAGATACCTGTAGCCAGAGATACCTGTAGCCAGAGACACCTGTAGCCAGAGATACCTGTAGTCAGAGATATCCATAGCCAGACATACGTGTAGCTAGAGATACCTGTAGCCGGAGATACCTGTAGCTAGAGATACCTGTAGCCAGAGATACCTCGTGCCAGAGATACCTGATGCCAGAGATATCTATAGCCAAAGATACCTGTAGCCAGATATATCTATAGCCAGAGATACCTGTAGCCAGAGACATTTATAGCCAGAGATACCTATAGCCAGAGATAATTATGACCAGAGATACCTGTAGCCAGAGATATCTACAGCCAGAGATACCTGTAGCCAGAGATACCTGTAGCCAGAGATACCTGTACCCAGAGACATCTGTAGCCAGAGATAACTGTAGCCAGAGATACCTGTAGCCAGAGATACCTCTATCCAGAGATACCTTTAGCCAGAGACACCTGTATCCAGAGATACCTGCAGCCAGAGATATTTGTAGCAGAGATACCTAGAGCCATAGAAACCTGTTGCCAGAGATACCTGTACCCAGAGATACCTGTAGCCAGAGACACCTGTAGCCAGAGATACCTGTAGCCAGAGATACCTGTAGCCAGAGATATCAATATCCAGCGATACCTGGAGCCAGATATACCTGGAGCCAGAGATACCTGGTGCCAGAGGTACCAGGAGCCAGAGATACCTGTACCCAGAGAAACCAGTAGCCAGAGATACCTCTAGCCAGAGATACCTAGAACCAGAAATACATGAAGCCAGAGATACTTGTAGCTAGAGATACCTGTAGCCAGAGATACTTAGAGCCAGAGATACCTAAAGTCGGAGATACCTGTAGCCAGAGATACCTGTACCGTGAGATATATGCAACCTGGGATACATGTTGCAAGAGATACCTGTAGCCAGAGATACCTGTATCCAGAGATACCTGTAGCCAGAGATACCTGTAGCCAGAGATACCTGTAGCCAGAGATACCTGGAGCCAGAGATACTTGTAGCCAGTGATATCTGTAGCCAGAGATATCTGAAGCCAGAGATACATGGAGCCAGAGATATCTGTAGCCAGAGATATCTGTAGCCAGAAATACCTGTAGCCAGAGATATCTGTTGCCAGAGATACCTGTATCCAGAGACTCCTGGCGCCAGAGATATCTTTAGCCGGAAATATCTGTAGCCGTAGATATCTGTATCCAAAGATATCTTTAGCCAGAGATATCTGGAGCCAGAGATACTTGTAGCCAGAGATACCTGGAGCCAGAGATACCTGGAGCCAGAGATACCTGTAGCCAGAGATACCTGGAGCCAGAGATACATGGAGCCAGAGATACCTGTAGCCAGAGATACCTGTAGCCAGAGATACCTGTAGCCAAAGATACCTAGAGCCAGAGATACCTGTACCTGGAGATACCTGTAGCCAGAGATATCTGTAGCCAGAGATATCTGTAGCCAGAGATATATGTAGCCAGAGATACCAGTAGCCAGAGATACTTGTAGCCAGAGATATATGTAGCCAGAGATACCCGTAGCCAGAGATACTTGTAGCCAGAGATATCTGTAGCCAGAGATATCTGTAGCCAGAGACACCTGGAGCCGGAGATACATATAACCAGAGATACTAGAAGCCAGAGATACCTTTAGCCAGAGATACCTGTAGCCAAAGATACCTGTAGCCAGAGATACCTGGAGCCAGAGAGATACTTGTAGCCAGATATATCTGAAGCCAGAGATATCTGTAGCAAGAGATACATGTAGCCAGAGATATTTGTTGCCAGAGATACGTGTAGCAAGAGACACCTGGAGCCAGAGATATTTGTAGCCGGAGATATCTGTAGCCACAGATATCTGTAGCCAGAAACACCTGTAGCCAGAGATATCTGTTTCCGGATATTATTGTAGCCAGAGATACTTGTAGCCAGTGATAACTGTAGCCAGAGATACTTGTAGCCAGAGATACCTGTTACCAGAGATACTTGTAGCCAGAGATACGTGTTGCCAGAGATACCTGTAGCCAAAGATACATATAGCCAGAGATACCTGTAGCCAGAGATACCTGTAACCAGAGATACTTGTAGCCAGAGATACCTGTAGCCAGAGATACCTAAAGCCAGTGATACCTATTGCCAGAGATACCTGTAGCCAGAGAGATACCTGTAGCCAGAGATATCTGTAGCCAGAGATACCTGTAGCCAGAGATATCTGTAGCCAGAGATAACTGTAGCCAGAGATACCTGTAGTCAGAGATATTTGTAGCCAGAGATATCTGTAGCAAGAGATACCTGGAGCCAGAGATACTTGAAGCCAGAGATATCTGTAGCCAGAGATATCTGTAGTCAGAGATACATGGAGCCAGAGATTCATGTAGCCAGAGATACCTGTAGCCTGAGATACCTGTAGCCAGAGATAAATAGCAAGAGATACCTGGAGCCAGAGAGATACCTGTAGAAAGAGATATCTGAACCAGAGATATCTGTAGCCAGAGATATCTGTAGCCAGAGATACCTGTAGCCAGAGATATCTGTTGCCAGAGATACCTGTAGGCAGAGACACCTGGAGCCAGAGATATCTGAAGTCAGAGATATCTGTAGCCAGAAATACCTGTAGCCCGATATATCTGTAGCAAGAGATACTTGTAGCCAGAGATACTTGTAGCCAGAGATAACTGTAGCCAGAGATACCTGTAGCCAGAGATACTTGGCGCCAAGATATCTATAGCCTGAGATATCTGTAGCCAGAGATACCTGTTGCCAGAGATACTTGTAGCCAGAGATACTTGTTGCCAGAGATACCTGTAGCCAAAGATAAATGTAGCCAGAGATACTTGTAGCCAGAGATAACTGTAGCCAGAGATACCTATAGCCAGAGATACTTGGCGCCAAGATATCTGTAGCCTGAGATATCTGTAGCCAGAGATACCTGTTGCAAGAGATACTTGTAGCCAGAGATATTTGTTGCCAGCGATACTTGTAGCCAAAGATAAATGTAGCCAGAGATACCTGTAGCCAGAGATACCTGTAGCCAGAGATACCTGTAACCAGAGATACTTGTATCCAGAGATACCTGTAGCCAGAGATTCCGAAAGCCAGAGATACCTGTAGCCAGAGGTACCTGTAGCCAGAGATATCTGTAGCCAGAGATATCTGTAGCCAGAGACACCTGGAGCCGGAGATACTTGAAGTCAGAGATACCTGTTGCCAGAGATACCTGGAGCCAGAGAGATACCTGGAGCCAGAGAGATACCTGTAGCCAGAGATATCTGTAGCTAGAGATATCTGATGCCAGAGAGATACCTGGAGCCTGAGATACCTGTAGCCAGAGATATATTGCCAAAGATACCTGTAGCCAGAGATACATGTAGCCAGAGGTACCTGTAGCCTGAGGTACCTGTAGCCAGAGATATATAGCCAGAGATACCTTTAGCCAGAGATAAATCGAGCCAGAGATACTTGTAGCCTGAGATACCTGTAGCCAAAAATATCTATAGCCAGAGATACCTGTAGCCAGAGATACCTGTAGCCAGACACCTGTAGCCAGAGATACCTATAGCCAGAGATACCTGGAGCCAGAGATACCTGTACCAGAGAGACCTGTAGTCAGAGATATCCATAGCCAGAGATACCTGTAGCCAGAGATTCCTGTAGCCGGAGACACCTGTAGCTAGAGATACCTGTAGCCAGAGATACCTGGAGCCAGAGATACCTGTAGCCCGAGATATCTATAGCCAGAGATACCTGTAGCTAGAGATATCTATAGCCAGAGATACCTGTAGCCAGAGATATCTGTAGTCAGAGATACCTTTAGCCAGAGATAACTATAGCCAGAGATACCTGTAGCCAGAGATATCTATTGCCAGAGATACCTGTAGCCAGAGATACCTGTAGCCAGATACACATGTAGCCAGAGATAACTCTAGCCAGAGATACCTGTAGCCAGAGATACCTGTAGCCAGAGATAACTATAGCGAGAGATACCTGTAGCGAGAGATACCTGTAGCCAGCGATACCTGTAGCCAGAGATACCTGTAGCCAGAGATACTTGTAGTTATAGATACTTGTAGCCAGAGATACCTGTAGCCAGAGATACCTGTAGCCAGAGACAGCAGTAGCCAAAGATACCTGTAGCCAGAGATACCTTTAGCCAGAGACACCTGTATCCAGAGATACCTGTAGCCAGAGATATTTGTAGCAGAGATACCTAGAGCCAAAGACACCTGTTGCCAGAGATACCTGTAGCCAGAGATACCTGTAGCCAAAGACACCTGTAGCCAGAGATACCTGGAGCCAGAGACACCTGCAGCCAGAAATGCCTGTAGCCACAGATACCTGTAGCCAGAGATATCAATAGCCAGCGATTTCTGGAGCCAGAAATACCTGGAGCCAGAGATACCTGTGGCCAGAGATACCTGTAGCCAGAGAAACTTGTAGCTAGAGATACCTGTAGCCAGATATACCTAGAGCCAGAGATACCTGTAGCTAGAGATACCTGTAGACAGAGATACCTAGAGCCAGAAATACTTGTAGCCGGAGATACCTGTTGCCAGAGATACCTGTACCCTGAGATATATATAGCCAGGGATACATGTAGCAAGAGATACCTGTAGCCAAACGTACCTGTAGCCTGAGATACATGTAGCGAGAGATACCTGGAGCCAGAGATACCTGGAGCCAGAGATACCTGGAGCCAGAGATACCTGTTGCCAGAGATACCTGTAGCTAGAGGTACCTGTATCCAGAGATATCTTTAGCCAGAGATACCTGTAGCCAGAGATACCTGGAGCTAGAGATACATGTAGCCAGAGACATCTGTAGCCAGAGATATCTGTAGCCAGAGATACCTGTAGCCAGAGATACCTGTAAAAAGAGACACCTGTAGCCTGAGATACCTGAAGCCGGAGACACCTGTAGCTAGAGATACCTGTAGCCAGAGATACCTGGAGCCAGAGATACCTGATGCCAGAGATATCTATAGCCTGAGATACCTGTAGCCAGATATATCTATAGCCAGAGATACCTGTAGCCAGGGATATCTATAGCCAGAAATACCTGCAGCCAGAGATATCTATAGCCAGAGATACCTGTAGCCAGAGATACCTGTAGCCATAGATACCTGTAGCCAGAGATATCTGTAGCAGACATACCTGTAGCCAAAGATACCTGTAGCCAGAGATACGTGTCCAGAGATACCTTTAGCCAGAGACACCTGTATCCAGAGATACCTGTAGCCAGAGATATTTGTAGCAGAGATACCTAGAGCCATAGACACCTGTTGCCAGAGATACCTGTAGTCAGAGATACCTGTAGCCAGAGAATCCTGTAGTCATAGATACCTGTAGCCAGAGATACCTGTAGCCAGAGATATCAATAGCCAGCGATACCTGGAGCCAGAGACACCTGGAGCCAAAGAAACCTGTAGCCAGAGATACCTCTAGCCAGAGATATCTAGAGCCAGAAATACATTTAGCCAGAGATACCTTTAGCTAGAAATACGTGCAACCAGAGATACCTAGAGCCAGAGATACCTGAAGTCGGAGATACCTGTTGCCAGATATACCTGTACCCTGAGATCTATATAACCAGGGATACATGTAGCCAGAGATACCTGTAGCCAGACATACCTGTAGCCTGAGATACATGTAGCCAGAGACTCCTGGAGCCAGAAATACCTGTAGCCAGAGATACCTGTAGCCAGAGATACCTGTATCCAGAGATACCTGTAGCCAGAAATACTTGTAGCCAGAGATACCTGGAGCCAGAGATACCTATAGCCAGAGATATCTGTAGCCAGAGATATCTGAAGCCAGAGATGCCAGGAGCCAGAGATATCTGTAGCCAGAGATATCTGTAGCCAGAGATACCTGTAGCCAGAGATATCTGTTGCCAGAGAAACTTCTAGCCAGAGATACCTGGAGCCAAGATATCTGTAGCCTGAGATACATGTAGCCAGAGATTCCTGGAGCCAAAGATATCTGTAGCCAGAGATATCTGTAGCCAGAGACACCTGGAGCCGGAGATACTTAAAGTCAGAGATACCTGTAGCCAGAGATACCTGGAGCCAGAGAGATACCTGGAGCCAGAGAGATACCTGTAGCCAGAGATATCTGTAGCTAGAGATATTTGATGCCAGAGATACCTGGAGCCTGAGATACCTGTAGCCAGATATATATTGCCAAAGATACCTGTAGCCAGAGATACATGTAGCCAGAGGTACCTGTAGCCTGAGGTACCTGTAGCCAGAGATATATAGCCAGAGATACCTTTAGCCAGAGATACATCGAGCCAGAGATACTTGTAGCCTGAGATACCTGCAGCCAAAAATATCTATAGCCAGAGATACCTGTAGCCAGAGATACCTGTAGCCAGAGACACCTGTATCCAGAGACACCTGTCGCCAGAGATATTTGTAGCACAGATACCTAGAGCCATAGACACCTGTTGCCAGAGATACCTGTAGCCAGAGATACCTGTAGCCAGAGACACCTGTAGCCAGATACCTGGAGCCCGAGACACCTGCAGTCAGAGATGCCTGTAGCCAGAGATACCTGTAGCCAGAGATATCAATAGCCAGCGATACCTGGAGCCAGAGATACCTGGCGCCAGAGATACCTGTAGCCAGAGATACCTGTAGCTAGAGACACCTGGAGCCAGAGATATCTGTAGCCGGAGATATCTGTAGCCAGAGATATCTGTAGTCAGAAATACCTGTAGCCAGAGATAGCTGTAGCCAGAGATACTTGTAGCCAGAGATACTTATATCCAGTGATAACTGTAGCCAGAGATAGCTGTTGCCAGAGTTACTTGGCGCCAAGATATCTGTAGCCTGAGATATCTATAGCCAGAGATACCTAGAGCCAGAGATACCCGGAGCCGGAGGTACCTGTAGCCAGAGATACCTATACCCTGAGATATATATAGCCAGACATACCTGTAGCCTGAGATACATGTAGCCAGAGATACCTGGAGCCAGGTATCTCTGGTATCCTGAACGGGACAAGAGCGGATAGCTTCTCTAGTGGCAGCATCCGCACGCTCATTTAAAGAAACACCAACATTGCTGGGAACCCAGCAAAACTCTATGGATTTAAAGATAGAGATAAGAAACAGCCAATGTTGAATCTCGACCACTACTGGATGGACAGCATTAAAGGACCCGGGAGCCATGAGGGCACTACGAGAGTCAACTACAGTCACAAAGGAGGATTGACAACGAGAAAGCAGGAGATGGAGAGCATGGAGAATAGCATAAAGTTCCGCTGTGAAGATGCTAGTCTCCGAAGGGAAGCGACACATATAAGTGTGATCATGAAAGACAATGGAGTAGCCCACACCGTCCGCAGACTTAGACCCATTAGTGAAGATGGAAACAGAGCGGGAGTGTGAAGAAAAGTGCTCAAGAAAAAGGCATTTCAGAACCGTAGGAGTAAAAGCTTTAGTAATGCGGGTCAAGGATGTACAAAACTTCAGAAGGGGACCCTCCATGGGGGCAAGAAAGGAACAATACGAGGAAAAGTAAGAGAAAGACAAATGGAAAGAGAGTCCTGTAAGCGAGATAGCCGGACAGAAAGAGGGAGGTGGTGAAGAGGAACAAGAACTACAGGAGGGGTAAAAGTCAAAACACAACAGAGGCAAGAGGAAGGATGTTGCAAGGATCGTGCCAGATAGCGAAGACAGTAGAGATCATGGTGGTCATGGATAAAGAGGAATCCAGTGTCAACATACAAGCTGAGCGTGGGAATCGAACGAAAGGCACCAGAGCTGAGGTGCAACCCAGCATGGTGCAAAGTATCAACACGGCGAAGAGTAGAAGGAAAAGCGGACGAGTAAGCAGGGCAACCATAATCGAGTTTAGACAGGAAGAGTGAGGAATGGAGAGAGAGGAGCATACACCTATCCGCCCCCCAAAAAGTATGGGACAAAACCTTAAGGAGGGAAAGGACCTTAGAGCATTCAGAGTGGAGGTAAGAGATATGGGCTGAACAAGACAAACGAGTGTCAAAGATTAACCCCAGAAGCTTAGCAGAATCTTTGTACACAAGGGAATGTCCATAAAGTGACAAAGAGGGACGAAGAATGACACGCTTCCGAGTAAAAGTCATGGCACAAGTCTTAGACGCAGAGAACTTGAAGCCATGATCGGTGGTCCAAGACGACACGGCATCAATCGCAAGTTGAAGCCGCCATTGAAGGAGAGGCGAGTCATCACCCCGATGGCAAAGGGTAAGATCGTCTACATAGAGAGTGGAGAAGACGTCAGAAGGAAAGGAGGAAAGATGACCATAGAGAGCAACAGGAAAGAGAGTAGTGCTCAGAACACTACCTTGGGGCACACCCTCATATTGCCGAAAAGGGACAGAGAGAGTGGTAATAAGCCTCACTCGAAAGGAACGACGAGCGAGGAAACTTTGGAAGAAGAGAGGGAGATTCCCACGAAGGCCAAAAGAATGAAGTAGGGACAGAATATGATACCACCAGGTAGTGTCATAAGCCTTTTCCAGGTCAAAAAGGGCAGCAACAACGGAGGTCTTCCCAGCAAAAGCAGTACGAATAGAGACCGCCAAGTTCACCAGGACAACCTTTGTGCTGCGGCACTTGCGAAAACCAAATTGAGAAGGGGAAAGGAGGTGACAGTGCTCTAAGAACCACATCAGATGAAAGTTAACCATACGTTCAAAGAGCTTGCAGACACAACTCGTGGGGGCAATAGGGTGGAAATCCTTAGGGGATGACCCGAGAGACCCCTGGTTTTCGAACAGGAAGGACAAACAGACTCAGTAAGTACCGAGACGAGCACGGAGGGAGATGTCGAAGCATCTCATAATGAATGCCATCGGAGCCTGCCGCCGTAGAACCACAGAGGGCCAAGGCAGACTGGAGCTCAGAGAGAGAGAGAAGGGATCGTTACAGGGAAGGTCGAGATGGGTACAGAAATCCAGAGGACGAGATTCAAGAAGAGGCTTACGAAGAAGGAAGGAATGGGGAAGATGGGAACCAGAGCTAACAGACGAAAAGTGGGAACCCAATTCGGTCGTGACCTGCAATGGGTCTGCCACAAGAGTACCACCGAGGTGAAGGACCGGGGAGACATCAGGAACGAACTTACCCGCTATCTTGTGGATACGCTTCCAGATCAGCAGGAGTGGAGTTTCGGACTTGATGGTGGAGACATAAGACATCCAACATGCATGCATGTTTAGCTGTACGGATGCTCCTATGGGCCACCGCACATGCCTTCCAAAACAAAACAAAAGATTCAGGTGACTGCCGGCAATGATGTCTCTTCCAGGTTGCACGCTTACAGCGGACAGCCTGAGCACAGTCCACATTCCACCAGGGAACGCACTTCTGCATTCCCCGAGAGGAAGAGTGAGGAATAGAGCAGAGGGCAGCGTCAAAGACGGTGTCATAAAAAAAGAGGAGGGCGCGAGGGAGAGGCAGAATGGATAGATCGGAGATAGTACCACAGACGGTAAAGAGGGGCCAGTCAGTCTCAGCAAACCGCCACCTAGGGAAGGAGAGGGGAGGGTGAAAAGAAAAAAAGAAAACAAGGATGGGAAAATGGTCACTGCCATGGAGGTCATCAAGAACTCGCACCTTGAAATCTAAATAAAGGGAAGACGAGCCAAGAGAAAGATCAAGACAGGAAAGGGAGCGAGTCTGAGAGTCTAAATGAGTGGGCTCAGCAGAATTGAGAAGAGATGGGGAAGAAGAGAGGATGAACGGTTCAAGAAGGCGACTTTGGGTGTTTATCAGAACATCACCCCAAAGGGTATGTCGACAATTGAAATCACCTAGCAAGAGCACAGGCTTCGGCAAGGAGTCCAGTAGGTGTGTAAGATCAGGAAGAGAAAGCGGGACACTCGGTGGGAGATAAATGGAACTAACCGTGTACCATTTTCTCACAAAGATATGAGCAGCAGAACAATGGAGAGGCGAAGGAAAAAGTAAGGGGACAAAGTGAACATCATAACGAATCAAGAGAGCAGAAGAATTAGGAACCCCATTGCTGGAGGGGGGGGGGGGGAGAAAGGAATAGCCACGAAAGCGACCAGGATGAGCACCAAGAATCGGCTCCTGGAGACAGACACAAAGGGGCGAAAATCGCGAAAGCAGAAGTTGGAGTTCAAGGAAATTGACATAATAACCATGAATGTTCCATTGAAGAATAGACAATGACAGGAAGAGAAAGAACAGCAACAGAGAACAACGAAGAAACAAAGATGAAAAGGGAACACAGTACGTTAAAGAAGCGCAGGATCAGGGTCAGGGTCAGCGAAGTCAGGGTCAGGGGGCATAGGTAAACTGAGTAAAGAAGGAGGGAAGGGAGCTGGAGGATGGACCAAAACCGGACGAGCAGGGTCTGGAGGGAAAAAAGGGGGGGACAACCGAGGGTCAAGGAGAGCAGCAGGAGGGGCAGAAACAAGGGAGGGCACATCAGCAAGGGCAGCAACCGAGAGGGGAGCGGGGGGCCAAGGAGACCTCCATAGCAGGAACAGGGGGGCAGAGAAACGGGAGGGGATGGAGCGATTGAGTCAGAGGTAAGGGGCGAGGAAGAAAGCGAAACCTTCTTACCCGCCGGGCAGGAGGAAGGAGAGGAGCCAGGATTACGCTTCTGACTCAAAGAGACAGGCGTCCCAGCAACAATGTACTGGGCAACAGATTCTAGTGTCTCAACAGGAGAAACAGAACGAGAGCAAACACGACGGCTGGTGGGAGAGCGATGAACATCAGCCCGCACTGATAGGTGGTGTGGAAAGCGAAGAGACGAAGGAGAAGTATGGGAAGGAGGATCAGAGGGAGACGAGAAAGAAGACACAGGAGACATGACAGACTGGGAAGAAGGGAAACCCCAGACAGAGAAGTAGGAGGAGGACCCTCCTGGGCAGAATGCAAAGGAACAGAAGAGGCGGCAGTGGGTGTGTCTGGGTCTCAGGTCCAGAAACGGTTGTGAGACTGAAGTAGGCAGGAAGGACGAGGAGAGGAAGAGCGCAACACGCGAGCATAAGGGGGGGGGGGGAGACGGCGAACTTGGCGCCTCGCCTCAGGAAAAGACAAACATTCCCAGTGCTTCGAGTTGAGGACGGCTGCCTCAAGCTTGTAATGTATGCACGCGCAGAAGGTAGGGTGGGGCCCCACCGCAATTAAGGCAGCGAGCCTGGGAAGAAGTGCACTCCGACTTAGAGTGACCCTCGTCCCCACACATAGGACAGAGAGAGAGAGAGAGTACTGGAGCAGCAGAGGGCTCCATGCCCAAACCATCAGCACTAATTACAGAGCCGAGGAGAGGGAATGTACTCCTGGACGGAGCACCTGGCACCAGAAAGAATGACAGAGGGCGGAAGGGTCCTACCATCAAAGGTAATCTTCACAACTCGAAGGGGTTGACGGCGACGACCACGAGGGGGACGAGTAAATATGTCCACCTGGAGGTCACAATGGCCATGGGCTTCGAGGATATGCCGAATATCTTCATGGCAGTCCTGCAGAGTCCAAACACTGGTCGCAACATGGGGCGGGAGGAGAATAGTGCCAACACTGGCATTCAACCAAGGGTTCTTAGAGACCCGAACAGGGGTCTCGCCAAGGCAGCCAAGTGGGAGGCTGCATTCTGAGGAGCAGCAGCAACGACACACGTACCGAGACGGGAGGGGTTGAAGGTAACAGAGGTGTCTACTGAATCGACAAGGTGCCTATGGAGGGAGAAATCATCAGGAGGCGAAGAATCAAGAGGGAGGAGATCAAAGTATTTGGCCCACGAAGCGGGACCAAACAAGACTTGAAACTCATCAGTACGGGAAGGAATCAGCGAAGGCTGTGGCGAGGACGGCGTTGAGAACTCCCAGAGAGAGGGGTTAAAAGGCGCAGTAGTCACTACTAGAGACTGACCCGTGCCAAGGGACGAGGTGGTCACCACTAGGGGCTTGAGGCTCGTCAAAACCACAGAGAAGGGAGGGGAGCCGAGGCGAGTAGTCAGGAGTGTCAGAGGAGGAGCAAGGTCGGGGCCCAATGCAGCTGGGGGCTACAGAGCCTGGTCTTCCAACACAGTCCAACTCAGAGGCTTGGTCGCCCACCCCACGAGCCTGAGAAGGTAGAAGAGTTAATGAATTAGACATAAGGACGAGACGAAAAACATTCATTCAAGAATGTACCCCCATACCCACCATGGAGCCACAATTAGAGGCAGGACACCCAACAAGAAGCTATCACGATCATGCCGGGGCCCCCTAGGGGTGCGTTGTGAGTATACGTCCCACAAACGCTACCTTAAGAACAGTCAGTCCATCGAGATTGGGTTCAGTGAAGAAAGGAGGATTGACAATAAAAGGTTTCCCTCGCTCTCGGCGTTGGGTACTACAGTTCTACTGGCGCAAGAGTATGTCTCCCCCAAGCACCCGAGCGTCAAAATAGAAAAAGTCCAGAAGAATAACCAAAACAAGCAAAAGGTCGGCAGGAAATGACAAGCAGATAGGAGAAGGGGGAGAAAACGAAACATAAGGAAAAGGAAAAGTTATCCGGCACAATTGGAGAAGATAGCAGCAGGAGCATAAGGCCACAAAAGGACAGAGGACTGTACCATGGAGCATCACACTCCGGCAGCCAACCACCAAGCCCCCTCACAGCGTCAACGGGTATACCCCCTCCCGGTAAGCACTGACAAGTACCTCTTAACTACTTCCTTTGCAACTAGGCCAATCCTAAGTTTTTTTTATATTCATGTTTCTTGTCGATTGCTTTGAGTATGCCATTAATGAGTCAGGGATTATTTAACCTTTTCTCAATTACTTGCTTGGTGAGAAGAGGACAGTAAGTATTGTAAAGTCTTAGAATTTTGGAAAGGAAGAAGCTAGTTAACGAATTTATATCCTGTGCATTATTAAATTCAGATCCCAATTTAGATTGTTGAGGGGCATTTGTGAGATTGCCTACTGCTGCTTCACTGTGTAACCTAAAGGTAATTGTCTTGTTAGCTGATGGTGATTTTAAACGTTGCTGTATCTATGCTAGATTATAGAAATATTTCTTATTAGTAATTTTGAGTTCTTCTACATTGGCAGCTTCTTTAGTTCTTGCTTGGTCTATGAGGAGCATCTAACTTTCATAAATAAACATAATAATCATTTTTTTTAGATATTTACATTTCATAGTGAAAGATATGTCTCAAACAAAATATAACAGTTACCTCTGAAGGACATCCATCTGACACGAAGATAGCACAATATTTTTATAATTAAAAATCAGTTTCAAAATTGTATATTTTATTAAAATTAAGATACTGTACTAATGCCTCATTATCATTCAGCATTCTCTCAATCATCTCCCCACACTCTAAAGTATTTAGCTAACCACCTGAATGAATTGACTTGTGCCTCTTCATATTTCCAAGGCAATTGAATCTCTTCCCACACTCTAGACATTAATGAAGTTTGTCACGTGAATGCACAAGCATGTGAGTCTTCATATTTCCAAGTTGTTTGAATCTCTTCCCACACTCTGGACACTCGAAAGGTTTGTCACCTGAATGCACTAACATGTGCTGTTTTACAGTGCTACGGTCTTTAAATTTTTTGCCACATTCAGCACATTTAAAAGGTCTTTCGTCCACATGCACTAACATGTGAGTCTTCATAGTTTTAAGATGTCTGAATCTCTTCCCACATTCCAGACACTTATGAGGTTTGTCACCTGAATGCACTAACATGTGCTGTTTTACAGTTCTTCGGTCTTTAAATTGTTTGCCACACTCAGAACATTCAAAAGGTCTTTCATCCACATGCACTAACATGTGAGCCTTCACAGTTCCATGATGACTGAATCTCTTCCCACACTCTGGACACTTGTGAGGTTTATCTCCTGAATGCCCTAACATGTGAGTCTTCATACTTCCAAGACGACTGAATCTCTTCCCACACTCTAGACACTTATGAGGTTTGTCACCTGAATGCACTAACATGTGAGTCTTCATACTTCCAAGTTGATTGAATCTCTTCCCACACTCGGGACACTCGAAAGGTTTGTCACCTGAATGCACTAACATATGAGTCTTCATATTTCCAAGCTGACTGAATCTCTTCCCACACTCCTGACACTTATGAGGTTTATCACCTGAATGCACTAACATATGCTGTTTTACAGTTCTACGGTCTTTAAATTTTTTGCCACACTCAGCACATTTAAAAGGTCTTTCGTCCACATGCACTAACATGTGAGTCTTCATAGTTTGAAGATGTCTGAATCTCTTCCCACATTCCAGACACTTATGAGGTTTGTCACCTGAATGCACTAACATGTGCTGTTTTACAGTTCTTCGGTCTTTAAATTGTTTGCCACACTCAGAACATTCAAAAGGTCTTTCATCCACATGCACTAACATGTGAGCCTTCACATTTCCATGATGACTGAATCTCTTCCCACACTCTGGACACTTGTGAGTTTTATCTCCTGAATGCCCTAACATGTGAGTCTTCATTCTTCCAAGATGACTGAATCTCTTCCCACACTCTAGACACTTATGAGGTTTGTCACCTGAATGCACTAACATGTGAGCCTTCATACTTCCAAGTTGATTGAATCTCTTCCCACACTCGGGACACTCGAAAGGTTTGTCACCTGAATGCACTAACATATGAGTCTTCATATTTCCAAGCTGACTGAATCTCTTCCCACACTCCTGACACTTATGAGGTTTGTCACCTGAATGCACTAACATGTGAGTCTTCAAACTTCCAAGTAGACCGAATCTCTTCCCACACTCTGGGCACTGGTGAGTTTTCATCTTGTTTAAGAAAGGTGCAGTTTGTGTGAAGGTTTTCTCCACCGGATGACTGCACGAGTTGTGATATTGGGAGACGAGTCACGGTGGAGCCTTAATGTTGACGGTTAGACAAGTCTTGAGTGTTGTGTCTTAGAGTTAAACTTCATGTGAGCACTTGGCAGTCAATGGCGGTGTTTCTTCTTTAAGATAGCTACACTTTGTGTGAAGGTTTTATGCTCATGTCTGGACGTGTCTTTTTCTTCGTGATAGTAGGTGCAGTTTGCCTAAACTGTTTGTCCTGCCGATGACAGCACCAGTACAGATGTTGGGAGACACGTTTATGTTGAGGATGATAAAAGTGTCAAAAGTGCTTGTTGCGTTGTGCTGTAGATAAAGGAGCGGCGACTAAAACCGAAGTGGGATACAAGACACTCTGTACATTGACAACATCACACACTAATGAGTCGACTGCTAGCGGCCGTGGAGTGAGGACGTTTACCGACCCTCCGTGGCTGTTGGAGTTGTTTGCCGTTTGGTCTCCAGGTGGTGAGGGCGTCACTGCCCGGGAACTGGTCAAGTCGTCTACTGCAATTTCGGATACCGGGCTAGAAACAACTTCGTTCACTGAGAAGTTTATACATACAAATCATTCAATTCGTATATGCGCTGGTTTGTGTTCGCTGTTGTTCTCGTCTGAATAAATACATGACACTTGTTCATATAATTAGCGCTTCCATTATTAGAATAACATTATTAGAATTATTTTCCATTATTAGAATAACAAGGTGCAAACCATACCCCCTTACCGTTGAAATCTATTTATTTATATACAAGAAGGTACATTGGGTTGCGAGAGTACATAACATATATTAAGAGGTACATTAATTGTAGCAAGATTTGAGATTAAAGGATTTAAGACTAACACGTTTAGAAACAAGGCGCCCCCGAAGGAGGCTAATTTATTATGCACCCCATACTCAGTGAATAATGGCTACTTTTACATTATCATTTACAACTAACTTAAGTAAAATAACAACCAGTAAACAGACTGCTTTTTTCTAATTCTAGTTCAAGAACTTCCTGGGACAAAACGTGAACATTCCTTAAGGAACTGCGAGGTGCTTATCTGTTTTTCCTCGTAACGGTCCCAAAGTTTCCACAAATGTTCCTGTTTCTCTTTATTGCCCTTGCGGCGACTGGACTTGAGCTTTAGCTCAGAAACCAGTTGGTATTGCAAGGTTACAAGGGACGCCTCACGGTACAGTAAGGGGATTAAAAAATATAAAGCCAAGTTATCCCCCAGATGCTGCTGAAATTAAGGGATTTGCTTTGCAGCGCTCCTTGGCAGCTACAGTAACCTTGGTCTTTGCTAGAGCACCTGGATCACCCAAATGATTGTGACAATTGGCTCCTTGCTTGAAATCCTTTCCATGTTGGATGACTGTGGCAAAGCAACGGTTGCTCTTCTGTCGAATACTGCACCACCAGTAAGTCGCGAAATCCGTTTCCTTGCATATAGTATATGTATATCCGTGACTATTATGTAGTCTTGGTTTCCCACGCCTCGTGCTTGTTGAAATTATCTCCCAGGTAAGAGGGGCGTCTTGTGACAGAGTTGATGGTATTAATTCGTCTCGGATAGTCGTGTCCTGGACAACAGCGACATGCTTTATCGGAAGGTCTACCATGAAGTTCGTACTTACTTGTTACTTCTTCTGCTAAATTTATCTCTGGACGTGTTGTCATCTTCATACAATGTAAGTGTAGAGCAATCAGGACAGCACCAGAGGAAATTTGTTTCCTCTAATTTTGATTCACGTAAACGATAGTATTTTTCACTAGAAACTCCAATACCACATTGTCTATACCTCCATTGTTGGCATATTGCACACAGCATTGCATGATCTGACGATCTCACCTCCTTGCGACATCCATAACATACACGTTGTTCGTGAATGTTGCCTTCCACATTTCCGTCTTTCACTTTATCTTCGTCTTCCACTTCAGCAATGTAAAGTACACATTCATCGTGCACAGCGTATGCCATTTTTCAATATTGTTGCACAAAACGTCACAAGAAACTAGGAAAGTTTGTTACAAAACTCTGGGAAACTTGTAATGCGTGACAAGCAAGAGCAGTAGTATGTCTATACCGCCCAGGTCGACCAACAACTGAACCATGTGAGGTCAGCAGACACTGACCAGCAGCAGGTCCAACAACTCTATCTGATTGTAAGGTGTGAAATAATACTATAGTGTATTTTTCAATCGCCCTGCCAATTATTTGATTTAATCACAAAACTTATATAAATAAAATAAATAAATATGTTTATTCAGGTAAGGCACATACATACAAGTGATGTTACATTAATGGATTGATATATAGATAGAGCTAGTACATACAATGCCTAAAGCCACTATTACGCAATGCGTTTCGGGCTAGAAAAACATTAATATCTAGAACTTAATACTAATTGAGCATAAAGAATAAAAAGTGTTGAGAACAAATACAAATAAAGATAAAAAAAAAGGGGGAACATGACTGAAAAAGCAGCACAAATACAATAGGTTGACAAACAGTGTTGATTAAAAAAAAAATAACAGACATGGGTTGACAATAGAGGAGTGAGGTAGGTTACAGGGAATTTATTAGGTAGTGTTTAGTTTTTATCTTAAACTGGTTGAGAGAGGTACAGTCTTTAACATGGTTGGGAAGGTCATTCCACATTCTGGGTCCCTTGATTTGTAGAGCATTTCTAGTTTGATTAAGTCGTACTCTAGGAATATCAAAACCGTATTTATTTCTAGTGTGGTGCTCATGGGTTCTGTTACAACCTTCAATGAAGCTTTTGAGGTCAGGATTGGCATTACAGTTCAGCGTTTTATATATGTACAATACACAAGAGAGAATGTGCAGTGACTTAATATCTAACATATTCAGAGATTTGAGTAAGGGTACCGAGTGATGTCTGGGGCCAGAGTTGGATATTGTCCTAATAGCAGCTTTGTGTTGGGTAATGAGAGGACGTAAATGATTTTGGGTAGTAGAACCCCAAGCACAAATACCATAGTTGAGGTATGGATAGATGAGGGAGTAATAGAGAGTAACCAGGGCAGGGCGGGGTACATAATATCTGATCTTAGAAAGAATGCCAACAGTTTTTGAAACTTTTTTTGATATGTTTAGAATGTGTCCCTGGAAATTCAGCTTGTGGTCGATGAGAACGCCAAGGAATTTGCCATCTAATTTGTTACAAATTTGAGTATTGTTTATTTTGAGATTTATCTGATTAGAGGATTTATTGCCAAACAGAATATAAAACGTTTTGTCAATGTTAAGGGTGAGTTTGTTGGCAGTTAGCCAAAGATGGACTTTCTCTACCTCAGTATTTACTGTGGCATTTAGAGCAAGGGGGTCAGGACTGGAGTAAATGAAGGTTGTGTCGTCAGCAAATAGAATTGGTTTGAGGTGTTGGGAGGCATTTGGAAGGTCATTAATGTAGATGAGAAAGAGGAGAGGGCCAAGTATGCTGCCCTGAGGAACACCAGTGTTGATGGGTAGGGTGGGAGAAATTGTATTATTCACAGAAACATACTGGAGCCTGTCAGTAAGATAAGATTTGAGGTATTGTAGGGAGTGTCCTCTGACTCCATAATGACGTAATTTAAGAAGAAGGTTTTGGTGGTTGACAGTGTCAAAAGCCTTACGCAGGTCCACAAATAACCCAACAGGAAACTCCTTTTTATCAAGAGCTGCGTGAATTAAGTTAATCATTCTAATAAGTGCATCGTTAGTGCTTTTTTTGGGTCTGAAGCCATATTGACAAGAGCTAAGTATATTGTGTTTGGCTAGAAAAGAGTAAAGCTGCTTGTAGATTAGTTTTTCGAATATTTTTGACAAGTTAGGCAGGATTGATATAGGTCTGTAGTTGTTAACATCTGTGAGATCACCACATTTGTGGACAGGGGTTACTCTTGCTTTTTTTTAGAATGTCAGGAAAGGTTTGGAGTTCAAGTGACTTGTTGAAGAGCAATGCAATAGCAGGGGCTAAAGATCTGGAGGCTTTTTTGTAAATTAAAGTTGGTATCTCCTCGAGGGCACTAGACTTGGTTTTAAGGGAAAGGATTATCTCATTGACATCAGTGGAACTAGTAGGCTTTAGGTACAGAGACTGTGGATAGTTACCTGTAAGATGGTCCTTAACATCAGTACAGGAAGATGGAATATCATTTGCAAGGGATGACCCAATGGAAGAGAAGAACCTATTGAACTCAATAGCAGAATCAGAGGCTGAAAGCTGACCAACGTTATTGGAAAGGAGTGTTGGTTTGTTATTTAAAATCTTCTTTGATCCCAATATTTGTGAAATTGTGCTCCAAGTTTTTTTAATGTTGCTCTTTATTTGGGTAAATTTATCTTCATAGTATTTAGTTTTGGCTCGTCTAATTATTTTAGATAGCAATAACGAGTAACTCTTTGAGAATTCTTTGGAGACTGTTCTTAGCCTGTTCCTAGGTCATGTTTTTTATTAATAGATTTAAGTATTCCCTTTGTAAGCCAGGGATTGTTAAGCCTTTTGCTTGTGACTTGTTTTGTAAGCATAGGACAGTGGGTGTTATAAAGGCTAAGAGTTGTTTGTAGAAAAGATTGCACTGCTAGGTTGATGTCCCCTATGTTACCTAACTCGGACTCCCAGTTGACATTATCAGCAGCAGTTATAAAATTGTTTATAGCAGTTTCATTGTGCAGCCTAAAGCTTAATTCCCTTGTCTCTAGAGGTGGTTTGCTAATGTTAGTTAAGAGAAATGTGGGGTAATGGTCTGTAGTGCTATCGGTGATTATACCTGAAGTAAGCGGA
The DNA here is from genome assembly GCF_040958095.1 of Procambarus clarkii. Classification (NCBI taxonomy): domain Eukaryota; kingdom Metazoa; phylum Arthropoda; class Malacostraca; order Decapoda; family Cambaridae; genus Procambarus; species Procambarus clarkii. The sequence goes on from NC_091162.1 coordinate 10,368,809, forward strand.
GAGGTTATGTTGGTCCAGATGTGATCTAGAGTCGTAGCAGTACTATCAGTGATTCTAGTTGGTCTAGTGATTAAGGGTATGAGGAAGCAGGAATTCATACAGTTGAGGAAGCTAACAGCAGTAGGGTGTTCAGGCTCGCAGAGGTCAATATTAAAGTCCCCTGCGATAATTAGATGGTTTTTGTTCAGTCTGTTATCTAGTATTAGATTTCTAAGGTTTGAGTTGAATTCAGACACATCAGTGTTAGGAATTCTATAGACTGCACCCACAGACAGGACAGACTCGGCACCCTTGACTCTGAAACTGGCGAAGATATACTCCCCACAGCAGTCTCTAGTTCTAATTATTTTTAAGCATGTTAGTTCTTGGTGGTAGTAAAGAGCAGTACCACCACCTCTCTGCATTTGACGACAGTTGTGAATTGCCGAGTAGTTAGGCATGTTAAAGAGTTGAGTAGTATCCTCTTTCAACCACGTTTCAGTGAGTATAATAAAAGAGAATTTGTTGTCAATAGTTTCAATCAAGGCACTAACATCATCGAAGTGTTTACCTAGGGATCTAACGTTCAAGTTAGATCCCTATATATAATATATATAATCGATATATATATCCCTATATAGATATATAGATCCCTATAGATATATAGATCCCTATATATAATATATATATTAGATCAAATATATATAATGTAGGTGTATATTAGTTAGTCTTCATACATTAAAAACTTTCTAAGCAAATTGTCAGGTCGCTACATTAAATGCTACCAATTCTCTTGGTAGCATTTTTATGAGGTCTCTCTCTCTCTCCCTCTCCCTCTCTCCCTCTCCCTCTCTCTCTCTCTCTCTCTCTCTCTCTCTCTCTCTCTCTCTCTCTCTCTCTCTCTCTCTCTCTCTCTCTCTCTCTCTCTCCTCTCTCTCTCTCTCTCTCTCTCTCTCTCTCTCTCTCTCTCTCTCTCTCTCTCTCTCTCTCTCTCTCTCTCTCTCTCTCTCTCTCTCTCTCTCTCTCTCTCTCTCTCTCTCTCTCTCTCTCTCTCTCTCTCTCTCTCTCTCTCTCTCTCTCTCTCTCTCTCTCTCTCTCTCTCTCCCTCTCTCTCTCTCTCTCTCTCTCTCTCTCTCTCTCTCTCTCTCTCTCTCTCTCTCTCTCTCTCTCTCTCTCTCTCTCTCTCTCTCTCTCCCTCTCTCTCTCTCTCTCTCTCCCTCTCTCTCTCTCTCTCTCTCTCTCTCTCTCTCCCTCTCTCTCTCTCTCTCTCTCTCTCTCTCTCTCTCTCTCTCTCTCTCTCTCTCTCTCTCTCTCTCTCTCTCTCTCTCTCTCTCTCTCTCTCTCTCTCCCTCTCTCTCTCTCTCTCTCTCTCTCTCTCTCTCCCTCTCTCTCTCTCTCTCTCTCTCTCTCTCTCTCTCTCTCTCTCTCCCTCTCTCTCTCTCTCTCTCTCTCTCCCTCTCTCTCTCTCTCCCTTTACATACATACATACATACATACATACATACATACATACATTTGTTTAAGGGGGACACAGGGCGAAGCTGAGTACCCAAATGAGCCACGGAGAGATTATAGAAAGAACTTTTTCAGTGTCACAGTAGTTAATAAATGGTATGCATTAGGCAGTAATGTGGTGGAGGCTAACTCCATACACAGTTTCAAATGTAGATATGACAGAGCCCAGTAAGCTCAGGAATCTGTACATCAGTTGTTTGAGGGTTGAGAGGCGGGACCAAAGAGCCAAAGCTCAACCCCCGCAACCACAACTAGGTTAGTACATACATTCATAAGATATAAAACAGTGGAGGATTCCCAGGTAGAACAATCACCCACAATGTCCATTACCTCTTTACCCTGTTGTCCTTAACTACACAACTATACAAGAGTCATTAACACGTGTAATGGCTGATCCCCCATCACGATAGCATGGGGACCAATTGCCTGACCCGCAGCCCGTCTTGCTCCTCAAATAATGTTTGGGTTAACATGAAAACATCTTTCGAGTTTATCTCTCTAATGTTGTTTTCCCATCTTTTATTTTATCAGCTTAGTTCCTTTATTATGCCCCAATTACTCATCCATTGAGCGGTAGTTAAACTGAACCCAAATTTAATAAAGTTCTTTTTGCTAAGCAAGCTACAGTCTTGATAATGTCAGATATATTTTTTTTAACACATTTCTCAACAATGACCAGTCAGTTTTATGAAGCTAACATATCCTAACACAACGAGTGAGAGTATTAACTGGTCTAATTATTTTATTAGACCAGTATATATTATTAGGTCACATATATATATATATATATATATATATATATATATATATATATATATATATATATATATGACTAAAAACTCACACCCCAGAAGTGACTCGAACCCATACTCCCAGGAGCAATGCAACTGGTAACTACAGGGCGCCTTAATCCGCTTGACCATCACGGCCGGACAACCAGTTACCAGTTGCGTTGCTCCTGGGAGTATGGGTTCGAGTCACTTCTGGGGTGTGAGTTTTCAGTCGCATATAGTCCTGGGGACCATTCAGGCTTGTTCGCATATATATATATATATATATATATATATATATATATATATATATATATATATATATATATATATATATATATGTATATATATATATATATATATATATATATATATATATATATATATATACATACATATATATACATACATATATATACATTAATATATATTATTAATGTATTAATATACGGAAGTACTTAAGGCAATTCCTGTTTCAATTTTCCTCCTTGGTCTGACACTGTCATATATATATATATATATATATATATATATATATATATATATATATATATATATATATATATATATATATATATATATATATATATATATATATATATATATATATATATATACCCACAGGCAGCTAAGTACATGGAGTCCTAGCATGTTATAGCAAAACCAAAGTAACCGACCAAAATCAACTCATTCCATCTCAATTAAGTTTCAAAACATTCCTCTACGGCTGTGAGTACCAGTGCCTGCTGCCGCCACCGCGCTGCCTGACGCAAGTTTCTTCACAACATATACCCCCAGTCCATTCTAACCAATCATGTCTCCTAAACATGGGGCTGTGCAGAGAAAGAAGGACAACAAACCCCTTAACAAGGCAACCATCCCGGCCAACTCAAACAATATTCGTGTTTCTCCGTCTGGAAGCTCTGGGGTCCAGGGCAGCGGTGCTGCCCTCCCCTCCACCCCTTTGAGCAAGGGAGCAGAGACATCTCAACCCTCTCCTATGGACATGCTAGCATCCCACTATAAGCAACTCAAGCGAGCTTCCGGTCCCTCACCGGAATTCTATAACTGGGCCGAGAATCAGTGGTTCAAAAAGTTGTGCCAAGTCCTCGAGTCTCAAAATGCTATCATCTTGAGTCTTCTAAATGAGAATCTAGCGATCCGCGCTAATCTCCAACAACAACAACAAGAAATAACCCTCCTCCGCGAGGAAATTAGAAACTGCAAGGCAAGCCAAGACCAGCTACAGCATGATTTAAATGATCTCCGTGAGGAAAGCAACCTTCTGAAAACTGATGAAGCCATTAAAAAACAGGAGGAAGCTCTCAACAAAATGACTGCATGTATCAGTACATTTTCAGCCCAGCGTTCTGTCTCCCAGGATGAACAAGACCAGCAAAAGCTGCTAGACTCTGTTATAGTGTCGTCCCAAGATATACCTGTGGAACATGATGGTGAAAACTGTGTCGAAATAGCTCTGGATCTCATAAAAGACAAATTGCAGCTCATTCTAAACAAATCTGACGTTATTGCTGCCTACAGAGTAGGCAAAAAGAATCCATCAAGTCAAAACCAACGGAAAATTCGCCTGAAGCTGTCTTCCCAGTTCACGAAATCCAATCTAGTCCGGACAGCTGTAGCCCAACGGACGGGATTATACATCAACGAGTGCTTGACTAGGAACAGACAGCACCTCCTCTACCGCCTGCGTCAAATCCGTCAAAAAAACCCAGATGCGATTCATCAGTGCTTCGTTAGCGATGGACTGATAAAGGTGAGAAAAACCGCAGAGGGCAAAATGTTCACTATTACTAAAGAAGAGAACCTCAACGCTTTCCTCTCCCAATGTGGTCTGTCTCAGCTCATTATCACTCCCAGTGAATTAACTTAATTAACCCCCTGTCAACTAGTGGGGCTAGGTTTCCTAAGTCTCATTGTTTCATTTTCTGACTTAATTTTTAACTTACTCTTAACTAGTCATTTACTGAAATTTTTTAATTGAGTGCATAAATAGTTCTTCAGGTCTTATTAATTATATAGTCATAACTGAACTATTTATAATTAATAATCATTAGCTTAAATTTGCCTATGCTTATTATTCAACTTTTCTTTGATTCCATTTATTACCTAGGTTGCCTAGCCTCGCCATGCTCCCTTACTCCATTGTACCCCTGGCTTTGCCTGCATCTCAAATTGCAAATTGTTACTTACAGTGTACCTGAGAGTACTTGTAAGCAATCTACCTCATTTTTCATTTTTGCTCAATTTGTTTTTGTATTGCTTAGTCTTGTTTATATTTTTGTTTTGTATTTCTATATCTTGTGTTTTGTATAGTCCATGTTTATATGTTTTTTCGTTAATCTCATTTATTACCTAGGTTGCCTAGCCTAGCCATACTCCCTTACTCCATTGTACCCCTGTAAGCCCCTTTTGAGTTTGCTTTGTTCTGTATTGTGTACATCTTTTTCCCTATTTTATAGCTTATTTCTACCTTGTTATTTGCCTTTCTTCCCTTGTTTTTCCTGCAATCAGCTTTTTTTATGCAGACAAGTATAGACCCTGAACTTAACCTCTTATCCACTATCTATGACAATTATCACTTTAATGATCTAAATTGCAGATATTTTGCAGCACATGATGTAAACAATGTATTAACTCATAATCACAATATCTCTGTAATCAATTTGAACGTTAGATCCCTAGGTAAACACTTCGATGATGTTAGTGCCTTGATTGAAGCTATTGACAACAAATTCTCTTTTATTATACTTACTGAAACATGGTTGAAAGAGGATACTACTCAGCTCTTTAACATGCCTAACTACTCAGCAATTCACAACTGTCGTCAAATTCAGAGAGGTGGTGGCACTGCTCTTTACTACCACCAAGAACTAACATGCTTAAAAGAAATTAGAACCAGAGACTGCTATGGGGAGTATATCTTCGCCAGCTTCAGAGTCAAGGGTGCCGAGTCTGTCCTGACTGTGGGTGCAGTTTATAGAATTCCTAACACTGATGTGTCCGAATTCAACTCAAACCTTAGAAATCTAATACTTGATAACAGACTGAACAAAAACCACCTAATTATCGCAGGGGACTTTAATATTGACCTCTGCGAGCCTGAACACCCCACTGCTGTTAGCTTCCTCAACTGTATGAATTCCTGCTTCCTCATACCCTTAATCACTAGACCTACTAGAATCACTGATAGCACTGCCACGACGCTCGATCACATCTGGACAAACATAACCTCTCCGCTTACTTCAGGTATAATCACCGATAGCACTACAGATCATTACCCCACATTTCTCTTAACTAACATTAGCAAACCACCTCTTGAGTCAAGAGTGATACGTTTTAGACTACACAATGAAACTGCTATAGACAATTTTATAACTGCTGCTGATAATGTCAACTGGGAGTCCGAGTTAGGTAACATAGGGGACATCAACCTTGCAGTACAATCTTTTCTTCAAAAAACTCTTAGCCTTTATAATACCCACTGTCCTATGCTTACAAAACAAGTCACAACCAAAAGGCTTAACAATCCCTGGCTTACAAAGGGAATACTTAAATCTATTAATAAAAAACATGACCTTGAGAAGAAGTATAGGTTAGGAATTGTCTCCAAAGAATTCTCAAAGAATTACTCATTATTGCTGTCTAAGATAATTAGACGAGCCAAAACTAAATACTACGAAGATAAATTTACCCAAATAAAGAGCAACATTAAACAAACTTGGAGAACAATTTCCCAAATATTGGGATCAAAGAAGTCTTTAAATAACAAACCGACTCTCCTGTCTAATAACGATGGTCAGCTTTCAGCCTCTGATTCTGCTACTGAGTTCAATAGGTTCTTCTCTTCCATTGGTTCATCCCTTGCAAATGATATTCCATCTTCCAGTACAGATATTAATGACTATCTTTCAGGTAACTATCCACAGTCTCTGTACCTAAAGCCTATTAATTCCACTGACGTCAATGAGATAATCCTTTCCCTTAAAACCAAGTCTGGTGCCCTTGAGGAGATACCAACCTTAATTTACAAAAAAGCCTCCAGATCTTTAGCCCCTGCTATTGCTTTGCTCTTCAACAAGTCACTTGAACTCCAAACCTTCCCAGATATTCTAAAAAAAGCGAGAGTAACGCCTGTCCACAAATGTGGTAATCTCACAGATGTTAACAACTACAGACCTATATCTATCCTGCCAAACTTGTCAAAAAATTTTGAAAAACTAATCTATAAGCAGCTTTACTCATATCTAGCCAAACTCAATATACTTAGCCCTTGCCAATATGGCTTCAGACCCAAAAAAAGCACTAACGATGCACTTATTAGTATGCTTAACTCGATTCATACAGCTCTTGATAAAAATGAGTTCTCTGTTGGGTTGTTTGTGGACCTGCGTAAAGCTTTTGACACTGTCAACCACCAAAACCTTCTTCTTAAATTACATCATTATGGAGTCAGAGGACACTCCCTACAATACCTCAAATCCTACCTTACTGACAGGCTCCAATATGTTTCTGTGAATAATACAATTTCTCCCACCCTACCCATCAACATTGGTGTTCCCCAGGGCAGCATACTTGGCCCTCTCCTCTTTCTCATCTACATTAATGACCTTCCAAATGCCTCCCAACACCTCAAACCAATTCTATTTGCTGACGACACAACTTTCATTTACTCCAGTCCTGACCCCCTTGCTCTAAATGCCACAGTAAATACTGAGGTAGAGAAAGTCCATCTTTGGCTAACTGCCAACAAACTCACCCTTAACATTGACAAAACTTTCTATATTCTGTTTGGCAATAAATCCTCTAATCAAATAAATCTCAAAATAAACAATACCCAAATTTGTAACAAATTAGATGGCAAATTCCTTGGCATTCTCATTGACCACAAGCTTAATTTCCAGGGACACATTCTAAACATATCAAAAAAAGTTTCAAAAACTGTGGGCATTCTTTCTAAGATCAGATATTATGTACCACGCCCTGCCCTGGTGACTCTCTATTACTCCCTTATCTATCCATATCTCAACTATGGTATTTGTGCTTGGGGCTCTACTACCCAAAATCACTTACGTCCTCTAATTACTCAACACAAAGCTGCTATTAGGACAATATCCAATTCTGGCCCCAGACACCACTCGGTACCCCTACTTAAATCTCTGAATATGTTAGACATTAAGTCACTGCACATTCTCTCATGTGTATTATACATATATAAAACGCTAAACTATAATGCCAATCCTGATCTCAAAAGCTTCATAGAAGGTTGTATCAGAACCCATGAGCATCACACCAGAAATAAATACAGTTTTGATATTCCTAGAGTACGACTTAATCAAACTAGAAATGCTCTACAAATCAAGGGGCCCAGAATGTGGAATGACCTTCCCAACCATGTTAAAGACTGTACCTCTCTCAACCAGTTTAAGTTAAAAGCGAAGCTATACCTAATAAATTCCCTGTAACCTACCTTACCCTTCTATTGTCAACCAATGTCTGTTTTTTTCTTTAAAGAGCGCTGTTTGTCGACATAATTGTATTTGTACTGCTTTTTCATCTGTGTTTTCATTTCTTGTTTTCATTCTACTCATTATGCTCAATTAGTATTAAGCTTGTCATTTAAGTTTATCATGCCCGAAACGCTTTGCGTAATAGTGGCTTTAGGCATTGTATGTACTAGCTATACCTATAAGTTAAACAATCCTTGTAAATATTTATTGTATGTATGTACCTTACCTAAATAAAATTGTATTGTATTGTATTGTATATATATATATATATATATATATATATATATATATATATATATATATATATATATATATATATATATATATATATATATATATATATATATATATATATATATATGCGGAAAATCCACAGAGAAATATGAAATGAGGTGAACGTTTCGGCTTTGTTAAAGCCTTTGTCAACACCAGACTGACTAAGGAGAAGGGAGAAGGGGGGAAGATATATAGGCCGACACCTGACCACCCCATCCCAAGGGTTGGTCAGGTGTAATTAACCAAAAACAGGTATAGCTTAGCTTAGAATGGTCAAAGAGGATTAAGCGGTCAGAGAATAAGGATGAAAGATTAAAGAAAAGCCTCATGAACACACAATATATGAATATACAATTATAATGAGACATTGTAAGCCTCTCTATCAGAGTGGTTTCTTAAACTGTTGTGCAATATTATAACTTAAAAATGGATCAAGTTTGTACATTCCAGTACTAACATTAAGAAGATTTGGACACTGACTGATTAGAGCAGACTCAATCAAATTCCGTTCCACGAAATCCCCACAATTGGTAATGCTTTTTGCCCTCAAGGGCAAAAAGCATTTTTGGGCCTTTTTGCCAATATTTACAATTGTGGGGATTTCGTGGAACGGAATTTGATTGAGTCTGCTCTAATCAGTCAGTGTCCAAATCTTCTTAATGTTAGTACTGGAATGTACAAACTTGATCCATTTTTAAGTTATAATATTGCACAACAGTTTAAGAAACCACTCTGATAGAGAGGCTTACAATGTCTCATTATAATTGTATATTCATATATTGTGTGTTCATGAGGCTTTTCTTTAATCTTTCATCCTTATTCTCTGACCGCTTAATCCTCTTTGACCATTCTAAGCTAAGCTATACCTGTTTTTGGTTAATTACACCTGACCAACCCTTGGGATGGGGTGGTCAGGTGTCGGCCTATATATCTTCCCCCCTTCTCCCTTCTCCTTAGTCAGTCTGGTGTTGACAAAGGCTTTAACAAAGCCGAAACGTTCACCTCATTTCATATTTCTCTGTGGATTTTCCGCATAAAATGATCAGTGTTTTGTGATCGTCAATTGCATATATATATATATATATATATACTAAAACCAAGTCTGGTGCCCTTGAGGAGATACCAACTTTAATCTACAAAAAAGCCTCCAGATCTTTAGCCCCTGCTATTGCTTTGCTCTTCAACAAGTCACTTGAACTCCAAACCTTTCCAGATATTCTAAAAAAAGCGAGAGTAACGCCCACTGTCCACAAATGTGGTGATCTCACAGATGTTAACAACTACAGACCTATATCAATCCTGCCAAACTTGTCAAAAATTTTTGAAAAACTAATCTATAAGCAGCTTTACTCATATCTAGCCAAACTCAATATACTTAGCCCTTGCCAATATGGCTTCAGGCCCAAAAAAAAGCACTAACGATGCACTTATTAGTATGCTTAACTCGATTCATACAGCTCTTGATAAAAATGAGTTCCCTGTTGGGTTATTTGTGGACCTGCGTAAAGCTTTCGATACTGTCAACCACCAAAACCTTCTTCTTAAATTACATCATTATGGTGTCAGAGGACACTCCCTACAATACCTCAAATCCTACCTTACTGACAGGCTCCAATGTGTTTCTGTGAATAATACAATTTCTCCCACCCTACCCATCAACATTGGTGTTCCCCAGGGCAGCATACTTGGCCCTCTCCTCTTTCTCATCTACATTAATGACCTTCCAAATGCCTCCCAACACCTCAAACCAATCCTATTTGCTGACGACACAACCTTCATTTACTCCAGTCCTGATCCCCTTGCTCTAAATGCCATAGTAAATACTGAGCTAAATAAAGTCCATCTGTGGCTAACTGCCAACAAACTCACCCTTAACATTGACAAAACTTTCTATATTCTGTTTGGCAATAAATCCTCTAATCAAATAAATCTCAAAATAAACAATACCCAAATTTGTAACAAATTAGATGGCAAATTCCTTGGCATTCTCATTGACCACAAGCTTAATTTCCAGGGACGCATTCTAAACATATCAAAAAAAGTTTCAAAAACTGTGGGCATTCTTTCTAAGATCAGATATTATGTACCACGCCCTGCCCTGGTGACTCTCTATTACTCCCTTATCTATCCATATCTCAACTATGGTATTTGTGCTTGGGGCTCTACTACCCAAAATCACTTACGTCCTCTAATTACTCAACACAAAGCTGCTATTAGGACAATATCCAATTCTGGCCCCAGACATCACTCGGTACCCCTATTCAAATCCCTGAATATGTTAGACAGTAAGTCACTGCACATTCTCTCATGTGTACTATACATATACAAAACGCTAAATTGTAATGCCAATCCTGATCTCAAAAGCTTCATAGAAGGTTGTAACAGAACCCATGAGCACCACACCAGAAATAAATACAGTTTTGATATTCCTACAGTACGACTTAATCAAACCAGAAATGCTCTACAAATCAAGGGGCCCAGGATGTGGAATGACCTTCCCAACCATGTTAAAGACAGTACCTCTCTCAACCAGTTTAAGTTAAAAACGAAACTATACCTAATAAATTCCCTGTAACCTACCTTACCTCTCTATTGTCAACCCATGTATGTTTTTTGTTTTTTTTTGTTTTACAAATCAACGCTGTTTTAATGTAATTTTCTGTAATAATTTGTAATTGTATTTGTGCTGTTTTTTCAACAATGTTCCCCCCTCTTTTACCTCTATTTTTATTTGTACTCAACGCATTTTTTTCTTTTTACCCATTAGTTTTAAGCTTTAGTCAGTAGTGTTTTTTCCTGCCCGAAACGCTTTGCGTAATAGTGGCTTTAGGCATTGTATGTACTAGCTCTTATCTATAAAGCCAACAAACTTTGTAAAATCTCTTTGTGTATGTACCTTTGCCTAAATAAAAATTATTATTATTATTATTATTATTATTATATATATAGTTCCTGTAAAATAGTCTAATAGGGGGTATAGGTGTTGTGTTCGTTCTCTCTTCAGAGGTTGCATGGCGTTTCACTTTCCTTTTTATGATGTCTTCAACGAAACCATTGGAGAAGCCGTTGTTGACTAGGACCTGCCTTACAAAGTGAAAGTGAAACGCCATGCAACCTCTGAAGAGACAACTAACACAACACCTATACCCCCCTATTAGACTATTTTACAGGAACTTCTTTTCCACAGCTCATAAAACGGAGGAAAGGGTTCTGAAAGATATTGTTAATAGAAACGTTATCCCTACAGACAAAAATCGGAAGATACAACTGACGATTTACTATAAAACCAAGAAAACGGCCAACCTACTCATGAGAAACTCTCCAGACACAAAACAGAACGCTTTAAAAGAGACCAATGTCGCCTATGCCTTCAAATGCCCTCTTGGGGACTGTAAGCCTCAAAAAACTCAGTGTATAGGCAAGACAACAACATCTCTTTCCAGGCGTTTAACGATGCATAAGCAACAAGGCTCCATTAAGGAACATATAATCTCTTCCCACAACCAAACCATCACCAGAGAAATCTTAGCAAACAACACAGAAATTATCGATAGATACAGCGATAGCAGGCGGCTTCACATTTGCGAGGCACTACACATCAAGAAGTCAACACCAGCAATCAACAGCCAATTAATGCACAACTATATTCTACCCACTTCAAGACTCCGCTCCAATATAGAAGCATCAAGAAATATGGGCCAATAGGCCCTCTGCAATTACTTCCATTCTTACCTTCAATACCCATTGTTTCGTGTTCTGGCTTGTGTTGAAAGTTTGTTTTCACCTCATCCAAAACTGTTGTAACATATCACCTCACCCAAATGCAGGTATAAAAAATCGAAGATGTTTAAGCTCTATTCAGTTATAGTTGTGTGTGTGTGTAAACTAAAGTCTTTGAAAATGTAATAAGTTTTACGAAACGCGCTCAAGTGTCGCGTCAGACTAGAAATAAAAATGAATTTTGGAGAATTGATTTTTCAATTACCATCAACAGTGAAAAGAAACATAAGAAAGATAGAGAAAATTCGTGTTAGAATTATTAATCTTACTTTTTCGGTCATATTTAATAACATATGTCTACAGGAAAGACTGCTACCAAAATATACTAATATATATATATATATATATATATATATATATATATATATATATTTGTGTGTGTGTATAAATCCCATTTTTTCATTAATAAGTCTAGGTATACGCAGCATTGTGCTGCTACCCCATTCTATATGAAGAATTACAAAGTGTAAATAAAAAACTGGCTACAAGTTTATCTAATAATTGCAACTCACAGGCTTCACGTAAAAATTAACACGTAATGAATAGAATGACAAAGTTGAATACAATGTTTAACCACGAAGGAAAATTAAAACAGGAAATTACTTAAGCACTTTCGTGTTAATCAACACAACAACCAAAGTATATTATGACGTGTTGATTATCACGAAAGTGCTTAAGTAATTTCCTGTTTGATTTTTCCTTCGTGGTTATACATTGTTATATGTATATATTATCAGATTATAATTCGTAATATGTAAGTATCTCAGAGTGAAATAATGGACATTCGTATTTTGTATTTTACAACACTTTTTATCGTATTTTTTTATTTTACAACAATAATACAACATAAATAATAATTTTGTTTAGTATTTATTCATAATAACACTTTATTTTACAAACCCATTGTACCATCTTATAAATATATAACTATTTCAAGTTCAAGTATTTTTATTGAGACAAGAAAAAATACATCTCAAAGGGATAGAGTAGCTTAGACTATTTCTACCCACCTCTAATTCAAGTCCCTCAAGGAGCGCATAAATTCAGTGAGTACAAATACACAAATCACAATACAAGAATCCCATTTAACATTTCAGGTTAATATAGTAAGCACAGCATATAAGTGTTACACTCTTGGGGCAAAATTCTTGTAGCTCCTAGGTATACTGTCTATCATATCATTATCACACATCCAAACAATTTGATGTGGTACACTACTTATTTCCTTATTTCTATAGTTATAAGTTGACACTCGAAAACGTAATGTTCTAAGGTGTGGGCGTCCGGCATACTACATAATTTACACTCCTTATTCAAGTTCAAGTATGTTTATTAAGACAAGAAAAATAAGATACATCTCAAAGGGGTAGAGTAGCAAGCTATTTCTAACCCCCCTCTATTTCAAGTCCCTCAAGGGGCGCACAATTCAGTGAGTACAGATATCATATCTATTTTCTTTTTTATTTCTCTATACCGTTTTACTTTAACCTTTGTTTCAACATTTGTCACTACAGAAGGCTGAACACCGCTAACACTACTAGAAAGTTCATTTTCCTGACTATCCTCTATCATCAATACGTCATGTTCTTCCTTACTTTCTTCAACGCACGTTTCACTTTCCATTTCACGTCCTGTTTCACTTTCCATTTCACGTCCTATTTCACTTTCTATTTCACGTCCTGTTTCACTTTCCATTTCACGTCCTGTTTCACTTTCCATTTCACGTCCTGTTTCACTTTCCATTTCACGTCCTGTTTCACGTCCATCTTCACCCCGTCTACCCTCCATAACTAATTTTTCTAATGCCTCAATCCTCTTGTCTAGTTTTTTTTTTAGATATTCCAATATTTGAGTACAACCTCAGATTTCACTATATTTTCCTGAATCTTGTTTCCACAAGGTTTATTATTTTCAGCTGCATTTCCTACTTTTCCTAGGCTCGCCTTAAGTATCTCCGTTCCTTTCTCCCACACATTGTTCATAGGCGCTGCCATTGGCTTCCAGCTGTTTCCTCTATGATCCTGCTGCAGAATATTTCCTTCCTTCGAGGATACATCTATCCTACTTGTAGCACCCGTCCTAGATTCTCTCAGATAAGGCTTCATGCGGGATAGATAGGAACCAGCATTGTGGCTGCCTCGACAATTGCAACAAGATGGGACGATTTTTTTACCGTTTTTTATCTTGACTCTACACTCTCGAGAGTCGTGTTTCTTACCACAGTACCGACACCTGGAGTCAAACTGGCATTTCCAAGCCATATGTCCCCAACGAGAACACTTCATGCATAATATGGGCTCCTCAATATATTTTGCAAGTTTCCTGTAGCCTAGTCCTTGCACAAAAATTCTTTCTGGAGCCTCACCCTTTACCAAGTCAACGACCTGGCTTCGTTTTTCACCAAGAACACTGTTCCTCTTTTCCCAAACAACACTGTCATTGTTGAGCAATAGATAATCAGGATCCGCATAAGTTGGATACTTAAACAAACACTATATATATATATATATATATATATATATATATATATATATATATATATATATATATATATATATATATATATATATATATATATATATATATATATATATATATATATATATATATATATGTATATATATATGTATATATATATATATATATATATATATATATATATATATATATATATATATATATATATATATATATATATATGTCGTACCTAGTAGCCAGAACGCACTTCTCAGCCTACTATTCAAGGCCCAATTTGCCTAATAAGCCAAGTTTTCATGAATTAATGTTTTTTCGTCTACCTAACCTACCTAACCTAACCTAACCTAGCTTTTTTTGGCTACCTAACCTAACCTTACCTATAAATATAGGTTAGGTTAGGTTAGGTAGGGTTGGTTAGGTTCGGTCATATATCTACGTTAATTTTAACTACAATAAAAAAAAATTGACCTCATACATGGAGAAAAGGGTTGCTTTATCATTTCATAAGAAAAAAATTATAGTAAATATATTAATTCATGAAAACTTGGCTTATTAGGCAAATCGGGCCTTGAATAGTAGGCTGAGAAGTGAGTTCTGGCTACTAGGTACGACATATACATATATATATATATATATATATATATATATATATATATATATATATATATATATGTCGTACCTAGTAGCCAGAACTCACTTCTCAGCCTACTATTCAAGGCCCGATTTGCCTAATAAGCCAAGTTTTCCTGAATTAATATATTTACTATAATTTTTTTCTTATGAAATGATAAAGCTACCCTTTTCTCTATGTATGAGGTCAATTTTTTTTTTATTGGAGTTAAAATTAACGTAGATATATGACCGAACCTAACCAACCCTACCTAACCTAACCTAACCTATATTTATAGGTAAGGTTAGGTTAGGTAGCCAAAAAAGGCTAGGTTAGGTTAGGTTAGGTAGGTTAGGTAGACGAAAAAACATTAATTCATGAAAACTTGGCTTATTAGGCAAATCGGGCCTTGAATAGTAGGCTGAGAAGTGCGTTCTGGCTATTAGGTACGACATATATATATATATATATATATATATATATATATATATATATATATATATATATATATATATATATATATATATATATGTCGTACCTAGTAGCCAGAACGCACTTCTCAGCCTACTATGCAAGGCCCGATTTGCCTAATAAGCCAAGTTTTCCTGAATTAATATATTTTCTCTAATTTTTTTCTTATGAAGTGATAAAGCTACTCATTTCACTATGTATGAGGACAATTTCTTTTTATTGGAGTTAAAATTAACGTAGATATATGACCGAACCTAACCAACCCTACCTAACCTAACCTAACCTATCTTTTTATGTTAGGTTAGGTTAGGTAGCCGAAAAAGTTAGGTTAGGTTAGGTTAGGTAGTTTAGGTAGTCGAAAAACAATTAATTCATGAAAACTTGGCTTATTAGGCAAATCGGGCCTTGCATAGTAGGCTGACAAGTGCGTTCTGGCTACTAGGTACGACATATATATATATATATATATATATATATATATATATATATATATATATATATATATATATATATATATATATATATATATATATATATATATATATATATATATATATATATATATACGACATATATACATATATATATATATATATATGTATATATATATATATATATATATATATATATATATATATATATATATATACATATATATATATATATATATATATATATATATATATATATATATATATATATATATATATATATATATATGTCATACCTAGTAGCCAGAACTCACTTCTCAGCCTACTATGCAAGGCCCGATTTGCCTAATAAGCCAAGTTTTCATGAATTAATTGTTTTTTCGACTACCTAACCTACCTAACCTAACCTAACCTAACTTTTTCGGCTACCTAACCTAACCTAACCTATAGAGATAGGTTAGGTTAGGTTAGGTAGGGTTGGTTAGGTTCGGTCATATATATCTACGTTAATTTTAACTCCAATAAAAAAAAATTTACCTCATACATAATGAAATGGGTAGCTTTATCGTTTCATAAGAAAAAAATTGAGGAAATATATTAATTCAGGAAAACTTGGCTTATTAGGCAAATTGGGCCTTGCATAGTAGTCCAAAAAGTGCGTTCTGGCTACTAGGTACGACATATATATATATATATATATATATATATATATATATATATATATATATATATATATATATATATGCAAACAAGCCTGAATGGTCCCCAGGACTATATACAACTGAAAACTCACACCCCAGAAGTGACTCGAACCCATACTCCCACAACTGGTATGTACAGGGACGCCTTAATCCGCTTGACCATCACGACCGGACATAAGGAAGTGATAGCCGAGGCTATATGAACCACTTCCCCGCCGGCACTCGGATGGTAATCTTGGGCATAGCATTTTATCAAATCACCTCATTCTTTGGGGCACACGTGAGGAACACAAATGCAAACAAGCCTGAATGGTCCCCAGGACTATATACAACTGAAAACTCACACCCCAGAAGTGACTCGAACCCATACTCCCACAACTGGTATGTACAGGGACGCCTTAATCCGCTTGACCATCACGACCGGACATAAGGAAGTGATAGCCGAGGCTATATGAACCACTTCCCCGCCGGCACTCGGATGGTAATCTTGGGCATAGCATTTTATCAAATCACCTCATTCTTTGGGGCACACGTGAGGAACACAAATGCAAACAAGCCTGAATGGTCCCCAGGACTATATACAACTGAAAACTCACACCCCAGAAGTGACTCGAACCCATACTCCCACAACTGGTATGTACAGGGACGCCTTAATCCGCTTGACCATCACGACCGGACATAAGGAAGTGATAGCCGAGGCTATATGAACCACTTCCCCGCCGGCACTCGGATGGTAATCTTGGGCATAGCATTTTATCAAATCACCTCATTCTTTGGGGCACACGTGAGGAACACAAATGCAAACAAGCCTGAATGGTCCCCAGGACTATATACAACTGAAAACTCACACCCCAGAAGTGACTCGAACCCATACTCCCACAACTGGTATGTACAGGGACGCCTTAATCCGCTTGACCATCACGACCGGACATAAGGAAGTGATAGCCGAGGCTATATGAACCACTTCCCCGCCGGCACTCGGATGGTAATCTTGGGCATAGCATTTTATCAAATCACCTCATTCTTTGGGGCACACGTGAGGAACACAAATGCAAACAAGCCTGAATGGTCCCCAGGACTATATACAACTGAAAACTCACACCCCAGAAGTGACTCGAACCCATACTCCCACAACTGGTATGTACAGGGACGCCTTAATCCGCTTGACCATCACGACCGGACATAAGGAAGTGATAGCCGAGGCTATATGAACCACTTCCCCGCCGGCACTCGGATGGTAATCTTGGGCATAGCATTTTATCAAATCACCTCATTCTTTGGGGCACACGTGAGGAACACAAATGCAAACAAGCCTGAATGGTCCCCAGGACTATATACAACTGAAAACTCACACCCCAGAAGTGACTCGAACCCATACTCCCACAACTGGTATGTACAGGGACGCCTTAATCCGCTTGACCATCACGACCGGACATAAGGAAGTGATAGCCGAGGCTATATGAACCACTTCCCCGCCGGCACTCGGATGGTAATCTTGGGCATAGCATTTTATCAAATCACCTCATTCTTTGGGGCACACGTGAGGAACACAAATGCAAACAAGCCTGAATGGTCCCCAGGACTATATACAACTGAAAACTCACACCCCAGAAGTGACTCGAACCCATACTCCCACAACTGGTATGTACAGGGACGCCTTAATCCGCTTGACCATCACGACCGGACATAAGGAAGTGATAGCCGAGGCTATATGAACCACTTCCCCGCCGGCACTCGGATGGTAATCTTGGGCATAGCATTTTATCAAATCACCTCATTCTTTGGGGCACACGTGAGGAACACAAATGCAAACAAGCCTGAATGGTCCCCAGGACTATATACAACTGAAAACTCACACCCCAGAAGTGACTCGAACCCATACTCCCACAACTGGTATGTACAGGGACGCCTTAATCCGCTTGACCATCACGACCGGACATAAGGAAGTGATAGCCGAGGCTATATGAACCACTTCCCCGCCGGCACTCGGATGGTAATCTTGGGCATAGCATTTTATCAAATCACCTCATTCTTTGGGGCACACGTGAGGAACACAAATGCAAACAAGCCTGAATGGTCCCCAGGACTATATACAACTGAAAACTCACACCCCAGAAGTGACTCGAACCCATACTCCCACAACTGGTATGTACAGGGACGCCTTAATCCGCTTGACCATCACGACCGGACATAAGGAAGTGATAGCCGAGGCTATATGAACCACTTCCCCGCCGGCACTCGGATGGTAATCTTGGGCATAGCATTTTATCAAATCACCTCATTCTTTGGGGCACACGTGAGGAACACAAATGCAAACAAGCCTGAATGGTCCCCAGGACTATATACAACTGAAAACTCACACCCCAGAAGTGACTCGAACCCATACTCCCACAACTGGTATGTACAGGGACGCCTTAATCCGCTTGACCATCACGACCGGACATAAGGAAGTGATAGCCGAGGCTATATGAACCACTTCCCCGCCGGCACTCGGATGGTAATCTTGGGCATAGCATTTTATCAAATCACCTCATTCTTTGGGGCACACGTGAGGAACACAAATGCAAACAAGCCTGAATGGTCCCCAGGACTATATACAACTGAAAACTCACACCCCAGAAGTGACTCGAACCCATACTCCCACAACTGGTATGTACAGGGACGCCTTAATCCGCTTGACCATCACGACCGGACATAAGGAAGTGATAGCCGAGGCTATATGAACCACTTCCCCGCCGGCACTCGGATGGTAATCTTGGGCATAGCATTTTATCAAATCACCTCATTCTTTGGGGCACACGTGAGGAACACAAATGCAAACAAGCCTGAATGGTCCCCAGGACTATATACAACTGAAAACTCACACCCCAGAAGTGACTCGAACCCATACTCCCACAACTGGTATGTACAGGGACGCCTTAATCCGCTTGACCATCACGACCGGACATAAGGAAGTGATAGCCGAGGCTATATGAACCACTTCCCCGCCGGCACTCGGATGGTAATCTTGGGCATAGCATTTTATCAAATCACCTCATTCTTTGGGGCACACGTGAGGAACACAAATGCAAACAAGCCTGAATGGTCCCCAGGACTATATACAACTGAAAACTCACACCCCAGAAGTGACTCGAACCCATACTCCCACAACTGGTATGTACAGGGACGCCTTAATCCGCTTGACCATCACGACCGGACATAAGGAAGTGATAGCCGAGGCTATATGAACCACTTCCCCGCCGGCACTCGGATGGTAATCTTGGGCATAGCATTTTATCAAATCACCTCATTCTTTGGGGCACACGTGAGGAACAAAAATGCAAACAAGCCTGAATGGTCCCCAGGACTATATACAACTGAAAACTCACACCCCAGAAGTGACTCGAACCCATACTCCCACAACTGGTATGTACAGGGACGCCTTAATCCGCTTGACCATCACGACCGGACATAAGGAAGTGATAGCCGAGGCTATATGAACCACTTCCCCGCCGGCACTCGGATGGTAATCTTGGGCATAGCATTTTATCAAATCACCTCATTCTTTGGGGCACACGTGAGGAACACAAATGCAAACAAGCCTGAATGGTCCCCAGGACTATATACAACTGAAAACTCACACCCCAGAAGTGACTCGAACCCATACTCCCACAACTGGTATGTACAGGGACGCCTTAATCCGCTTGACCATCACGACCGGACATAAGGAAGTGATAGCCGAGGCTATATGAACCACTTCCCCGCCGGCACTCGGATGGTAATCTTGGGCATAGCATTTTATCAAATCACCTCATTCTTTGGGGCACACGTGAGGAACACAAATGCAAACAAGCCTGAATGGTCCCCAGGACTATATACAAATGAGGTGAATGAGGTGATTTGATAAAATGCTATGCCCAAGATTACCATCCGAGTGCCGGCGGGGAAGTGGTTCATATAGCCTCGGCTATCACTTCCTTATGTCCGGTCGTGATGGTCAAGCGGATTAAGGCGTCCCTGTACATACCAGTTGTGGGAGTATGGGTTCGAGTCACTTCTGGGGTGTGAGTTTTCAGTTGTATATAGTCCTGGGGACCATTCAGGCTTGTTTGCATTTGTGTTCCTCACGTGTGCCCCAAAGAATGAGGTGATTTGATAAAATGCTATGCCCAAGATTACCATCCGAGTGCCGGCGGGGAAGTGGTTCATATAGCCTCGGCTATCACTTCCTTATGTCCGGTCGTGATGGTCAAGCGGATTAAGGCGTCCCTGTACATACCAGTTGTGGGAGTATGGGTTCGAGTCACTTCTGGGGTGTGAGTTTTCAGTTATATATATATATATATATATATATATATATATATATATAATATATATATGGCCACTGCTTATTTTGAAATAAGTGGGGGAATTCTGGGAAGGAGAAAAAAATTTATACGTTATTCATTTTTTATGTCATTTTCTGTTTTCCTGCTACATTTTATTCGTTTCATTTATTTCATTTACATGTTTTATTCATTATTTATTTTACTTTTTTTTAGTTTACTTGTGTATTATTGTACGTCTTGTCCTTAGTCGCCTTAAGCTCTTTAAGTCTTTCTAGGCTTTATTTTAGGTTTTTTTTTTTACGGTATACTCTTGGTCAGTCTTTCACTTACGCCTTATCTGACTACTTGTCCCTTCTCTTGTATCTTATTCTTGGGGGTTTACAAGTAGTGTTGATATTTATTCCTCGGTTTCAGTTCCATTCTCTTCTTGGGTATTTATTTTCCTCCTTCTTAGTTATATTTTATTTATTCTTCCTTACATTCCTATTTGGATTCTTATCCCTTTTTAAATTATCTTAATTCACAGTGCATTTGTCTCCTTAAGCTTTGTTACACTTTGTCACTTTCTTTATTTCCTTTTCTCCCTTGCTTAAGCTTCGTCCCTAATTATTCTTTCGTCCCCCCTTTTGCTGCCATTGGTATACTCCTTTTATTTTCATGTTAACTTACTTAAGTCACTTTTTATCTTTTATTTCCTTTTCCACTCTTAAGTTCATGCGTCTCAGGTATGCGTATTCTTATTACTTATTTATTCTTGTTTTCATTCCTGATGGGTCTGATTTCCTTTTCTTTTATCTATTATTTCAGTCATCGTGTTACCTTCTGCTTTTTGCAATTCGTTGCCTACTGTTTTTATTGCTTTTATTCCTTGCTTAAGCTAGGTTCATGATTATTCTCTTCCCCCTTCCCTTTTTGTAATACACTGGTTATTTTATTCTTGTTAATTCCTTAACAGTCACGTTTCAATCCATTTACTTCCTTCTCCACGTCCACGTTACTTGGGTTCAAGTTTGTGCGTAATATTTATTTATTCGGTTATTCAGTTCCTTTACATCCATGGGTAGTTTTATTCCTCATTTAGTTACTTTTCTTATTTAATTTACCTATGCTTTTCTTTCCTGTGGTTATTTATTACTTTAATTCCTCCATTAATTCCCAGTTCTTTTATGTTTCCTTATTTTTTTTTTCTATGCCATGCTTTGCTTTTCATGTTATAAATGTTTTCCATGTTTATGTTTATAAGTTATCTATGTTTAAATGCTTAGCCATGTGTTCCTTGCCTTTCCTGTACCTGCCCTGGCCGCCCGCTTATTTTTTCACTCTCCGCAGTACGGAGATGCTGGCCCACCCCCACGCGGTGAAGAAGAGGACAAGGGCGGCGTCAACGAGAGGACAGCGACAAATGGGCGCTCTAGGACGCAACCACCCAGGGTGAAACCCGCCTGCTTCGCCTCCCCCTCCTCGGAGGCATCTTCGGGAGGTTTTGACTCGGACGGCGGCCACATCTACGATGCACGCCCAACCGGCATGGCCACGGCGGGCGCGGCTGACCAACCCCCACAACTTTCGGCCGCCGACTGGGCAATGCTGCAGACGCTCATTGCTCAGGCTCGGAGCCCCCCCCTCCGACTCGAGGAGACGGCAGACCTTGGACCCCGGCGGAGCAGACGACACGGACGCCCTCACTAATCGGCCTACACGCACAGCCTCCCCCCCCCCCCGGTGCGCCGCCCACGGTCAAGGGCGAGGAGGCACACGACAAGGCGACAACACAGCTCCTCCAGCACGTCCTCCAACGGTGAGTACCGCAGAGAGAGCTCGTTTCCCCCTACTTCTAGTCCTTGGGTGGGACAGCCCTGGGGGACACGAGGCAACACTGTCACTATGCTAGGCGAGCACGTTCCACTGGCCCTACGTGAGAAAGTCTGGGCAAACAAGTACATCGACTAGCACGAGCTGCTGGCATATGAACGTGATGCCAGGCCCTCCGAGACACGCCATGCCACTCCCTCCGAGGCCCAGTTGTCCACTAAGAATTTGCTGCCTCTGACGCCGGAGCAGTGGGGGCACGGCTTTGACATCTTCGTTTCAATCTACCTGGAGCGACATCCCGCCGAGGGGCGGGCGCTTTTCACTTATGTCCGTTATGTGAAGTCCATGAAGCGCAACCTCCACGGCAACTGGATGTGGTACAGGGACTGTGGACTGGGACTGACGAGGCGTTCAGGTAGGACAAGGAGAGGTCGGGCTGTCCTTGGACTGCACTAAGACTCGACCTGGAGATTCGGTCGGTACAACTTGCAGCGCAGGAGCGGATTCAGGTGGTTCCTCGCGCCGTCGCCTCCCCAGCTGAACGCTCGCTCTCCACTGCACGGGCCTACGGACTACCACCAGGATACTGCTACGCTTTCCACGCAACCGGGGCAGGCTGCTCCGTCTCCTCCTGCACCTTCAAGCCCTACTGCCCGCGCTGCCACAAGCGACACCCTGCCTACTGCCTGTGCCCCCAGGCCCAACCTCGAGTCACCACCGCCAAGGAGAAGCATTCCCGTCGCCCCCCCACAGGACAGGGGCAGGAAGAGAAACACACGTCATAACGCCAGTGGACGCAGACGCACTTGATGCGTTCCTGGTGGGTTACCCCCTCCGGGACTATGTCGTGGGAGGCTTCTGGGGGGGTTTCCTACTCGGTTACGAGGGGGCGCGGACTCCCCTCTCCTTTCGTAACCCCCCAGCAACTACGGCCTTGCCACATATAGTGGGGCCTATGCTCGACAAGGAACTGAGCCTGGGGCGCATAGCGGGCCCCTTTGAGGTCCCCCCATTTGAGAACTTCAAGTGTTCTCCCATAGCCCTGAGAGAGAAGTCTACGCCGGGCAAATACAGGCTCCTGCACAACCTCAGCTACCCCTATACCTCGGAGAGCGTGAACGCCAATATCCCGCGGGAGACGACAAAAGTGACCTACCAGTCCATCAACGACGCGGTGGCCTTGGTGGTCAGACGCCCGCCGGGGGCACACTTGGCGAAGTGCGACATAGCAGAGGCATTCCGGATCGTCCCGGTCCACCCCAGCGACTACCACCTACTCGGCTTCGCCTACGGGGGGCGGTACTACTACGAGAAGATGCTCAGCAGGGGGGCGGCACCCTCCTGCAGGATCTTCGAGACGTTCTCCAGCGCTCTTCAATGGATCCTCGCAGAGAAGTTCGGCGTGCGGGATGTCGTGATGGTGCTGGACGACTTCCTCTTCGTGAGTTCTACCTACAACGAGTGCTTGCGGAGCCTGCGGGTGTTCACTGCCCTCTGCGAGCGCCTAGGCATTCCCTTGGCCCCCCACAAGACCGAGGGGCCCCTGCCCCTGCCTCACCTTCCTTGGACTTGAAATCGACGCCCGACGTATGGAGACAAGGCTGCCGGACGACAAGAGGATGAAGTACATGGCTGCAGTGGAAGACGCTCTAGGGGCCGAGAGCCTCCCCCTGCGGGACCTGCAGGGGATTATCGGCAAACTGCAATTTGCCACGACAGTCATACCGGAGGGACGGGCCTTCCTCCGACGACTCCACCCGCTCACACGAGGTGTCCAACGTCCCTCACGCCTCTGCCTGCTGGACACGGAGGCGAAGCTCGACTTGGGAGCCTGGCACACTTTCCTCGGCGCATTTAATGGGATAACAGTTTTTCCACCAGACGGTGGATGGGGGTGCGCCATGTCCCTCGCGATGTGTGCGGACGCTTCATCCAAGGGTTACGGACTCACGCTCGGAGCGACCTGGTTCAGGGGTACCTGGCCTACGGCCTGGAGCTGGCTCAACATTGCGCTCCTCGAACTTTACCCCTTCTACATGGGGATATCCATCTTTGCACCAGTGTTAGCAAACAAGAGGCTTGTGTGTAGGTCCGACAACGCTGCTGTGGTAAATGTGCTGCAATCTCTGTCCGCCAGGTGCCCCTTCCTCACGCAACTGGTCTGGCCACTGGCAATCCTCCTGCTCACCCATAATATCACGCTTCTTCCCGCACACCTCCCAGGCAAGTTAAACAGGGCTTGTGACGCTCTTTCACGGTTGCAGGTACTGCCGCCCTCGTTCCTGCGAGACGTAAGACTCGCCAAGAAGCCAACCGCCGTTCCGCAGCACCTTCTGCCCTGCAACTTCACCCTGAAACTGTAAGAACGCTGCTCGACTCCCTGCAGCCTGCGACATGGCGCACGTATCAACATAAGTGGGCGGAGTACGTGGTGTACGTATCGGCCGACAGGAGACGGGAATGTCCCTTCGAGGCCTCGTCCTCGACCCTGGCGAACTTCCTGCAGTCGCTGCTGTCTCAGGGCTTGGCTTTCCACTCTCTCAGCACTTACCTCGCGGTGATCGCCTTCATGTTCAAGCTGCATGGTAGGGAGGACCCTACTCGCCAGTTCCTAGTCACACAACTGCTTAAGGGAGCGCGCAACAAGGCTCATCGGATCCCCGCACGACGATTGCCCGTGACGCCTGCCTCTGGCCAGGGGAGGTGACCTATGCGGGGAAGGGGCAACTCACGCTACGCTTGGACCAGTTAACTTTATCACGGACGGGGATCGACATCCCGTTTGCCTCCTACAAGCACAGTGCAGGTCGTACCCCCACTTTAAACCTGAGTGCAAACCCCTACAGCAAGTACTGCCCAGTCCGGGCCATGGCGAACTACATAAGGCGACGGGGCATGGAACCAGGACCTATATTCCTAGACGAAACGGGCGCCCCGGTCACCAGACAAGATTTCACAAGGGTGCTCCGTGCTGCCATTCGGGCACTAGGACTGCCTCCAAACGATTATGCTCCTCACTCCTTCAGAATCGGCAGGGCCACGCAGATATCCAAGGATGGCCTTGCATCGGCAGCAATCAGAGCAGTCGGCAGGTGGAAAAGTGATGCATTCCACTCCTACGTCAGGCAAGACGTCATTCCACTACCTAGATAAGTTACTTCTGCCGCCAGTCGGCACCTCGCCCTTCGGGGGGTGGAGGATCGGCTGCGCTGGCCTGCGGAGTGGGAGTGCTGCGCCGGATCCCCAAGTCTAGGGCTGCCCGCAGCTACTTACCATATGTCAAGTGCTCACTTGTAGTGCAAGTTGGGGGTTGCAGACTTTACATGTAAACTAGGCACTAGCATATCATTACCACTGGAAATTTTTATCTATTCTTTTCTTTGCCCTCTGTGTATACAGAATATTTTATACATACTGTACTGGCTGTGCCATTCATTTATCTCTGGTGTTGTCTTTAATTATAGCATTAAGCTGATTGTGAGTACTGCAACATTGCTTCGGCTAACTGGCACTAGGCACTGTTAATGTGCTACGAATTAATTCCTTAGTTGCATCTTTGCAGTACTGGCATTCTACTCAGTCATGTTATACGACATCATTTATATTGTGGTACAGCAGTTGCTCTGTATACATTATTTAATAAATAAGGTTCCCCCATTCCGGCTTGTGTTTATATGTATATATATATATATATATATATATATATATATATATATATATATATATATATATATATATATATATATATATATATATATATATATATATATATGAGACACAACTCTCCTAAACACGAGAGTGAAGTATACAACTTTAGAACACTTTCCCACCAGGAGACTCGAACCCTAGCCAGCACAGAAGCCTTCCAGCAACTGGCATAACAGGTACGCCTTAACCCACTCCACCACCTGCTCAGACCCCTAAATGAGATGGTAATTTCGGAGTATTTATACACTCCAAAGACCACCACCTCCCAAGAGCACTAGAGCAAGTGAGGGGTCATTTTTACGTTTTTTCATCAAATCCCGGTTAATATGGGAGAACACTGTGTCTATGCATGAGGCACAACTCTCCTAAACACGAGAGTGAAGTATACAACTTTAGAACACTTTCCCACCAGGAGACTCGAACCCTAGCCAGCACAGAAGCCTTCCAGCAACTGGCATAACAGGTACGCCTTAACCCACTCCACCACCTGCTCAGACCCCTAAAAGAGATGGTAATATCGGAGTATTTATACACTCCAAAGACCACCACCTCCCAAGAGCACTAGAGCAAGTGAGGGGTCATTTTTACGTTTTTTCATCAAATCCCGGTTAATATGGGAGAACACTGTGTCTATGCATGAGGCACAACTCTCCTAAACACGAGAGTGAAGTATACAACTTTAGAACACTTTCCCACCAGGAGACTCGAACCCTAGCCAGCACAGAGGCCTTCCAGCAACTGGCATAACAGGTACGCCTTAACCCTCTCCACCACCTGCTCAGACCCCTAAAAGAGATGGTAATATCGGAGTATTTATACACTCCAAAGACCACCACCTCCCAAGAGCACTAGAGCAAGTGAGGGGTCATTTTTACGTTTTTTCATCAAGTCCCTGTTAATATGAGAGAACACTGTGTCTATGCTTGAGGCACAACTCTCCTAAACACGAGAGTGAAGTATATAACTTTAGAACATTTTCCCACCAGGAGACTCGAACCCTAGCCAGCACAGAAGCCTTCCAGCAACTGGCATAACAGGTACGCCTTAACCCACTCCACCACCTGCTCAGACCCCTAAAAGAGATGGTAATTTCGGAGTATTTATACACTCCAAAGACCACCACCTCCCAAGAGCACTAGAGCAAGTGAGGGGTCATTTTTACGTTTTTTCATCAAGTCCCTATATTAATATGGGAGAACACTGTCTATGCTTGAGGCAAAACTCTCCTAAACACGAGAGTGAAGTATACAACTTTAGAACACTTTCCCACCAGGAGACTCGAACCCTAGCCAGCACAGAAGCCTTCCAGCAACTGGCATAACAGGTACGCCTTAACCCGATGTTTTTATGATGGTAAAGTCCAAAGACTAATGTATTTAAGAATAATTCCCACCATAATAGGTGGTGAATTTATAATAGTATGTGGTAATGATATCCCGTTTTCTATAGACGGAAATTCCACTACAAGTTACATTTTCTATGGGTTAACTTGTTTATACAACACAGCAATATTCTCTGCCTGTATGATATTATTAAATGGTGTCGGATTTTCCGACAACAGGTTATAGGTGAAGCGACAGTGAATGCATGGTTATCTGTGTGGTATCACTGCATTTCACTAGTCTGTGAATGTGACCTTCACATACACCACACATATAGTTATTGTGTGTTATTATTATTGTGCATGTTATTGCCTGTCCCATTGACAGTGCCATTGTGATTTATTGCATATCATCATTACCGAGTATCCGGTTGGAACTCTTGTGATCCCTTTGCATACCGGCAGTTAGGTTGCAAAGGGATCCACACTCCCTCAGTAATGTGTCATCTAACACTCCTTCAGTAATGTGTCACCCCACACTCACTCAGTAATGTGTCACCCCACACTCACTCAGTAATGTGTCACCCCACACTCCCTCAGTAATGTGTCACCCCACACTCCCTCAGTAATGTGTCACCCCACACTCCCTCAGTAATGTGTCACCCCACACTCACTCAGTAATGTGTCACCCCACACTCACTCAGTAATGTGTCACCCCACACTCACTCAGTAATGTGTCACCCCACACTCACTCAGTAATGTGTCACCTCACACTCCCTCAGTAATGTGTCACTCACACTCCCTCAGTAATGTGTCACCCCACACTCCCTCAGTAATGTGTCACCCCACACTCACTCAGTAATGTGTCACCTCACACTCCCTCAGTAATGTGTCACTCACACTCCCTCAGTAATGTGTCACCCCACACTCACTCAGTAATGTGTCACCCCACACTCACTCAGTAATGTGTCACTCACACTCACTCAGTAATGTGTCACTCACACTCCCTCAGTAATGTGTCACCCCACACTCCCTCAGTAATGTGTCACCCCACACTCACTCAGTAATGTGTCACCTCACACTCCCTCAGTAATGTGTCACTCACACTCCCTCAGTAATGTGTCACCCCACACTCACTCAGTAATGTGTCACCCCACACTCACTCAGTAATGTGTCACTCACACTCCCTCAGTAATGTGTCACTCCACACTCACTCAGTAATGTGTCACCCCACACTCACTCAGTAATGTGTCACCCCACACTCCCTCAGTAATGTGTCACCCCACACTCACTCAGTAATGTGTCACCCCACACTCACTCAGTAATGTGTCACCCCACACTCTCTCAGTAATGTGTCACCCCACACTCCCTCAGTAATGTGTCACCCCACACTCCCTCAGTAATGTGTCACTCCACACTCTCTCAGTAATGTGTCACCCCACACTCCCTCAGTAATGTGTCACCTCACACTCCCTCAGTAATGTGTCACCCCACACTCCCTCAGTAATGTGTCACTCCACACTCACTCAGTAATGTGTCACTCCACACTCCCTCAGTAATGTGTCACTCCACACTCCCTCAGTAATGTGTCACCCCACACTCCCTCAGTAATGTGTCACCCCACACTCTCTCAGTAATGTGTCACCCCACACTCCCTCAGTAATGTGTCACCTCACACTCCCTCAGTAATGTGTCACCCCACACTCCCTCAGTAATGTGTCACCCCACACTCCCTCAGTAATGTGTCACCCCACACTCTCTCAGTAATGTGTCACCCCACACTCCCTCAGTAATGTGTCACCTCACACTCCCTCAGTAATGTGTCACCCCACACTCCCTCAGTAATGTGTCACCCCACACTCCCTCAGTAATGTGTCACCCCACACTCTCTCAGTAATGTGTCACCTCACACTCCCTCAGTAATGTGTCACCCCACACTCCCTCAGTAATGTGTCACCCCACACTCACTCAGTAATGTGTCACCTCACACTCCCTCAGTAATGTTGACATCACTAGAAGTGCTAAGTGCTGACATCACTACAGGTGGTAACGTCACAACAAGTGGTGTTGACGTCACGACAAGAGGTGGTGACGTCACAACAAGTGGTGTTGACGTCACGACAAGAGGTGGTGACGTCACAACAAGTGGTAGTGACGTCAGCAGGTACCAAGCAGTGGGTAATGAGCACAATACCCCCTCAGTGTCCCGCGGTGTCGCGACTCAGACGGAGTGGCCTCGCTCTGTCTCCCACTGATCGCCTCGAGGGTAATTAAAACTCTTCACTCGTTATATTTAACTTGATTTAAAGTTTCATCAACATTTAATCCAACAAATGGGGTGGAAGACGGTGTTAAGCCGGTGGTGAGGCCAAGGGAGACGTGGCCTTAAGGAGGGAGAAGGTAGGGGCGTCTGAGGGAGGAGTTAGGTGTTTTTCAGGCTGGGTTCGCCCTCCGGAGGTCATGTTTGACGCCCTAATGAGAAAAGTTTGAAAAGTTTCGTAGGTTATTAGTATGTAAAGTGGCGAGTGGCGCTTATGTGAGAGCCTTCGCTGCCTCGAAGCTGCCACCTGCCTCCTCCTCCTGCCTCGCTGCCGCCACCTCCTGCCTCCCTGCAGTCACCTCCTCCTGCCTCGCCACCTCCTGCCTCGCCGCCACCGCCTTCCTTGCCGCCACCACTGCCTTCCTTGCCGCCGCCACCGCCTTTCTCCCTGCCGCAGCCTGCCTTCCAGCCACCGCCGCCGACTTCTGTCTCCCTACCTCTGCCTGCCACCCCAGCCATCACCTCCTGTCTCCACTGCCGCCTGCCTCGTCTTCGCCGCCACCTCCTGCCTCCATGCAACCGCCTGCCTCCCAGCCACTGCCTCCTGCATTCCCGCCGCCGCCTCCTCCTGTTTCCCAATCGCCTCCTCCTGCGTCCCCGCCGCTGCCTCCTGCTTCACCGCCACCTTCTGCCTCACTGCCGCCGCCTTCTGCCTCCATGACGCCGCCTCCTCCTGCCTCCCCGCCGTCGCCTCCTGCTTCGCCACCATCACCGCCTCCATGCCGCCACCTCCTGCCTCCCCTTCGCCACCACCTTCTGCCTCGCTGCCACCACCTCTTCCTGCCTCCCCGCCAGTAGGGTGATTGACGACGTAGACCGTGCGCACCACATGGCAGCTGATGCAAGAAGAGGTGCACCAGCTGCCAGGTGAATAGTTATCACGCGGGCTACATCGTCAGATAAGTAATGAAAGGGATTAAGCTCCGACCTTGTGGGTGATGGAAGGGTATGTGAGGAATGGTGGGTAGGGAGGGGGTGGGGAAGGGGGTATGAGGGGGTAGTGTGTGTGTAAGAGTAGTTGATTAGGTAGAAATTTGAAGAAAAGTGTAAGAAATTTAAAAAAGAAAAACTCTACATTTAGTAACTGCTGGTTTCAATAAAATGTAGATGAGTGTTGGCCAATCCTGCATGAGAAAGGAGAAGTTGTTAGCTACTCCCTTCCTATGGGGTCTCCTATGTGAGCGAGGGCCAATCAGCATCAAGCTCTTCCTCCCTGGTCTCCTAGAATGGTAAAGCTCCGCCCTTGGTTATTTTGTCAGAGTGTATTTAGTGTTTGACTGGAAAGTGTGTGATGGTGTGGGAAGTGGGCAAGAGGTATGAGCTTTAGCATTCAGGATGTACACACTACACATGCATAAATAAGAAAGGAGAGCAACAGACAGATGTTCTGACCTGAGGGGGTTGGGGCTTATGGTATGGGGGGCGTTACTATGGAAAATTAAAGTTGTTCAATGTCAACCATTGTTTTTTAACTAGTTGTATATGAAAAGGGCTGCAATTGTTCTAAGTTTCAGTACTGCAGCCTAAATAGTAAGGGAGATTTTTAATTGTTTTTTTCAACGAATTTTACACATTTTCAAGTGTATATTTACAACCTCACCTTTCAGAAATATTCATTCTATGACACTTTTCTGACACATTAGCTTATAAAAACGTGTTTAATTTTCCTAATACAAATAGTCTAAGTTCCCCCCCCCCCAAAAAAAAAAATTATGCAAATATATCATGTTTATTTTCATTATAAAATCAATAAATGAACTCAGGAAAAAATGCTTCCTTAAGATTTTAGAGACATAAACATTACATATAAGGTGTAAGTTTCATGTAAATTGAATAAAAAATGAAAGATATATATATTTTCAAGTAACATAAACGTTCAAGTAAGTAAAAAATAAAGTCTAAGTTGTTGCCATCTGTGGCTGAGGTTGACGTCAACCAATTTCCTCCAAAATTGGCACCCTTACAGATAGGCTTACGTGCAGTCAGGTGTATAAGTTTCATGCAAATCGCCTTATAAACAAAAGAGAGAGATAAAATTAAAAAAAACAAAACTTTTTTTAACTAAATTTTTTTTAATAAAACTAATTATAATTTGTTTTTAATATATGCTATTGAGATAGCTGAGAGTCATACACATGATTTCAGTTGGCATTTTTGTTTGATAATCGTTTTTGACCATTTTGGAAAATTTTTGACCCATAATTCAGTATTTTTTTTATCCCTTCCTATTTATGCTACGATGCTGAGACTTGGACCAGATGAAACCCTTTTCATATACAACTTGTCAAAAAAGTTTGATTGAAATCGAACGAGTTTTCATTTATTGCATATTTTGGGTAAATTTGGAAGTAACGCCCCTTATGGTACTTAAACCTCCAAAGAGAAATCTGGTTGTTGCACCAGGCTGTTATTTGCATACAGGCAGACAACCCAACCACTCTCTATCAGAACCTCGGCAGCCACACTCCCACTACAGTCGGTTGACCAGCAATGATTTCTGGAGTGCTTGAAGTTTTCTCAGGAGATTACCCTGTATGCCTCTTGATGTTGGAGAGGGGTTCAGCGTCACATATGCAGCTCCAACACTGGCCTCATTGTCTTGTGTACACACCCTCCTTGATCTGCTGTGACTCCCCACTCTCTCCTTGTTTGGAATGATCTCCTAAATCTCCCTTTTCTGAATTAGAATTCTCTGTCACCCTGTGGGCAGCTGTGATCCTTTCTCTCTCCTCAGCTTTCTGGGAAGCCTCACCAGGACAAAAGCAAACGCCAACTAACAATACATATATAATAAACAAAAGAACATTTACAATACATGATAAAGCAAGAGGAAATATTAACATACGACACTTTAAGCTGCTACAACCTAGCAGCAATCCAATACCATATCCTGGCTTCACCAACCGTCCATCTGAAGTTGCTGCTCAACTCGTGGCTTGCCACTTACTACTCCCTCACTAAGTGAGGTGGAAAAATTGGAATATCGTCACAACACTAGGGTACGATCAGCACTAAAAATATATAAACCTCAGTCTATGGCTGAAACACCAGAAACATCTGCATAAATATTCCCCAGCACAAAAAGAAGTCAATCTCTCCCCTGCCACTGTGTCTTACACGCCAATAAGCACTCAAGCACACCCCTTATACATTATGTGTGATCATCATCAGGGGAGCCGGTGGCTGAGCGGATAGAACACTGTACGTGTGATCCTGTGGTCCCGGGTGCTGGCAAGAAACAATGGGTAGAGTTTCTTTCACCCTGATGCACCTGTTACCTAGCAGTAAATAGGTACCTGGGAGTTAGTCAGCTGTCACGGGCTGCTTCCTGGGGGTGGAGGCCTGGTCGAGGACCGGGCCGTGGGGACATTAAGCCCCGAAATCATCTCAAGATAAGATAACCATGAACCTCTGTTCTGCTCCTAGGGGCTCACTACCATGTATATCTCTGGGTTCTCCATAATAGTCAACAAGGCTCTCCTGCAGTCCTGCCAAACTGCTACACGATGAAGTTCTCATCAAACACCAGTGATGCTTCACCACTGATCCCACAGACACGTAAAACTCCTCATCACTATTGCTCTACACTGCTTGATGTCCACTCCTCAGTGTGGGGCTCTGCTCTTCCACAGAGTTCAGCATTCACTTTTCCAGCCTCGAAGTTCCATTAACTTCTTGCTAAACAAACCTGCAATTTCAATGCCATGCCAATAAAAATATTTCCCTACTAAAACATAAGTAAATGTATTCACAGAAAATAAGTATCCTCCATCCGACACCTCTTTAACTTTAACACGTCATGATGGTCCTCCTCCGTCTGGGCGAGTCCATTCTCGACATCGCTGGCAGCCGCCGCTATCGCGAGGCTCCTTCCTCAGTCAGCCACTGGCCTCCGGAGAGGGTGGATGCATCACTCCGCCCTCCAGGATGTTCCTTCATCTCTACCCTCTTATTTCAGCTTTCTGCCTTAATAAAACATATCTGCTATATTTATTAACACTTGCCATGATCGCTGGCACACGATCAATCACAGGGAATCGCTAACAACTGGTTAAATAGGCTTACCACAGAATTTATCTGATGCGAGGGCACTCAGGTCCAGATCCTCAACAATGGCGTTCACAGGTCACTCACAAAATCACTATAGGACTGCCTCACAAGGCTTTTTCCAGTCCTGACTTGAGCACTTTGTCGTCCTCAGGCTTCATACATTAACGCCTGAATGGTTCCCTCCTCTTGTAGGGGCACACAACAACGGGTTCCTCCTTTGCTGCCAATAGCACAAACACAGTACAACTCTCACGACCTCTGCTGCTCAAGTGAGGTCAATATGTCTACAGTGAGCCTCATACCTTGTCAGCATAATATCGACATCTCCTTCCATGTCAATTATTTACAAGTTTATTCTCTGCTAAAGCTCTTAAACTATTCACTGACATTCGTCAAGTATTTAATATATATTCACATATCTATATTTCCTCTGACCTCTCTATTAGGTCTATTAAGAGGAATAACTCTCATAGGGGTAGACTCGTTCTTCAGGCTACCTGAGGTCATAACACAGAAGATACAAATAGACAAACAGACAGACAGTCAGTCAGTCAGTCAGACAGAGAGAGATGAGAAGAGGAGTGCGAGGATGGAGCCTTGCGCACACACTCATCCTATCACCTGGGCAGTCCGTTTACTACTAAGGAGCTGACCGGTGTTTTAGGAGTTGTATACCCATCACGTGGTCATATTAGGCCCGATTTGCCTAATATGCCAAGTTTTCCTGATTTTCAATATTTACTCTAATTATTTTCTTATGAAATGATAAAGCTATCAATTTCGTTATGTATTAGTTATTTTTTTTTAAATTTGAATTACAACTAAAGGAGATATATGACCGAACCCAACCTACCTTACCTAACCTAACCTAACCTACCTTAACCTAACCTAAACAAACATAACTAAATCAATAATTTATGTTTTTAATATAATATAATAAAAATATTTAAACTAAACCAACTGGAAACAATTTATTAAAAATAAAGAAAAATCACTCGGCCTATAAGGCAAATCGGTCCTAGCATAGAAGGCCTAGAAGTGTGTTTTGGCTATTAGGTACGACATATATATATATGTCGTACCTAGTAGCCAGAACGCACTTCCCAGCCTACTATGCAAGGCCCGATTTGCCTAATAAGCCAAATTTTCCTGAATTAATATATTTTTTCGAATTTTTTTCTTATGAAATGATAACGCTACACATTTCATTATGTATGAGGTCAATTTTTTTTTATTGGAGTTAAAATTAACGTAGATATATGACCGAACCTAACCAACCCTACCTAACCTAACATAACCTATCTTTATAGGTTAGGTTAGGTTAGGTAGCCGAAAAAGTTAGGTTAGGTTAGGTAGTCGAAAAACAATTAATTCATGTAAACTTGGCTTATTAGGCAAATCGGGCCTTGCATAGTAGGCTGAGAAGTGCGTTCTGGCTACTAGGTACGACATATATATATACATATATATATGTACATATATATATATATATATATATATATATATATATATATATATATATATATATATATATATATATATATATATATATATGTATATATATATATATATATATATATTGTTGGGGTTTCACCTCTCTTCTCTCTAGTCTGGGGTGAGCAATAGTTATGCTCAAGGTAACTCACCGTAGCCCTGCGGGTCTTCACTCGATCCTCACGGCGCCACTGCACGCCAGGAGAGTCTCCCAGTCAATCTTAACGGCCTCTTATTAAGAAAGAGTGAGAACACGACTCGTTCACATCGACTGTCGTGTGCCCTCCCCAACAATAGGGCTCTACGGTTATCCACAAGATCGCCAACTGGTGTTTTAGGTGGCCAGTAACACCATCAGTGGACTGGTGTATTCAGTGGTAGCCTTGGCAAGGTCACACTCAAAGATCAGGAATCAGGCAGGTACTTATTGTTATCACTCTATGCTTACAGGTATAGTATAGCCACAAGATCAATGGAGGGGATGATATAAACACAAGGATAGTTTTGTATTTTACTTAAAATGTATGAAAGATGTCACAAAGGCCAAACAACAACAAATAAGTCAACTGATCCCGACGCGGCCGGAAGTTCCCACGGATAGTATGCGATCACTATGGTGGCAACACCTCCCCCTCCTCATCAAGTGTCAAGAACAGCTGACCGCCTGGCCCGCGCGCGGAAGCTCTTTGCTTGTTTTCAGATTCACGCGCGCTGTTTCCTTAAGTTCTCCAATATTACTATGAAATTCGCACACTCGATATTGGCTACAACAACACGTATCACTTGGTTTCACTGTACTCAGGCTCAGACAGTCTTTTCTACAATCAATGCTATAATGACTCACTGTAATGGCCTTACACTGTTATTCATCCAACAATATATTATGAAATATTAACACTGGAGTTTTCAGTACTTTCTCTCGTGGGCGATAACTCAATAATTCACTGTACTCACAAACGACTTATCACTGCATGAACATAGCATATATAATGTAGGCACATCAAATATCAATACAGTACATGGAAAATAAATGATTTCTGGGCACACAGCCTAACTTTCAACTACTGGCATAATATTATATATAATTTACCACTATATGTTCATATCAAAATCTATAGAAAGATATACACAACACAGTAAATTTATCACTTGTTCCTGGTGCCTGTACACACCAATAATCAACATGAATATTACAAGTACTCTTGATAGTACCGTCTAGCACACTAGTGCTTTACCGTGACATGGGTGAGACTTGCTCACGACATATAAAATCCTCAGGCTAGATAATATAGCCGAATAACATAGCTAACTAAAGGGGAATGGGGAGGGAACTAGAACCACCTACTTCACCCTATCCTCCGATGAGATTCGAGATGTAGCTCCTGGTCCTCGTGTCGGGAACGCCCCCACACTACACGTCGTCGTGTCCTACCGGAGCCTCTCGTCGTCCCACCGTTTAGCGCATCGTCTCCGTGCCTCCTCACTGCAGGTCCGTCCTCCTTCTTAACTTCTTGAAGGTTGGAGTCGGTCTCCTGGCCGTCGTCTTCTCCCAGCAACGGCTGTCGCCTACGTCTCAGCTACAGTCGTCCGGTTTCCCCAAATAGTCCTCTCTTCCTCAGCTACCCAGTGGCTCTGTCTGCCACTACGCTGTCACGAACTGGTGAACTGCCACAGACGTCACGTACGTCACTGCACGGCTTCACTGCTACTGGCACAGTACCTGACTGGAGCACTTGTTGCTCAAATAACCGTCAATTCCCTCTTCTGGTTCAACACATGAACTAGGGAAGACTTCTCAGAGTACTGGCGGACTTCAGGTGACGCGTAAATCCACGGGAGCGGGAACAACTGTCCACCTGACAGGACCAACCGTCGCACGTCCGACCTCTATGACGTGTCGTGTCTGACTGCTGGCGCCAGAGTGGCGCGCGGCCCGGACCCCCTTCCTTCGTGACGTCACTTTCGCTACGGGAAGTTTTCATTGGCTCCCGGTGCCACATTGCTGTCGGTGACCAATCCGGTGCCACTGACGTCACACGGTTTTGGCGGGAGATCAGGGAGGCCAGCGCCATCTTGGCTCCCTAAAGGGCCTAAACCACAGGCCAAAATATTACTATTTCACAAATTTCTCGGCTCTCCGAGAACACTCCACTCTCTCCCATATATCAAATTGTAGCCTGCAACGTAGAGAACGTTTGGGAAAAGTAGACATGACTCTTACTGCAGGCGTGGGAGAATTATAAGGGGGGGAACTCCGTCACATACCCCTCCCCTTAAAATAAGAGTCATGTCTGGTTAGTGGATGCGGGATATGGCGTCCGCTACTACGTCGTCCTTCCCCTTGATGTGCTTGACCTCGATCCTTGTCAGACTCTCAGTGCGGGTGAGACTGGTGCCGTCCGCCCTGGACCACTTACTTTCCTCCTCCGGGAGTTCTCGGTCCCTCGGTACACTCAGACCCGTCGTCCGCTGGGTTTCTCGGGTATCCGTTCCGTCCTGCTTGGCGGCTCTTCCTTCCACATTGAAGAAAGGTCTTAGGCGGTCTGCGTGACACACCTGTTTCTTTCGGGGTCCATCCGGCTTCCCAATCTCGTACGACACTGGACCCAACCGTCGCAGCACTCGGTATGGTCTCTTGAACCGCGACTTGGTCACTCTACCTTTACCTGGCAGCACAACTATTACTTGTGATCCGGCCTGAAAATCCCTCTGCGCAGCTCTCCTGTCGCACCACTCCGACATCTTACGTTGCGCCTTCTTCAGGAGTTTCCTAGCCAGTTTCTTCGCTCTAGTGAGACGTTCTTTGAACTTTTGGACATATTTATTCACCGTTCTCACGGTCGCTCCTGGTGTCCATCGTTCCTTCATCATGAATAGCATGGCATATATAATATAGATAAATGGAAAGTAAGCCTTCTCAGGACCCACACGTCCTCCTTCGGCCTTACTAACCAATTCGGGGAACTCCTCCTGCTGTAACTCTCCGAGACGAGCGCGGTTTACCCCTGGAGAACCGGTGAGTGTCACCTGCAACTCACCATTCGGGCTACCTTCGCCCTCCACTCGTTCTCTGGGTCCTACGCAGAGGTGATCTGTTCCCAGGCTGTCAATCGACTCCTCAGCCCCATCAGATCCACAACCTCTTGGTTCTTCGCGTTGTCTCGGTGTCACAGTACAAACTGGGATCGCCACCGGTGCGATTCCCTTCTCGTCCCCACAGGCGTTCAACTCCCCGCCTGTCTCCTTGTACTGTTCTATGCACTCTTCGCCCTTCACGAGATGCGGGAGGACGTATCCTCCACATGCGTCATTCCCCAAGATGACCTGTGCCTCCATCTTGGGCATTGATGTACAGACTCCCACCACTAGGGTTTGGCAGCCATAATCGGAATTTAAAGTTACCTGGTGTAGGGGCATCCTCACTGGGCCTCCCACAGTGGCCACCCATGCCACCCCCACACTGGTACTTTCGTAACCCTCGGGGAAAAGGGTTTCACTTACCAGGGTAAAGTCAGCCCCGGTGTCTCTTAGCATCTTCACTGGGATGGGGTCTGCGACCCCCATCCTTACGGTTCCTTGACACATGAATGGGTGAACTTTCTTCTTCCCATTCAGCACGGGTTCATCCCGCACTCCCTCGGCCCTCTGGTCCTCGAACATCACTAAAGCAACGTGTCCCCGCTGCTTAGGGCGTCTGCATTCCCGCGCGACGTGTCCGATTATTCCGCAGTTGTAGCAGCGGCCCCTCGGTGGAGACCATCCGCCACCGCTCGCCTTAGCACTGCCTCCAGAGACCGTCACACTCTGTGTCCTTCTCGCCTCACTTGTCGTTTCCTTCGTTGCAGTAACAACTTCCGAGCTCTCATCTTGGCTCTCCTCTATCGGTTCCACAACATCTTTTGTTCCTCTGTCGTACCATCTCGAGCGGTGGGACCTGGGAGAACTCGCTCCTGTCCTCCATCCATTCGTCCTCCTATAATTCCTACTGCCTCCGGAGTACGCGGGTGATCGATGCTGTCCCTCTCGGCTTGGGCGTAGTACTTCCTCTAACATGTCGGCTCGGTCGGCTGCGGCCCTTAGGTTCTTTATGTCCGCCTCCTTTATCCTCAGCCTGATCTCAGGAGAGAGCACGGACATAAACTTTTCCATGGCCACTAGTTCCTTGATCTCTTCGGCCGACCTCGCTTCCTCGGAGTCCAGCCACTTAAGGAGCTTTCTTTCTATGTGCCTCGCCGTCTCCGCATACGATTTTCCTGGTGACCGGGTACATTCTCTAAACCTCTTTCTGTAACACTCTGGCGTGAGCTTAAAGGAACGGAGCACAGCTCGTTTTACCACATCGTAGTTAGTGCATTCCTGGAAGTCGAGCATAGTGAAGGCTTCACGAGCTTCACCTGTGAGCCTCCCTTGGACCAACTCCGCCCACTCCGCCCTCGGCCACCTCTTCATAACAGCAACTCTCTCAAAGTGATCGAAGAAACTTTCGGCTTCACTAGGTACATAGACCGGCAGGTCTCGTTCCCTCACTCGTCGGTCTTCCTGTGGCGGGGCAGGGGCACCTAGTCCCAGTTCAATTCGCTTCAGCTCTACTTCCTTTTTGGCTTCTATTTCCATTTGTCTCAGCCTAACTTCTTGCTCGTGTTCTTCCTGGCGTAGCTGTGCTTCTCGCTCTTGCTCTTCCCGGCGTAGCTGTACTTCTAGCTCCTCACGCCTT
This sequence comes from Procambarus clarkii, assembly GCF_040958095.1. Taxonomy (NCBI): domain Eukaryota; kingdom Metazoa; phylum Arthropoda; class Malacostraca; order Decapoda; family Cambaridae; genus Procambarus; species Procambarus clarkii. The sequence continues at coordinate 10,409,074 of NC_091162.1, forward strand.
AGCTGCGCTTCTGCTTCTCGCTTTTCTCTGCGCTGCTGTGCTTCTTGCTCTTCTTTACGCTGTTCTGCTTCTCGCTCTTCCTTGCGCTGCTGCGCTTCTGCTTCTCGCTTTTCTCTGCGCTGCTGTGCTTCTTGCTCTTCTTTACGCTGCTGTGCTTCTCGCTCTTCCTTGCGCTGCGCTTCTGCTTCTCGCTTTTCTCTGCGCTGCTGTGCTTCTCGCTCTTCTTTGCGCTGCTGTGCTTCCTCTCTCCTCAGCTGCGCTTCTCGCTCTTCTCTGCGCTGCTGTGCTTCTAGCTGCAGCTTCATTATTTCCAGCTTTATGCTGTGCCTGCTGCCGCTGGATCCCCTGCTGCTTCCACCAATACTCAGGCGCTCACCCACACTGGCAGGTGTTTGGGGCCGTTCCTCCCCCAAAGCTTCCTCTCGAGCCCTGAGCTGAGTCATTATCTCTATTCTTTTTTCTGCCACTCTGGCAGATTTCAGCTTTATTCCGAAATGATTCGCTTTGCCTGTAACTGTGCCTTGGTGCACTCTTCCAGCACCTGTTCATCTCTAGGGTCAATAAACCTGGTTACTTTATCATCCTCCATCTTGTGCTACGAGTGATAACCTGCGCCCGATCTCTAACACCACTGCCAAGTACCACCACTGCAACCTTTACTTCGATCGAAATCCTGGCAAGGTCGCCAATGTTGGGGTTTCACCTCTCTTCTCTCTAGTCTGGGGTGAGCAATAGTTATGCTCAAGGTAACTCACCGTAGCCCTGCGGGTCTTCACTCGATCCTCACGGCGCCACTGCACGCCAGGAGAGTCTCCCAGTCAATCTTAACGGCCTCTTATTAAGAAAGAGTGAGAACACGACTCGTTCACATCGACTGTCGTGTGCCCTCCCCAACAATAGGGCTCTACGGTTATCCACAAGATCGCCAACTGGTGTTTTAGGTGGCCAGTAACACCATCAGTGGACTGGTGTATTCAGTGGTAGCCTTGGCAAGGTCACACTCAAAGATCAGGAATCAGGCAGGTACTTATTGTTATCACTCTATGCTTACAGGTATAGTATAGCCACAAGATCAATGGAGGGGATGATATAAACACAAGGATAGTTTTGTATTTTACTTAAAATGTATGAAAGATGTCACAAAGGCCAAACAACAACAAATAAGTCAACTGATCCCGACGCGGCCGGAAGTTCCCACGGATAGTATGCGATCACTATGGTGGCAACACCTCCCCCTCCTATAATAATAATAATAATAATAATAATAATAATAATAATTTTTATTTAGGCAAAGGTACATACATAAAGAGATTTTACAAAGTTTGTTGGCTTTATAGATAAGAGCTAGTACATACAATGCCTAAAGCCACTATTACGCAAAGCGTTTCGGGCAGGAAAAAACACTACTGACTAAAGCTTAAAACTAATGGGTAAAAAGAAAAAAATGCATTGAGTACAAATAAAAATAGAGGTAAAAGAGGGGGGAACATTGTTGAAAAAACAGCACAAATACAATTACAAATTATTACAGAAAATTACATTAAAACAGCGTTGAATTGTAAAACAAAAAAAAAACAAGAAACATACATGGGTTGACAATAGAGAGGTAAGGTAGGTTACAGGGAATTTATTAGGTATAGCTTCGTTTTTAACTTAAACTGGTTGAGAGAGGTACTGTCTTTAACATGGTTGGGAAGGTCATTCCACATCCTGGGCCCCTTGATTTGTAGAGCATTTCTGGTTTGATTAAGTCGTACTCTAGGAATATCAAAACTGTATTTATTTCTGGTGTGGTGCTCATGGGTTCTGTTACAACCTTCTATGAAGCTTTTGAGATCAGGATTGGCATTACAATTTAGCGTTTTGTATATGTATAGTACACATGAGAGAATGTGCAGTGACTTAATGTCTAACATATTCAGGGATTTGAATAGGGGTACCGAGTGATGTCTGGGGCCAGAATTGGATATTGTCCTAATAGCAGCTTTGTGTTGAGTAAATAGAGGACGTAAGTGATTTTGGGTAGTAGAGCCCCAAGCACAAATACCATAGTTGAGATATGGATAGATAAGGGAGTAATAGAGAGTCACCAGGGCAGGGCGTGGTACATAATATCTGATCTTAGAAAGAATGCCCACAGTTTTTGAAACTTTTTTTGATATGTTTAGAATGTGTCCCTGGAAATTCAGCTTGTGGTCAATGAGAATGCCAAGGAATTTGCCATCTAATTTGTTACAAATTTGGGTATTGTTTATTTTGAGATTTATTTGATTAGAGGATTTATTGCCAAACAGAATATAGAAAGTTTTGTCAATGTTAAGGGTGAGTTTGTTGGCAGTTAGCCACAGATGGACTTTATTTAGCTCAGTATTTACTGTGGCATTTAGAGCAAGGGGATCAGGACTGGAGTAAATGAAGGTTGTGTCGTCAGCAAATAGGATTGGTTTGAGGTGTTGGGAGGCATTTGGAAGGTCATTAATGTAGATGAGAAAGAGGAGAGGGCCAAGTATGCTGCCCTGGGGAACACCAATGTTGATGGGTAGGGTGGGCGAAATTGTATTATTCACAGAAACACATTGGAGCCTGTCAGTAAGGTAGGATTTGAGGTATTGTAGGGAGTGTCCTCTGACACCATAATGATGTAATTTAAGAAGAAGGTTTTGGTGGTTGACAGTATCGAAAGCTTTACGCAGGTCCACAAATAACCCAACAGGGAACTCATTTTTATCAAGAGCTGTATGAATCGAGTTAAGCATACTAATAAGTGCATCGTTAGTGCTTTTTTTGGGCCTGAAGCCATATTGGCAAGGGCTAAGTATATTGAGTTTGGCTAGATATGAGTAAAGCTGCTTATAGATTAGTTTTTCAAAAATTTTTGACAAGTTTGGCAGGATTGATATAGGTCTGTAGTTGTTAACATCTGTGAGATCACCACATTTGTGGACAGGCGTTACTCTCGCTTTCTTTAGAATATCTGGAAAGGTTTGGAGTTCAAGTGACTTGTTGAAGAGCAAAGCAATAGCAGGGGCTAAAGATCTGGAGGCTTTTTTGTAGATTAAAGTTGGTATCTCCTCAAGGGCACCAGACTTGGTTTTAAGGGAAAGGATTATCTCATTGACGTCAATGGAATTAATAGGCTTTAGGTACAGAGACTGGGGATAGTTCCCTGTAAGATAGTCCTTAATGTCAGTACTGGAAGATGGAATATCATTAGCAAGGGATGAACCAATGGAAGAGAAGAACCTATTGAACTCAATAGCAGAATCAGAGGCTGAAAGCTGACCAACGTTATTAGACAGGAGAGTCGGTTTGTTATTTATAGACTTTTTTGACCCCAATATTTGTGAAATTGTTCTCCATGTTTGTTTAATGTTGCTCTTTATTTGGGTAAATTTATCTTCGTAGTATTTAGTTTTGGCTCGTCTAATTATCTTAGATAGCAATAATGAGTAATTCTTTGAGAATTCTTTGGAGACAATCCCTAACCTATACTTTTTCTCAAGGTCATGTTTTTTATTAATAGATTTAAGTATTCCCTTTGTAAGCCAGGGATTGTTAAGCCTTTTGGTTGTGACTTGTTTTGTAAGCATAGGACAGTGGGTATTATAAAGGCTAAGAGTTATTTGAAGAAAAGATTGAACTGCTAGGTTGATGTCCTCTATGTTACCTAACTCGGACTCCCAGTTGACATTATCAGTAGCAGTTATAAAATTGTCTATAGCAGTTTCATTGAGTAGTCTAAAACGTATCTCTCTTGACTCAAGAGGTGGTTTGCTAATGTTAGTTAAGAGAAATGTGGGGTAATGGTCTGTAGTGCTATCGGTGATTATACCTGAAGTAAGCGGTGAGGTTATATTTGTCCAGATGTGATCAAGAGTCGTGGCAGTGCTATCAGTGATTCTAGTAGGTCTAGTGATTAAGGGTATGAGGAAGCAGGAATTCATACAGTTGAGGAAGCTAACAGCAGTAGGGTGTTCTGGCTCGCAGAGGTCAATATTAAAGTCCCCTGCGATAATTAGGTGGTTTTTGTTCAGTCTGTTATCAAGTATTAGATTTCTAAGGTTTGAGTTGAATTCGGACACATCAGTGTTAGGAATTCTATAAACTGCACCCACAGACAGGATAGACTCGGCACCCTTGACTCTGAAGCTGGCGAAGATATACTCCCCATAGCAGTCTCTAGTTCTAATTTCTTTTAAGCATGTTAGTTCTTGGTGGTAGTAAAGAGCAGTGCCACCACCTCTCTGAAGTTGACGACAGTTGTGGATTGCTGAGTAGTTAGGCATGTTAAAGAGTTGAGTAGTATCATCTTTCAACCATGTTTCAGTAAGTATAATAAAAGAGAAATTGTTGTCAATAGCTTCAATCAAGGCACTAACATCATCGAAGTGTTTGCCTAGGGATCTAACGTTCAAATTGATTACAGAGATATTGTGACTATGAGTTAATACATTGTTTACATCATGTGCTGCAAAATATCTGCAATTTAGATCATTAAAGTGATTATTGTCATAGATAGTGGATAAGAGGTTAAGTTCTGGGTCTATACTTGACTGCATAAAAAAAGCTGATTGCCGGAAAAACAAGAAAAACAAAAAGAAATAAATGTACACAATACTGTACCAAACAAACACAAAAGGGGCTTACAGGGGTACAATGGAGTAAGGGAGTATGGCTAGGCTAGGAAACCTAGGTAATGAATGAGATTAAAGAAAAAAACATATAAACATGGACTATACAAAACACAAGATATAGATTATACAAAACAAAAATATAAACAAGACTAAGCAATACCAAAAAAAATTGAGCAAAAATGAAAAATGAGGTAGATTGCTTACAGGTACTCTCAGGTACACTGTAAGTAACAATAGACAGAAAATATATATCAATATAGAAAAGAATGTCACAATACAATAAGATAAGCAATTACATGAACAGATGAAAAACAAATCTGCTGTAAAATAGGAAGTAATTATAGCAAAACACAATATAATAATATAACAATACAATAAGAGCTTACAAAGTATTGAGTCTGCTAAATTAGAGAAGTGTCAAGATCAAGTGTCCTCATCAAGTGTCAAGAACAGCTGACCGCCTGGCCCGCGCGCGGAAGCTCTTTGCTTGTTTTCAGATTCACGCGCGCTGTTTCCTTAAGTTCTCCAATATTACTATGAAATTCGCACACTCGATATTGGCTACAACAACACGTATCACTTGGTTTCACTGTACTCAGGCTCAAACAGTCTTTTCTACAATCAATGCTATAATGACTCACTGTAATGGCCTTACACTGTTATTCATCCAACAATATATTATGAAATATTAACACTGGAGTTTTCAGTACTTTCTCTCGTGGGCGATAACTCAATAATTCACTGTACTCACAAACGACTTATCACTGCATGAACATAGCATATATAATGCAGGCACATCAAATATCAATACAGTACATGGAAAATAAATGATTTCTGGGCACACAGCCTAACTTTCAACTACTGGCATAATATTATATATAATTTACCACTATATGTTCATATCAAAATCTATAGAAAGATATACACAACACAGTAAATTTATCACTTGTTCCTGGTGCCTGTACACACCAATAATCAACATGAATATTACAAGTACTCTTGATAGTACCGTCTGGCACACTAGTGCTTTACCGTGACATGGGTGAGACTTGCTCACGACATATAAAATCCTCAGGCTAGATAATATAGCCGAATAACATAGCTAACTAAAGGGGAATGGGGAGGGAACTAGAACCACCTACTTCACCCTATCCTCCGATGAGATTCGAGATGTAGCTCCTGGTCCTCGTGTCGGGAACGCCCCCACACTACACGTCGTCGTGTCCTACCGGAGCCTCTCGTCGTCCCACCGTTTAGCGCGTCGTCTCCGTGCCTCCTCACTGCAGGTCCATCCTCCTTCTTAACTTCTTGAAGGTTGGAGTCGGTCTCCTGGCCGTCGTCTTCTCCCAGCAACGGCTGTCGCCTACGTCTCAGCTACAGTCGTCCGGTTTCCTTGTAACAAACTAGGCTGTTGTAAGAATTATCCAGAGTGGTTTATCGACAAAAGAGAATGGGAAGCTGAGCCGCATGGTGACCTGACCCCCAGGGGAATTCGCGGTGGAAATAACCGACGCTTTGTTCATATCTGCGTATAATGAATCATCCTATAGTATTCAGGAATTTAGAGAAAATTAGCCTTTATTCATTTTGCATTAAAATTGTATTGTATAATAGTACTGGACACAATATCAAGAGTATTCTAATTATTGAGTTTAAGTCACCATCAGTGACGTCACGAATCAGATCTAACTTTTAAAGCGGAGTGACCGGCGGTCATAGGTCATCAGGGGTTGACAGGTCTACTATTTCTCAAAGTTTTAATAACCATCTTTGTGATCGGGAACAGCTCTGCCGTTAGAGGCTTGTGTAATTTAATTCAGTAAAATAATTCAACCAGTCTGGATCAATTAAGTACAACAGAGGTTAATTGTTATAACTTAAATCTGGCTAGTAACTTGGTAGAACTTTGACTGACTAGGCGGAAGGATACAAGGTTCTAGTCTGGGCTAGGCCAGACGAGGACAAATCAGTGTGGTCACGGAAGCAGCTAGGAGAGGTCAAACATCTTACCTCTCCCCAAGAACAGGCCCAACACCTAGAACTGTGGTCGTCCAAGGTATAGTTGCTATTGTTAAGTATAGAAATAGTCTCATTTGCCACTCAGGTCAAGTAGGGAGTGTTAAATTGATAGGGAGTGAACATATTTAGATTTTGTTTTAGTTTTCGTTTAATAAATTAAATTTGTTATTAATTTGCATTTTATTGTTTCCATGTGTTTTGTGTGTATACTTGTCCTGGTCACGTGGTCCACACGAGGCAGAGTTGCATTGGGCGCCGATTCTAACATCGAATCGGAATTATCATTACCGTGTAATTTATTCCACACTCAAGGTCATCGTTTATAGTGGGGATCAAGCCCCTAGGTTGATTAATTAGCGTGATCGATCCAGACCTCGATCATTGCTCTTGTATTACTGGTCTGGTGGTGGCAGCAGAGGTGACTCTAGGGTTTTGTTCAGAGCTTAGGTCACGTCATACTGGGTGTAGAATCCTAAGTCGGTCAATCGTCTTAGGACCACGTGGCGTGGAGTTGGCTTTGGTAAAAGTTTTGGAGTCCCTTGGTTTAGAAATAAAAGTAAGAATACGGGTAGAGGGAGTAGAAAGAAGGAAGTAAAGAGAGAGAGGAACCCGAACCCGTGTTACAATGGTGCACAGCGGTGGTTTCAACAATTTTGTTTGAAATTGTTGAAAGGCTCACGCGTCTAGCCGTTCGAACACGTGCGCGGATGCTAAGGAGACAGCCGCGGGCCCGGATTAGCAGTGCGCCCCACAAGTGCGTTTGAGTGGGGATTGGCGAATCTTGAGTCATGCGGGCTGATATGATTAAGGTTTAGTTAGTAAGATTAGGCTGTTAAAATAGATTTATTGAAAAGGAGACCGCTCCGAGTTGATTGGACTGGGTACCATACTCGACCCATTGCAATTAATTCAGAGGTGTTGGGAGCCGCCATACTCTCAACAGCAGTTCCTTGAGGGCTGTCGGGGGCGGATATATCTGTGGGACGCCAGTAGATAGTCCGAGGGCGTTATTAGACGACCCAAAACGCTAAGGAAAAACGTAATCCGTGAAGGGCGTTGCGGCCTCCGAGGGACGGACTAGTAAACTACCTAGCAGCGATTCAACAACTAAGTGATCGCACACTTAGTGGAGGTTGAGTCGTCCCTAGTCATAATTGTTGCTGAAAGCTGCGTGTCGCTCTGTTGGAACCTAGAGGGTGTGGCCCCTAGGCTAGGTGTGGTACGGCGAGCCGGTAGGAACAATTATAGGATTAAGTCGAGTGCATTTTTTTTAATTAAGTATACTTAAATTTATAAAGTAATTTCCGTTTATTTGCGTTGTTCTAGATTAATTTTTTTCCCCTAAATTCAATCCCCGGTTAAAATTTTTTCAAAGGGTTTAGCATTTTCTTGCATATTAGGCTAAGTGCGTACGTTAAGTTTTGTTATTCCCTGTTCTGTTAGTCTAAGTCAGAGGCGTTGTTAATCCTCTGGACTTAGGGCTATATGTCGGTCACGATAGATAAGTGAAGGAGTTTAAGGGATAATAAGTTGCGTGTAAATGCTTAATAGAGTCCGTGGTATATTTCTAAGTATTTTGGGATAAGTTTTCGGCTAAGTCGATGTCGGAAACTCGTTAACTAATTAATTTGTATTCGTGGGTCACGTGTATGATCTGGGCGTCATTAGGATTCTCCAGTCGATGCGAGTGATATTTTCTAGTTTTTACCAGTAAGACGGTAGAATTGTGTTTGTAGACTTAGAATTCTGTTTTCAGTAGAAACGTAGGTGGAAAATTTTCTAAGTCCAGCTTGGGCTAGAATCTGACTTTTTGGCGAAAAATTCGAATTTTCATGTTTTGTGTATATCCTAGGGTCAGTATTACTCTCTAGTGCGCGAAAGGGACGTAATTCTGTTCGTAAAACATTAAACAGTGATATTTACATTTTTGCCGAATTTAGTTAATTTTCGAGAAAATCGTGTCGTAATTTTGTCAGAGTCCATTTGAGGTGAAAATCTCGGATTTTGACGAAAAATCGAATTAGTGAGTGTTGAAACCGCCCGATGTGTCAGTATTGTTCTGCATACAACGTCAGTAGTAAATAATAACGTATTTATATCTGGGAACGAGAAACCCAAATTTTTGTGAATTAAAGGAGTTTTGTGATATTTGGGGTGATAGAAATTTTTTCCCTCGGAGTCAGAAAAATTGGCAGAGTCCAGCAATTGAGTAAAAACGCAGTTTTTGAGTAAAATTCAATTTTTAGTAAGCATTTATAGGTCCTGGGTGTCTATATTAATCGCTAGAGCGGTTTATTAACGTAAAACTAGTTATTTTCCTTCAGAACAACAATTTTGATTTTTCAGCGTTTAAGCGAAAAAGCGCGGGACTTAGTTTTTTTCAGCGCAGCTGGTCCCGCTCCATCAGTCATCAGTGGCCACGCTGCTCACTTCAAGCGCGTTTAGTATTCAAGTACAGTAAATATTCTTTATTAATCCATCACGAGTGCTGCGCGTTAGTTGCGTTATCATTTAATTCGTTTTATATAAATTAGATTCTTTAATTTTTTTTAACGTAAAGGACTTAGGTTTCAGCAATAGAACGGCGGGATATTTCACGGTCAGACACGAGTGCGGGGCAGACACTCATTCATTGGATTCACTTCAGCGATTCTCTCGATAAATCGTTGTATTTCCTATTTTGGGGATTTAGTAGTTGTTTCTTGGAAAAGAGTTGTGATTTTTTTTTTTATTTGTATAAGATCACGGTTGTAGTGAGTCCGGGTCGAGGGTGTACTAAAGGGTAGTTTAGAAGACGTGGCACACCAGGAATCACAGAAAATGTTTAACCCAGATAATGACCAGTCAGTGGGGACCAGTGGGAGTGGAAGTGGAAGTGTAGAGGACAGCACCTCTTCCGACACCACTGGGGACCACCTAGGTACACCTCATCCGTCACTACAACAACCCCAACCCCATCCTCAATTCCCATACCAACCCCATCCTCAATTCCCATACCAACCCCATCCTCAGTTCCCATACCAACCCTTCCCCCAACCCCAGGCCACTCCATACCCATTCCAACCCCAGGCCACCCCATACCCATACCAACCCCAGGCCACCCCATACCCATACCAACCCCAGGCCACCCCATACCCATACCAACCCCAGGCCACCCCATACCCATACCAACCCCAGGCCACCCCATACCCATACCCATTCCAACCCCAGGCCACCCCATACCCACCCCAACCCCAATCCACACCCCAGCCTGAGGTCACCCACACCATACCTCAACCCCAACCTCCATCCACACCCCAACCCCAGGCCACCCACACCATACCTCAACCCCAACCTCAATCCACACCCCAACCCGAGGCCACCCACACCATACCTCAACCCCAACCTCCATCCACACCCCAACCCCAGGCCACCCACACCATACCTCAACCCCAACCCCAGGCCGCCACAGCCTTAGACAGGCAGATGAGCACGGAGACGCCGGGCACTCAGTTGTCGCCATACGTAGAGGCGTTAAGTAAAGGCGAGGGAGCCAAGCCGAGGAACTGTGGCGCGGGTTCATCAGGCGGGAAGCAGCCCTCAGCTGCAAGTCCGAGCCACCCTGCGCGGGGTAACAACAGAGATCCGCGGAGGTGTTACTCCTGCTGGAAGCGCGGGCATATACAGAGGGATTGCGAAGTCACTCCTACGAAAGCATGAAAGCAGGCTCCTAGTGATGGCAGGCCTACTTTTGAGGTGAAAGTGGAAGGTGTGAGATTGACAGCTTTTGTTGATACAGGAAGCCAGGCAACGGTAATTAAAAAGTCAGCCTTCAGCAATTTTAAGTATGCACGTCTTCAACGTTGCGCAAAGACATTAACAGCAGTCAATGGGGAAAAGATTGAGATCGTAGGTCAAGGTACAGTTAATTTTGAGATTGATGGGGCATTGCAGCCTCACACATGTACGATCGTAGAGAACCTTGATTTTCCTGGTCACATCTTAATGGGAACTGATTTTCTGTCACGATTTAATTATTCATTGTCTGCTCAAAAAGGGGCTAGGAACTGCAGGTTGCAGTTGGGACAGACTTCCTACCCAGTGGAGATGATCGACCATCCCCCAGTTGTAGCTTCAATTAAGAGGAAGCTGAAATATAATGCGCACTATCCAAAATTGATTTTTAAGTCTCTTCCAGACACAGTTAAGAGGTCATGCGCCTTGCATGCATTGACCAAACAGAGTTGCCCACCACATTCTGTTAAATTTATTAAAGTAGCCGTGGGACGTCACGTACAACCAGGTACCACCCTTCAGGTGGCTGGGAGATGTGATAGTTTATTAATTCCTCATCACTTAGTTGTAGTGCTCGATAAAGGTGCACTCATTCCAGTTGTCAATCTTTCACATAAGACTTTTCGCTTCAGGGCAGGTGATAGGGTATCTCAGGGAACCATGGTGGAGGACACAGAAATCTTTCACCATGAGTCAGCTGAGACGCCAGCCGTCACTGCACAATGTAGTGCACTGAATATGTTGAATACTAAAACACCATCCAAAGTACAATACGAGACGAGAAATGTTGCACAGAATGTTGAGGAAGTGGAAAAATTAATTTCAGCACTTGATTTGCAACATGTTGCACAGGCAGATAGGAAGGCACTGAGAGGAGTTTTACGAAAATTCCCGAAATTGTTTGCGACAGAGGATGACCAGATTGGTCTCCTTGATAAGATCGAGCACACCATTCCAACTGGTGACCATTTGCCTGTGTACACAAGACAGTGGAGGTTGCCGGAACAGGCAAAGAACATTATCAGGGAGGAGTGCCAGAAAATGTTGAGACAGGGCGTAATAGAGCCTAGTACGTCACCATGGCTCTCTCCTGTTGTGCTAGTTCGGAAACCGGACGGTAGTTATCGTTTCTGTGTTGACTACCGGAAGGTGAACGAACTAACTAAGGGTGATGTGTATCCGTTGCCCCGAATACAGGAGATAATAGATCAATTTGGTGCTGCTAAGTATTTCTCAACTCTTGACGCAAAATCGGCGTATTGGGCGATTCCGGTGGCAGAACAAGATAGGGAAAAAACAGCATTCTCGGATGGTAGGCACACTTATCAATTCCGTAGGATGCCGTTTGGTTTGAAGACAGCGCCTTCGTCGTTTCAGAGGGCCATCAACTTCATTCTTAGTCCGGTACTGGGTAGGCATTCTTTAGCGTACCTGGATGATGTTGTGATATATTCCAGGACGTTTGAGGAACACCTACAGGACTTGACTGAGACTTTGAAGTTGTTAGATCAGGCAGGTTTCAGGCTGAATGTTCAGAAGTGCACCCTGGCGGCTCAGAAATTCAAATTTCTGGGGTTCCAGGTGTGCCCGGACGGTATCCGACCTGACCCAGATTCTTGCCGCGCCATTGCTGACATGCCTACTCCAAGGACAGCAAAGGACGTGCGTAGGTTTTTGGGGGCGGCCGGATATTTTCGTCGTCATATTGAAGGTTTCGCTGGCATTTCAGCACCCCTGACTGATCTGACAAAGAAAAATGCGAAGTTTGTGTGGAAATCAGAACATGACGAGGCCTATCGCAAACTGAAAGACCAACTGATCACGACACCGGTATTGGCTATTCCTGATTTTGGGAAAGAGTGGGAAGTGCACACTGACGCCAGCGGTATTGCTATTGGCGGGTGCTTAATTCAGCGAGATGCGGATAATTTACCCCATCCAGTAGCCTATTTCAGTAGGAAGGTCAAAGGACCTGAAGTTCGTTATTCAGCTACGGATCGGGAGGCACTGGCAGTAGTAGAATCAGTTAGGTATTTCGAGCCTTACCTATTTCAGCGGCATTTTGTAATCTACACAGACCATCGAGCATTAACACACATATTTAAGAAGCGAACAAAATGCCCACGAATGTCACGCTGGTCTCACGAACTTTCGGCCCACTCATTCCAGATTTTGTACAAGCCTGGTCCAGCCCATGTTGTGCCAGATACGCTAAGTAGAAATATAGCGGCAATGCAGATTAATGAAAACATTGAAACCATTCCATCAGATAAAATGAGAAAATACCAGATGAGCGAGCCTAGATGGAAAGAAATTATTGAGTATTTAGAGGGAGGAAAATACCCGAAAAAGAAAAAGAACTTACCTATACATGATTTTGAGATGAAACAGGGCGTCCTGTATTATGTTAATAGCCAGAATGATAGGGCAGTATTTCAGCTAGTTATTCCGGACGCGTTGCGGTCATCAGCGTTAAAGCTTGCGCATGCTTCAAAAATTGCAGGGCATCCGGGGATCTTTAAAACCCACTTAAAAGCAAAGTCTCTATTTTATTTTCCGGGATTACTTTCTGAGGTAATCAATTTCGTGAAGTCGTGCCCTCGTTGCCAGAGGAGGAAAGGTACCCTTAAGGTACAAGCCCCACTTCAGGAATTTCCTGAAATTCGTGAACCGTTAGATCGTGTGGGGGCCGATCTGATTGATTTACACCACAGTCATTCAGGTAACAGATATGTGTTGGTGCTAGTTGACCATCTGTCTAGATACACTACACTAGTTGCATTACCTCAGAAGGATTCTCGTACGGTTGCAGATGCATTCTTGCGTAGGTTCGTTACTGTATTCGGACCTCCTAAAGTTTTAGTCTCTGACCGGGGTCAAGAATTCAATGGGAATATATTTAGAGAAGTTTGTAAGATTTTAGAGACAACTTCGGCTTTTACAACGGCCTACCACCCACAAGCAAACGGAATGACGGAACGGACTAATCGTTCAGTCAAGGATATGCTTGCAATCCTTGCTGAACATGATGCAAGCACCTGGGATGAACACCTACCCTATGTTCAGTTCGCCTTGAATACTGCCATCCACCAATCAATTAACACCCAACCACTTCATTTGTTTACTGGTAATTCATGCAATTTCCCGTCAGGTCTGCTTAACAGACATAATGTTGCATACGGGGAGGACTATCCTTCAGAGGTTCTTGGTAAAATGAGAAATGCATGGAATATTGCAGCTGAAGCGTCCAAGAAGGCACGGACTCGGTATGCTCATTTTTATGACAAGAAAGTGCGCCCTCTTGAGTTGAAGGAAGGAAGCCTCGTATTGAGAGTGAATGAGGCTGCGCCCGCCAATCAGAGCAGGAAACTAGCTCCGAGGTGGCGAGGACCATATAGAGTAATTAAAAGGGCGGGGCCGGTTAATCTTGTTATAAAAGGAGTGTTCGAGGACCAGGTGGAAAGGACAATTCACGTAAATAAATTGAAACATTATCATGCTAGAGAGGAATTAGAACTGCCTTCAGCGGGTCTAGTTCCTGACTCAGCAGTGCTGACTCATGGCTTCACCGACGAGTCAGAAGATGAGGATGACCCTCTGTCATCGCTCATCAGTAGTCAGGTGCAGTCTCGCCACCCTATGGTGACGAGATCTCGCGCTATACAGTAAAGTAACTTCCCTAGTTAGTATAATTTAGTGTTCATTAGATTTTCCTGTAAAGGCAATGAGATGTACTATGTCTATACTTAACTCAGGTAGCAACTTTTACCGTGCTCTGGGGTTCCACCTCCACCAAACCCAGAGTATATCTATGCTTCCGCTGTGTTGTGTCTGTCTGTTCCCAGGTCTGATTGGTACACCGACCCAGTTGTTCCAGCCACACGTGAACCCTTGTCTGTAAAGACCGAGGGGGGAGGCACGTTACACAAAGCCCTCCCCCCACCAGACCCAGTAACCCATACATCAGTTACTTTGGGGATGAGTGACTGTCCAAGAGTCACCCGGCTGACGCCTCACGTCACTAACGAGGTTGTCAGGGCCAGCGAGCTGTCCACATTATAGCAGTCACCGGAGGTGCCATACAACGCCGGGGTAGCTGTCTCGAGATCACCACTACCCACCTGCGGCGTCATCAAGACTGCAGCCATTCCAGCAGTGTTGGAGGAGAGGTCAGGAAATGGAAAGCACGTAGCAGTACTCAAGAATTTCGCCGGAAGATTAATGATTACGTCATCTGAAGTAACAAGAAAGCAGAAGTAAGGCGGTCACAGGTGGAAGGCACGGTTTCCCTACAGAGTACCGGGACTCGCCAATAGAAGGTCGCAAAATTGTCTCCTTTGGCCTAAAGTCGGCGGTACGAGGGTATACACAGTTGGTGTTTACGGCCTAGTAACCTGGTGACATCAAGAAACGCCTGAGATGACGTGAGCAATGATGGAAGACGAGATTCACCTGTTCTGCAAACAAGCAACCCGCCTCTACGACCTTCTGACACCACTCCTGCTAAGAGACACCGTTGGTACATCCAGTTCTGCTCTGCTGTGGTCATCTGCGACGACAAGTTTAACATCAAGACTGCCGTGTGAACTGTGATTGATACGAAGGCGTGTGGACTGTCGAGAGCAAGATTAATGGCCGAAGTAACAGTATTCTACAGCTGTCACTTGGTACTCCGCTCTACTACACTCTGTCGTCATTCAGGAGTACTGGATGGGAGTACAAGAGGACCAGGTATTGATGTCTACACATGAGAAGAAGCAAGATCGACACCGTCATCGTCAGCGACTACATTCAGCATCCAGCAGCATCGATTTTTTTTTTCGTTTACTCAATATGAACAATTGATACAAACAACAAAGTTGGCTCTGAACATCTGTGTAAAGAACATCTGGACACTTTTGTTTAAATGTTGAAAAACAGATTTAGAATCAATACTTTTTAAATGTTGAAAAACAGATTTAAAATAATTCTGGTATATATGAAAATTTTACGCTATAAATTGGTCAGTAATCAAAATCGAAGCCCCTGTGTAATTGTCTCAGCCCAGAACAAACGGTTATGGAAAATTATGTTGTGCTATTTTTTTCAGAATGTTTGAACACAGGAGAGGCGGACCAATATAAACATTGACACTTCTAGTGAGTGAGAACACTTGGCTGTGCAGTCAGCTGAAACCTGTGATATAGTATAGGAATTTTTTTTTATATTTTTAGATACATGTAATAAACGTTAGGTGTGTTCCTTAGCATGTCAAGGTTGACATTGATGGGGAGTGGATAGTACACGGATGAGTACTTGATAGTTCCGTAGTACGCTCCCGGATGACTGAAAGTTCAGTCTGATGATATAACGTTAATGTTTATGTTTGAGCACGGTGTGGCCGGCTCTAGAGGACACATGGACTTGGCTAGTGAAGAGCCAAGAGAGTTTAATAGCTAGTTTTTGATGGTAGAGTAGGGACATGTTATTTAGCTATGTCAGTAAGGATAGGATGTATGTTTCCTGATATTAGAGGATTGCTGTCAGTTGACAGCTGAGAAATTTATGAAATATGAACATGTTCATTATGATGTTGGACTATTATTTGTCAAATTTTATTAGTTAGGTTAGCTTTTGTTTGTGGCATGAGTTGAATTGTGGGTTTGGATACTAAACCTCGTGAATTTTAACAAATTAACAAGGTTTACTAAGTGCTTGTGCGGGGGGGTTGTAACAAACTAGGCTGTTGTAAGAATTATCCAGAGTGGTTTATCGACAAAAGAGAATGGGAAGCTGAGCCGCATGGTGACCTGACCCCCAGGGGAATTCGCGGTGGAAATAACCGACGCTTTGTTCATATCTGCGTATAATGAATCATCCTATAGTATTCAGGAATTTAGAGAAAATTAGCCTTTATTCATTTTGCATTAAAATTGTATTGTATAATAGTACTGGACACAATATCAAGAGTATTCTAATTATTGAGTTTAAGTCACCATCAGTGACGTCACGAATCAGATCTAACTTTTAAAGCGGAGTGACCGGCGGTCATAGGTCATCAGGGGTTGACAGGTCTACTATTTCTCAAAGTTTTAATAACCATCTTTGTGATCGGGAACAGCTCTGCCGTTAGAGGCTTGTGTAATTTAATTCAGTAAAATAATTCAACCAGTCTGGATCAATTAAGTACAACAGAGGTTAATTGTTATAACTTAAACCTGGCTAGTAACTTGGTAGAACTTTGACTGACTAGGCGGAAGGATACAAGGTTCTAGTCTGGGCTAGGCCAGACGAGGACAAATCAGTGTGGTCACGGAAGCAGCTAGGAGAGGTCAAACATCTTACCTCTCCCCAAGAACAGGCCCAACACCTAGAACTGTGGTCGCCCAAGGTATAGTTGCTATTGTTAAGTATAGAAATAGTCTCATTTGCCACTCAGGTCAAGTAGGGAGTGTTAAATTGATAGGGAGTGAACATATTTAGATTTTGTTTTAGTTTTCGTTTAATAAATTAAATTTGTTATTAATTTGCATTTTATTGTTTCCATGTGTTTTGTGTGTATACTTGTCCTGGTCACGTGGTCCACACGAGGCAGAGTTGCATTGGGCGCCGATTCTAACATCGAATCGGAATTATCATTACCGTGTAATTTATTCCACACTCAAGGTCATCGTTTATAGTGGGGATCAAGCCCCTAGGTTGATTAATTAGCGTGATCGATCCAGACCTCGATCATTGCTCTTGTATTACTGGTCTGGTGGTGGCAGCAGAGGTGACTCTAGGGTTTTGTTCAGAGCTTAGGTCACGTCATACTGGGTGTAGAATCCTAAGTCGGTCAATCGTCTTAGGACCACGTGGCGTGGAGTTGGCTTTGGTAAAAGTTTTGGAGTCCCTTGGTTTAGAAATAAAAGTAAGAATACGGGTAGAGGGAGTAGAAAGAAGGAAGTAAAGAGAGAGAGGAACCCAAACCAGTGTTACATCAGGCTCAAACAGTCTTTTCTACAATCAATGCTATAATGACTCACTGTAATGGCCTTACACTGTTATTCATCCAACAATATATTATGAAATATTAACACTGGAGTTTTCAGTACTTTCTCTCGTGGGCGATAACTCAATAATTCACTGTACTCACAAACGACTTATCACTGCATGAACATAGCATATATAATGCAGGCACATCAAATATCAATACAGTACATGGAAAATAAATGATTTCTGGGCACACAGCCTAACTTTCAACTACTGGCATAATATTATATATAATTTACCACTATATGTTCATATCAAAATCTATAGAAAGATATACACAACACAGTAAATTTATCACTTGTTCCTGGTGCCTGTACACACCAATAATCAACATGAATATTACAAGTACTCTTGATAGTACCGTCTGGCACACTAGTGCTTTACCGTGACATGGGTGAGACTTGCTCACGACATATAAAATCCTCAGGCTAGATAATATAGCCGAATAACATAGCTAACTAAAGGGGAATGGGGAGGGAACTAGAACCACCTACTTCACCCTATCCTCCGATGAGATTCGAGATGTAGCTCCTGGTCCTCGTGTCGGGAACGCCCCCACACTACACGTCGTCGTGTCCTACCGGAGCCTCTCGTCGTCCCACCGTTTAGCGCGTCGTCTCCGTGCCTCCTCACTGCAGGTCCATCCTCCTTCTTAACTTCTTGAAGGTTGGAGTCGGTCTCCTGGCCGTCGTCTTCTCCCAGCAACGGCTGTCGCCTACGTCTCAGCTACAGTCGTCCGGTTTCCCCAAATAGTCCTCTCTTCCTCAGCTACCCAGTGGCTCTGTCTGCCACTACGCTGTCACGAACTGGTGAACTGCCACAGACGTCACGTACGTCACTGCACGGCTTCACTGCTACTGGCACAGTACCTGACTGGAACACTTGTTGCTCAAATAACCGTCAATTCCCTCTTCTGGTTCAACACATGAACTAGGGAAGACTTCTCAGAGTACTGGCGGACTTCAGGTGACGCATAAATCCACGGGAGCGGGAACAACTGTCCACCTGACAGGACCAACCGTCGCACGTCCGACCTCTATGACGTGTCGTGTCTGACTGCTGGCGCCAGAGTGGCGCGCGGCCCGGACCCCCTTCCTTCGTGACGTCACTTTCGCTACGGGAAGTTTTCATTGGCTCCCGGTGCCACATTGCTGTCGGTGACCAATCCGGTGCCACTGACGTCACACGGTTTTGGCGGGAGATCAGGGAGGCCAGCGCCATCTTGGCTCCCTAAAGGGCCTAAACCACAGGCCAAAATATTACTATTTCACAAATTTCTCGGCTCTCCGAGAACACTCCACTCTCTCCCATATATCAAATTGTAGCCTGCAACGTAGAGAACGTTTGGGAAAAGTAGACATGACTCTTACTGCAGGCGTGGGAGAATTATAAGGGGGGGAACTCCGTCACAATATATATATATATATATATATATATATATATATATATATATATATATATATATATATGTCAACAGTCGGTGTCAAAATTTACTTTAATGAGTGTTAATTACCCTAATTAACTCTGAACAATTAATTAACTGTCACCAGGTCCGATAATTAATCATACATAAATACGTCTCGCTCCGCACTGCCTAAGCAGGTCTCATCAAACACTGTGAATTCACAGGAGAGGAGTTAATTACTCCCCTAACTAACATGCGTGCATCTTAATCCACTGACCTCAGACAGGATATGATTAATATAACGATTTATGCTAGCTCCATGACCTCGCTTTACCAAGTCATCTGAGTCCTCAAGACTCCAGACGTTAATTACTCCACTAATTATCATGAGCCACTAATTGCTATACCCCAGAAAGGTAATTAGTCCCGAGCAAATTACGTTAACACAAATACTGACAGACTCTGCCAGATCCTCTCCCACTACGTGAATTCATGAAGAGAAGGCTAATTACATAATTAGCTAGAATGGTCAATTAGTTGTCACACAGACAATTAATTGCACCCGAGACATATTTCACTCAAGCTCAACACTGTTCTCCTATAACAGCTCTCACTCACTCAACAATAAATGTGCACCCCTTATCCAGTTAATTACCCCTTTAATTAACTCACTGAATCCTTAAGTCCTCAACACAACTTAAAGAAACAACGTAACCCCAGTGTTACATAGGTCACACTACAATGGCATGCAATACAACATAAATGCACTGCCCACATACGGTTGTGGCTATTGCAACTCGTTAATTACTGTACCCATACAGTAATGACACACGGTTGTGCAACAACAAGAGTATACCAATATTACTGCCCCCCTTATCTTGCAACCATTGCAAAGGACTACTTCAGCAAGACAATTTACGTTAATATAAAGCACCGTCGCGACGCGGACAGCGATGGCACTAATTCTCTTAATTAGGCAATTAACAAATCAATTGCTTGCTCTCATTAAGTACTGTGAATTTCCTTGAATAATCAAAGAGGCCCTTTAAAGCCTCAACACAGGGCAGTAATATTGTATACCTGATAACTACACTGCACAAACCTACAGCGTAATGATGCTGTCAGCATACCCCACATGCTAATGACATCAATAGGCAATCAGTCAGCAATCTCATCTACTGACTCACCATACAACACAGTACATAAAAACATGCAAATGAACACATACACATGGAAATGGCATTCACATAATCAATGAAAATTATATCACCAGAAAAATGTATCCCTAACTACACAGACCTCAGGGTATCCACTGACATCCCTGCAACACTGGCCTTCCTACCTCTGCAATGATATAATTAACATGCTGTACTATAATGGCATTAATCCAGTCTGCACGATTATATAGAATCGACAACTGGATCATTTATATGGTTTGATCTCTACGCTGACCGGTTACATACCCGAGTCAGTCTACACACTTATATATAACTATATATATAACTACTTGTGTGGTACCGTGTACAACATCCATCTCCAGGTACTCCCAACCAGTCACCTGGACGTGCCACAGACAGCTGTCTCTTAGCTGCTTCCCTAGCCTGGCAGGGCTATGGGACAACACAGCTTTTACCGGAATTTCCACTAGTCCTGAGACACTGTTACACAATGATTATTGTACTCACGTTTCTTTAAATCTTCAACACAACACACATTTCCCTGGTCACTACCACTCTGGCTGTAGAACATCCAGTTCGCTCCTCCTGTGTCGACTGGGTGTGGCCCTAGGCTGTCCAGGGAAAGTGGCCAAAACATGTGGCCACCTCGTGGCCCTAAGAAGGTGGCCATGGGTAGCGCGTGACGCCACAGCACCCCACCCGGACTGAGCTGGCGCTCGGGGTGGGGCGGGGGTTTTTCCGGGGTGGCCTGGAGGGTGGCCCCCTCGGGCGGCTGGCCAAGTTGGCCGGCGGCGTCACCTCATGGCGGACCCAACACTGTGGAATACAAAGTCCAACAGGGGCCTGCAATAACACCTCACTTACACTGCCCTTATTCCACCAATTGTCCATTGTACTTTAACACTCGACAGGATACTCAGACCCCAGGGATGAAAGATCAATCTGATACACCATGAGGCCACCTGCCTCAAGGGTTAACACTGTAACTGTCTCTTAGTTTGTCTCATCGGCCCCAATTTCACGCAAATTGGGCCTTGACACAACCCAGGAGTGCCATCCACGATGAGTAACAAGAGATGACACAGCGATTAACGGGGGGATGGAGGTGGAAGCACCACCCCCACCCAACTATGTCCTTCTCAACTCGCTGCCCAGCTCAAACTGACTCTATGGCAGCTAGGGAAAACTCAAAATGCCCATATCTCCCCCCTACCTTGTCTTGACCAATCAGCACAAAACCAGCACAACCCAAGGTGCCGCTACAAATCACAGCTGTTAGCGCCAAAACTCAGCTAGAGGCGGAGATGCCTAAACCAATCACAGGCGCCCCTCACCCTCAGGCGTCCCGTGACGTCTGTGGGAACCGACCTGTGAGATTTATATTTATTTAATTTATATGAATATATATTTACGTTAATTTATATACTTCGATAGCAATTTGTATAATGATAAGTGGACTGTATTTCTGCAATAATCTCTTAATCTCACAAATCGATCCTCTACACATTAGGGGGGTTTATATTTATATATATGCAGCCAATCAAACTACAGTAATAGCTACATACATTGATGAGGTTCCTTATCTTATAGTACAGCAGGTTAGTCCACCAGGTATAACTAGGGTGTAGACACCAAATTATCCTCTTTGAGGTAGCTTCCATATCACCCAGTAACTGGTGCACAAACTCTTCCTCCCTCGTCTTGACCTGTCAAAAGTGCGCTAGCTGTGAAGCCAGAATCCTATATATGACAAGTATATCAGAGAAAACAGTACATGGAACATGAAGACCTGGCTTAATTACCTTTAGTTTGAGGCTTCCATGTGATCTAACCGGGTCACCCTATATCCTGACATTAATGGCCATAAATGAATGATAAACGGGTTTCGGATAGACACTTAACTTGATTGTAGACATCGTGTTGGAGATGGTACCTTTGGTTTCCATAACACTACGTCCAAGTAAATTAACAGGAGCCGAATTTGCTCCCGTGTGAGCCTCTGGTCTCAATATAAACAATGGCTGTTTAACACTCCATCCTATTGACGTTACTGGCCGACATTGTCCAGAATGATAGGAGCCAAATTTGCTCCACACGTCTCGGAGGTGACACAACAATGGCTGCCCTCCTTCCTCCCTCTGACGCCTGGCTTACATTGTCCAGATTTCAGAACGTGATAGAAGGGTCACATTTACTCTACTTTAATATTGATAATTAAGTTAATTTATATAAGATGTTTTTATGATGGTAAAGTCCAAAGACTAATGTATTTAAGAATAATTCCCAGCAGAATAGCTGGTGAATTATAATGGTATGTGGTGATGATATCCCGTTTTCTTTAGATGGTAATTCCACTACAAGTTACGTTTTCTATGGGTAACTTGTTGGTAATACAGCTATTATCTGTATGATTATTAAATGGTGTCGGATTTTCCGACATAATTCCCCAGGGGGCTGCTCACGGGTCGAAGTCCTCTTTAGAACAGACGAACACCGATACTCCTCCTTCGAATTATTAGATTAATTTGATGTTAGTAGTTAGTAATCACACATTTGTGTGTCTGTTCGTACAGGACGGATGTCCCGTACTAGAGTTGCAAGGGTTAGAAGTCTAATGCGATTTCATTTCCCTGTCAACTCTTGAAAGGCTAATATTCAAGCCTTATTACATATTATTTAACCCAGAAGACTGGATGTGATCAAGTACTACAGTCAAGTATGATTCAGGGACTGCAGTGAGATCAGTGACATTAGATATAACTTGAAGTTTCTTCATGTAACTGGTCACTGATATATAAACACTGAGGCCCATGGAATACATCTTGATTAAATAATAAATGTATCAAATCAGTCATCAGATTTATTGGGGTTTAATTTAGTTAATTGATTCAGAAGATTGAATAGCTCATCATTAAAGTAAAGTATGGTTCTGAGACTGCAGTGGGTTCAGTGACATTGGTCGCAGTGACTTGTAGCTGTTTTAGGCTACTGTTCACTGATTTGCCACTGAGGCCTCATGAACTCATCTCCAGCTTTAAATGATGATACTAACATCAACCTCTGTTACTATAGTCAGCTGTAATCTCCTTAGTATAATGCTACTGGAGAAATATAATCAGCTGACAAATTTAGATTTCTACTGGTATTGTTTATCTGCAGGCATAGGTCTCCTCAGGCTTGATACTGGGCCTGAGAGTAATTTACCTCCTGCAGAGTTTAACATGGTTATGCCCTGATATTTAGTAGGGCTACCGATGAATCGATGGTAGTAGTCTGTCCCCACAAGGACAGCCATTTGGCATTTGATTTGCTCAAATTTACCTGCAGCTGCTTGATAATAGCTTTCCAGGTCAGCATAATCAACTGTTCATTGTTGTGACAAATCTTCACATTTCTTGATCTGTCTTGTTAAGTGGCCTTTAAGACCTGCAAGGGTTCTTTTCATTCTCCCTGCATTATCCATACTGGCTAGTTGGTGAAGCCTTGTGGGACTTGTACTTGGGCTGCTCATAATACTGAACAAACACTAATGATAGCCTAGGGTAAATTCTGCACTCACTAGGCAATAATCCTACCTCTACTAGAGGTTAGCACTTAAAATTAATACACATTATATATATACAATCATCCACACTAATGATTTGAGTGATAAACCAGTGTCATTGGAAGTACCTTTAGGTTAGCTCTTCTATATCACCCTAGGATGGTAGAGACACTAATTAATCACTCAAAGGTGTAATGATCATAAGTAATTTATTATATATACAACTCAACTCGAGTTGATAAAAATTACACCCAAAATAGGGTCTGGACCATTCATTAATGGTGTTAGGTTATTCAATATAGTACAACTGACTATGGTAATAATGGGACTAGGATGAGCAATAATAGTTCAACTAGTCATATCCTACCCTGTTGTGGGTTGGCAATTAGTAAATATTATATTGAGATCACTAGTGCAATATATATTAAATAATTCTCTATTTTGGAGAAATAATATACACAATTATTGATAATAGCCTCTTAATTAGCCTCTATGAAACTTCTAATATTATCTAGAAGTATTAAATATTATTAGTGACCTCGCGAAATAAAGTCCACAAAATTCGTAGATAATCTCTCGCGAAATGTAACACCACGAAATCCGTGAACAATCTCGCGAAGACACAGTCACTAATTAGGCTGGCTTCAATATTAGCGCTGTCATTTCACGAAATAACACGCCACCAAATATCTGTGGGTGTGCATGAAACCGCTGACGAAGCTGAACTGGGCTGAGGGAGGCTCCTGAGCTCCCTCGAGGCTACGCTGCCGTCTTGACTGCTGGCTTTGTTTAAATAACACTGCACTAGTATATTTAATGAATCCACTGGTTAACTGGTTCATCCGGTACTAAGATGACCAAATGTGGGTTCATAGGACCGAATAATCCGGTTCGAAGGACCAAATAATGTGGGAACCGACCTGTGAGATTTATATTTATTTAATTTATATGAATATATATTTACGTTAATTTATATACTTCGATAGCAATTTGTATAATGATAAGTGGACTGTATTTCTGCAATAATCTCTTAATCTCACAAATCGATCCTCTACACATTAGGGGGGTTTATATTTATATATATGCAGCCAATCAAACTACAGTAATAGCTACATACATTGATGAGGTTCCTTATCTTATAGTACAGCAGGTTAGTCCACCAGGTATAACTAGGGTGTAGACACCAAATTATCCTCTTTGAGGTAGCTTCCATATCACCCAGTAACTGGTGCACAAACTCTTCCTCCCTCGTCTTGACCTGTCAAAAGTGTGCTAGCTGTGAAGCCAGAATCCTATATATGACAAGTATATCAGAGAAAACAGTACATGGAACATGAAGACCTGGCTTAATTACCTTTAGTTTGAGGCTTCCATGTGATCTAACCGGGTCACCCTATATCCTGACATTAATGGCCATAAATGAATGATAAACGGGTTTCGGATAGACACTTAACTTGATTGTAGACATCGTGTTGGAGATGGTACCTTTGGTTTCCATAACACTACGTCCAAGTAAATTAACAGGAGCCGAATTTGCTCCCGTGTGAGCCTCTAGTCTCAATATAAACAATGGCTGTTTAACACTCCATCCTATTGACGTTACTGGCCGACATTGTCCAGAATGATAGGAGCCAAATTTGCTCCACACGTCTCGGAGGTGACACAACAATGGCTGCCCTCCTTCCTCCCTCTGACGCCTGGCTTACATTGTCCAGATTTCAGAACGTGATAGAAGGGTCACATTTACTCTACTTTAATATTGATAATTAAGTTAATTTATATAAGATGTTTTTATGATGGTAAAGTCCAAAGACTAATGTATTTAAGAATAATTCCCAGCAGAATAGCTGGTGAATTATAATGGTATGTGGTGATGATATCCCGTTTTCTTTAGATGGTAATTCCACTACAAGTTACGTTTTCTATGGGTAACTTGTTGGTAATACAGCTATTATCTGTATGATTATTAAATGGTGTCGGATTTTCCGACAACGTCACAAGGAGGGGGAGGCCTAAAGACAGTGGCGCAATGTCTCACATGGTGGGGGGAGGGGGAGGCAACGTTCACCCCACTGTCCCCCCACCTTTAACGGTTTGAGAGTCAAGTATCCTCTCACACCACGCACTCTCAACCCCAATCCTATTTTCACAGAAAGAGGAAAAGTCTGTAACTCCCTCTACAGAGTAATCACAGACTTCTGACTAGCCTTAAATGATAGTCCTTAGCATGAGCTTTCATCCAACACCCCACAAGTGTATGTTCGTTTGAAAACTTCATGACTAGAGTCCCTAGAGCGACTAGCCTAATCTAGAAAACTAGGAAAACTAGCTGAGGGAATCTTCATTCCCTCACAATGGAGAAAGATGGGAAGCTGCCCTTTCTAGATGTAACAGTCATGGAAAGGATCGAAGGTTTCCACACTGCAGTCTACACTAAGGAAACAAACATAGGAATGTGCCTAAATGCCAACAGTGACTGCCCAGATAGGTACAAGAGGAGAGTTGTTAACGCTTATGTCGACCGTGCTCTCAGCCACAGCTCAGGATGGAAGCAAGTCGATGAAGAACTCTGTAGGGTAAGGCAGGTCTTAGTCAACAACGGCTTCTCCAATGGTTTCGTTGAAGATATCATAAGAAGGAAGGTGAAACGCCATGCAACCTCTGAAGAGACAACTAACACAACACCTATAACCCCTATTAGACTATTTTACAGGAACTTCTTTTCCACAGCTCATAAAACAGAGGAAAGGGTCCTGAAAGATATTGTTAATAGAAACGTTATCCCTACAGACAAAAATCAGAAGATACAACTGACGAGTTACTATAAAACCAAAAAAACGGCCAGCCTACTATTGAGAAACTCTCCAGACACAAAGCAGAACGCTTTAAAACAGACCAACGTCGCCTATGCCTTCAAATGCCCTCTTGGGGACTGTAAGCCTCAAAGAACTCAGTATATAGGCAAGACAACAACATCTCTTTCCAGGCGATTAACGATGCATAAGCAACAGGGTTCCATTAAAGAACATATAATCTCTTCCCACAACCAGACCATCACCAGAGAAATCTTAGCAAACAACAAAGAAATCATCGATAGATACAGCGATAGCAGGTGGCTTGACATCTGCAAGGCACTACACATCAAGAAGTCAACACCAGCAATCAACAGCCAATTAATGGGCAACTATATTCTACCCACTTCAAGACTCCGCTCCAATATAGAAGCATCAAGAAATATGGGCCAATAAAAATAGGCCTTCTGCAGTTACCTACCTTAAATACCCATTGTTTCGTGTCCTATCTTTTGTTAAAAGTTTATTTTCACCTCATCCAAAACTATTGTAACATGTCCCCTCACCCAAATGTAGGTATAAAAACTCGAAGATGTTTAAGCTCTATTCAGTTAAAGTTGTGTGTGTGTGTGTGTAAACTAAAGTCTTTGAAAATGTAATAAGTTTTACGAAACGCGCTCAAGTGTCACGTCAGACTAGAAATAAAAATGAATTTTGGAGAATTGATTTTTGAATTACCATCAACAGTGAAAAGAAACATAAGAAAGATCGAGAAAATTCGTGTTAGAATTATTAATCTTACTTTTTCGGTCATATTTAATAATATATATATATATATATATATATATATATATATATATATATATATATATATATATATATATATATATATATATATATATAGTGCTGCGAGGCACTACACATTAAGAAGTCGACACCAGCAATCAACAGCCAATTAATGCACAACTATATTCTACCCACTTCAGGCCTCCACACCAATATAGAAGCATCAAGAAACATAGGCCAATAGGCCCTTTGGAAGATACCTGGATATCTGAATAGACACCTGGAAGATACTGGAGGGACAAGTACCAAATCTACACAGTAAAATAACAACGTACTGGAGTGAACGATATGGAAGAAAATGCAGAATAGAACCAGTGAAGAGCAGGGGTGCCATAGGCACAATCAGAGAGCACTGTATAAACATCAGAGGTCCGCGGTTGTTCAACACCCTCCCAGCAAGCATAAGAAATATTGCCGGAACAACCGTGGACATTTTCAAGAGGAAACTAGATTTATTCCTCCAAGGAGTGCCGGACCAACCGGGCTGTGGTCCTGCGGGCCGCTCCAAGCAACAGCCTAGTGGACCAAACTCTCACAAGTCAAGCCTGGCCTCGGGCCGGGCGAGTAGAAGAACTCCCAGAACCCCATCAATCAAGTATCATCAAGGGTATGAACGACCCCAGCCTCCTGAAGCAGAGCCTGGGGGGCCGCACGACCCTCGGGAGGTAGACGTCCCGGTCCCGCACCTACGGGTTCCAGACAAGGATCGTCACTGCTCCTTTTCACCCGAGGCCGGCCTCCTTCAAGACTAAGTAGAAGGAAGAGTGATAATTATTAAATACAACAATTATTATTATGATAATTGTTATAATAATAATTGTAAATATTTAACAATTATTAGCTGGCCTGAACTATACAGGCCAGCTAACCTAAGACACACGCTGGTCAGATGGTCAGTGTTTGTCATCCATGGCAGTGAA
The DNA here is from genome assembly GCF_040958095.1 of Procambarus clarkii. Lineage (NCBI taxonomy): Eukaryota > Metazoa > Arthropoda > Malacostraca > Decapoda > Cambaridae > Procambarus > Procambarus clarkii. The sequence continues at coordinate 10,437,197 of NC_091162.1, forward strand.
GCTTAAACGGGCGATCCATTGTCAAATAATTGAGAAACTCTCCAGACACAAAGCAGAACGCTTTAAAACAGACCAACGTCGCCTATGCCTTCAAATGCCCTCTTGGGGACTGTAAGCCTCAAAGAACTCAGTATATAGGCAAGACAACAACATCTCTTTCCAGGCGATTAACGATGCATAAGCAACAGGGTTCCATTAAAGAACATATAATCTCTTCCCACAACCAGACCATCACCAGAGAAATCTTAGCAAACAACAAAGAAATCATCGATAGATACAGCGATAGCAGGTGGCTTGACATCTGCGAGGCACTACACATCAAGAAGTCAACACCAGCAATCAACAGCCAATTAATGGGCAACTATATTCTACCCACTTCAAGACTCCGCTCCAATATAGAAGCATCAAGAAATATGGGCCAATAAAAATAGGCCTTCTGCAGTTACCTACCTTAAATACCCATTGTTTCGTGTCCTATCTTTTGTTAAAAGTTTATTTTCACCTCATCCAAAACTATTGTAACATGTCCCCTCACCCAAATGTAGGTATAAAAACTCGAAGATGTTTAAGCTCTATTCAGTTAAAGTTGTGTGTGTGTGTGTGTAAACTAAAGTCTTTGAAAATGTAATAAGTTTTACGAAACGCGCTCAAGTGTCACGTCAGACTAGAAATAAAAATGAATTTTGGAGAATTGATTTTTGAATTACCATCAACAGTGAAAAGAAACATAAGAAAGATCGAGAAAATTCGTGTTAGAATTATTAATCTTACTTTTTCGGTCATATTTAATAATATATATTGTTGGGGGTTTCACCTCTCTATTATTCTCTACCCTTACTCTGGGGTGAGCAATAGTTACGCTCAAGGTAACTCACCGTAGCCCTGCGGGTCTTCCCTCGATCCTCACGGCGCCACTGCACGCCAGGAGAGTCTCCCAGTCAATCTTAACGGCCTCTTATTAAGAAAGAGTGAGAACACGACTCGATCACATCGACTGTCGTGTGCCCTCCCCAACAATAGGGCTCTACGGTTATACACAAGATCGCCAACTGGTGTTTAAGGTGGCCAGTAACACCCTCAGTGGACTGGTGTATTCAGTGGTAGCCTTGGCAAGGTCACACTCAAAGATCAGGAATCAGGCAGGTACTTATTGTAATCACTCTATATTTACCAGTATAATATAGCCACAAGATCAATGGAGGGGATGATAAAAACCAAAGAGAGTTTTGTATTTTACTTAAAATGTATGAAAGATGTCACAAGGCCACACAATAATCGATAAATCAACTGATCCTGACTCGGCCGGTAATTCCCACGGATATTATGCGACCGCTAGAGGGCAACACTCTCCCCTCCTCATCAAGTGTCAAGAACAGCTGATCGCAATGGTCACTCCGCGCGAAATTTGCTTGTTTGCTAGATTCACGCGCGCGGTCTCTTTAAATTCTCCAATATTACTAGAAACTCGCACACTCTATATTGGCACAAATAAACCGAATTACTTAGTTACACTGTACTCAGGCTCAAACAGTCTTTTCTACAATCAATTCTACAAGGATTCACTGTAATGGTCTTACACTGTTATTTATCCAACAATATATAATGAAATATTAACACGGGAGTTTTCAGTACTTTCTCTCGTGGGCGATAACGCAATGATTCACTGTACTCACAAATGATTATTCACTGTGGACATAGACATATATATGGTATATAAATCAATCATCAATACATGGAAAATAAATAGTTTCTGGGCACATAGCCTAACCTCCAAATACTGGCATAATATTACATATAATTTACCACTATATGTTCATATCAAAATCTATAGAAAGATATACACAACACAGTAAATTTATCACTGGTTCCTGGTGTCTGTACACACCAATAATCAACATAAATAATACAAGTACTCTTGATAGTACTGTCTAGCACACTGGTGCTTTACCGTGACATAGGTGAGACTTGCTCACGACATATAAAATCTTCAGGCTAGATAATATAGCCAAATAATATAGCTAACTAAAGGGGAATGGGGAGGGAACTAGAACCACCTACTTCACCCTATCCTCCGATGAGAGTCGAGATGTAGCTCCTGGTCCTCGTGTCGGGAACGCCCCCACACTACACGTCGTCGTGTCCTACCAGAGCCTCTCGTCGTCCCACCGTTTAGCGCGTCGTCTCCGTGCCTCCTCACTGCAGGTCCGTCCTCCTTCTTGACTTCTTGAAGGTTGGAGTCGGTCTCCTGGCCGTCGTCTTCTCCCAGCAACGGCTGTCGCCTACGTCTCAGCTACAGTCGTTCGGTTTCCCCAAATAGTCCTCTCTTCCTCAGCTACCCAGTGGCTCCGTCAGCCACTACGCTGTCACGAACTGGTGAATTGCCACAGACGTCACGTACGTCACTGCACGGCTTCACTGCTACTGGCACAGTACCTGACTGGAGCACTTGTTGCTCAAATAACCGTCAATTCCCTCTTCTGGTTCAACACATGAACTAGGGAAGACTTCTCAGAGTACTGGCGGACTTCAGGTGACGCGTAAATCCACGGTAGTGGGAAACAGCTGTCCGACAGACAGGACCACTCGTCGCACGTCCGACCTCTATGACGTGTCGTGTCTGACTGCTGGCGCCAGCCCGGCGCGCTGGCCGGACCCCCTTCCTTCGTGACGTCACTTTCGCCACGGGAGGTTTTCATTGGCTCCCGGTGCCACACTGCTGTCGGTGACCAATCCGGTGCCACTGACGTCACACGGTTTTGGCGGGAGATCAGGGAAGCCAGCGCCATCTTGGCTCCCTAAAGGGCCTAAACCACAGGCCAAAATATTACTATTTCACAAATTTCTCGGCTCTCCGAGAACACTTCACTCTCTCCCATATATCAAATTGTAGCCTGCAACGTAGAGAACGCTTGGGAAAAGCAGACATGACTCTTACTGCAGGCGTGGGAGAATTATAAGGGGGGGAACTCCGTCACATACCCCTCCCCTTAAAATAAGAGTCATGTCTGGTTAGTGTATGCGGGATAGGGCGTCCGCTACTACGTCGTCCTTCCCCTTTATGTGCTTGACCTTGATCCTTGTCAGACTCTCAGTGCGGGTGAGACGGGTGCCGTCCGCCCTGGACCACTTACTTTCCTCCTCCGGGAGTTCTCGTTTCCTCGGTACACACAGACCCGTCTTCCGCTGGGTTTCTCGGGACATCGTTCCGTCCTGCTTGTCGGCTCTTCCTTCCACAATGAAGAAAGGTTTCAGGCGGTCCATGCGACACACCTGTTTCTTCCGGGGTCCATACGGCTTCCCAATCTCGTACGACACTGGACCCAACCGTCGCAGCACTCGGTATGGTCTCTTGAACCGCGACCTGGTCACTCTACCTTTACCTGGCAGCACAACCATTACTTTGGATCCGGCCTGAAAATCTCTCTGTGCAGCTCTTATGTCGTACCACTCCGACATCTTACGTTGCGCCTTCTTCAGGAGTTTCCTAGCCAGTTTCTTCGCTCTAGTGAGACGTTCTTTGAACTTCTGGACACATTTCTTCACCGTTCCCACGGTCGCTCCCGGTGTCCATCGTTCCTTCATCATGAATAGCATGGCATATATAATATATATAAATGGAAAGTAAGCCTTCTCAGGACCCACACGTCCTCCTTCGGCCTTACTAACCAATTCGGGGAACTCCTCCTGCTGTAACTCTCCGAGACGAGTGCGGCTTACCCCTGGAGAACTGGTGAGTGTCACCTGCAACTCACCATTCGGGCTACTCTCGCCCTCCACTCGTTCTCTGGGTCCTACGCAGAGGTGATCTGTTCCCAGGCTGTCAGTCGACTCCTCAGCCCCATCAGATCCACAACCTCCTGGTTCTTCGCGTTGTCTCGGTGTCACAGTACAAACTGGGATCGCCACCGGTGCGATTCCCTTCTCGTCCCCACAGGCGTTCAAATCTTCGCCTGTCTCCTCGTGTTGTTCTGGGCACTCTTCGCCTTTCACGAGATGCGGGAGGACATATCCTCCACACGCGTCATTCCCCAAGATGACCTGCGCCTCCATCTTGGGCATTGATGTACAGACTCCCACCTCTAGGGTCTGGCAGCCATATTCGGAATTTAAAGTTACCCGGTGCAGGGGCATCCTCACTGGGCCTCCCACAGTGGTCACACTTGCCAACCCCACACTGGTGCTCTTGTAACCCTCGGGGAACAGGGTTTCACTTACCAGGGTAAAGTCAGCCCCGGTGTCTCTTAGCATCTTCACTGGGATGGGGTCTGCGACCCCCATCCTTACGGTTCCTTGACACATGAACGGGTGAACTTTCTCCTCCCCATTCAGCACGGGTTCATCCCGCACTCCCTCGGCTCTCTGGTCCTCGAACACCACTAAAGCAATGTGTCCCCGCTGCTTAGGGCGTCTGCATTCCCGCGCGACGTGTCCGGGTATTCCGCAGTTGTAGCAGCGGCCCCTCGGCGGAGACCATCCGCCACCGCTCGCCTTAGCACTGCCTCCAGAGACCGTCACACCCTGTGTCTTTCCCGCCTCACTTGTCGTTTCTTTCCCCGCAGTAACGGTTCCCGAGCTCTCAGCTTGGTTCTCCCCTATCGGCTCTACAACACCTTTTGTTCCTCGGGTGTTCCAACTTGAGAGATGGGACTTGGGAGAACTCGTTCCTGTCCTCCACCCATCCGTCCTTCTATAACTCCTATCGTTTCCGACGTATGCGGGTGATCGGTTCTGTCCCTCTCGGCGTGGGCGTAGGGCTTCTTCTAACATGTCGGCCCGGTCGGCTGCGGCCCTCAGGTCCTTTATGTCCGCCTCCTTTACCCTCATCCTGATCTCAGGAGAGAGCACGGACATAAACTTTTCCATGGCCATTAGTTCCTTGACCTCTTCGACCGACCTTGCTTCTTCAGAGTCCAGCCACTTAAGGAGCTTTCTTTCAATGTCCCTCGCCGTCTCCGCATACGATTTTCCTGGCAACCGGGTACATTCTCTAAACCTCTTTCTGTAACACTCTGGCGTGAGCTTAAAGGAACGGAGCACAGCTCGTTTTACCGCATCGTAGTTAGTGCATTCTTGGAAGTCGAGCATAGTGAAGGCTTGGCGAGCTTCCCCTGTGAGCCTCCCTTGGACCAACTCCGCCCACTCCGCCCTCGGCCACCTCTTCATAGCAGCAACTCTCTCAAAGTGATCGAAGAAACTTTCGGCTTCACTAGGCACAAAGACCGGCAGGTCTCGTTCCCTCACTCGTCGGTCTTCCTGTGGCGGGGCAGGGGCACCTAGTCCCAGTTCAGCTCGCTTCAGCTTCACCTCCTGGTTGGCTTCTACTTCCATTTGTCTCAGCCTAACTTCTTGCTCTCGTTCTTCCCGGCGCAGCTGTGCTTCTCGTTCCTCACGCTTCGTCTGTGCTTCTGCTTCTCGCTCTTCTTTACGCTGCTGCGCTTCTCGCTCTTCTTTGCGCTGCTGTGCCTCTGCTTCTCGCTCTTCTTTACGCTGCTGCGCTTCTCGCTCTTCTTTGCGCTGCTGTGCCTCTGCTTCTCGCTCTTCTTTGCGCTGCTGTGCCTCTCGCTCTTCTTTGCGCTGCTGTGCCTCTAGCTCTTCTTTGCGCTGCTGTGCCTCTAGCTGCAGCTTCATTATTTCCAGCTTAATGCTGTGCCTGCTGCCGCTGGAACCCCTGCTGCTTCCACCAATACTCAGGTGTTCACCCTCACTGGCAGGTGTTTGGGGCCGTTCCTCCCCCAAAGCTTCGTCTCGAGCCTTTAGCTGAGCCATTATCTCTAGTCTTCTTTCACCAACTCGGGCAGATTTCAGCTTTATTCCAAAATGATCCGCTATAGCCTGTAACTGTGCCTTGGTGCACTCTTCCAGCACCTGTTCGTCTCTAGAGTCAATAAACCTCGCTACTTTATCATCCTCCATCTTGTGCTACGAGTGATAATCTTCACCTGATCTCTAACACCACTGCCAAGTACCACCACTGCAACCTTTACTCCGATCGAGATCCTGGCAAGGTCGCCAATGTTGGGGGTTTCACCTCTCTATTATTCTCTACCCTTACTCTGGGGTGAGCAATAGTTACGCTCAAGGTAACTCACCGTAGCCCTGCGGGTCTTCCCTCGATCCTCACGGCGCCACTGCACGCCAGGAGAGTCTCCCAGTCAATCTTAACGGCCTCTTATTAAGAAAGAGTGAGAACACGACTCGATCACATCGACTGTCGTGTGCCCTCCCCAACAATAGGGCTCTACGGTTATACACAAGATCGCCAACTGGTGTTTAAGGTGGCCAGTAACACCCTCAGTGGACTGGTGTATTCAGTGGTAGCCTTGGCAAGGTCACACTCAAAGATCAGGAATCAGGCAGGTACTTATTGTAATCACTCTATATTTACCAGTATAATATAGCCACAAGATCAATGGAGGGGATGATAAAAACCAAAGAGAGTTTTGTATTTTACTTAAAATGTATGAAAGATGTCACAAGGCCACACAATAATCGATAAATCAACTGATCCTGACTCGGCCGGTAATTCCCACGGATATTATGCGACCGCTAGAGGGCAACACTCTCCCCTCCTCATCAAGTGTCAAGAACAGCTGATCGCAATGGTCACTCCGCGCGAAATTTGCTTGTTTGCTAGATTCACGCGCGCGGTCTCTTTAAATTCTCCAATATTACTAGAAACTCGCACACTCTATATTGGCACAAATAAACCGAATTACTTAGTTACACTGTACTCAGGCTCAAACAGTCTTTTCTACAATCAATTCTACAAGGATTCACTGTAATGGTCTTACACTGTTATTTATCCAACAATATATAATGAAATATTAACACGGGAGTTTTCAGTACTTTCTCTCGTGGGCGATAACGCAATGATTCACTGTACTCACAAATGATTATTCACTGTGGACATAGACATATATATGGTATATAAATCAATCATCAATACATGGAAAATAAATAGTTTCTGGGCACATAGCCTAACCTCCAAATACTGGCATAATATTACATATAATTTACCACTATATGTTCATATCAAAATCTATAGAAAGATATACACAACACAGTAAATTTATCACTGGTTCCTGGTGTCTGTACACACCAATAATCAACATAAATAATACAAGTACTCTTGATAGTACTGTCTAGCACACTGGTGCTTTACCGTGACATAGGTGAGACTTGCTCACGACATATAAAATCTTCAGGCTAGATAATATAGCCAAATAATATAGCTAACTAAAGGGGAATGGGGAGGGAACTAGAACCACCTACTTCACCCTATCCTCCGATGAGAGTCGAGATGTAGCTCCTGGTCCTCGTGTCGGGAACGCCCCCACACTACACGTCGTCGTGTCCTACCAGAGCCTCTCGTCGTCCCACCGTTTAGCGCGTCGTCTCCGTGCCTCCTCACTGCAGGTCCGTCCTCCTTCTTGACTTCTTGAAGGTTGGAGTCGGTCTCCTGGCCGTCGTCTTCTCCCAGCAACGGCTGTCGCCTACGTCTCAGCTACAGTCGTTCGGTTTCCCCAAATAGTCCTCTCTTCCTCAGCTACCCAGTGGCTCCGTCAGCCACTACGCTGTCACGAACTGGTGAATTGCCACAGACGTCACGTACGTCACTGCACGGCTTCACTGCTACTGGCACAGTACCTGACTGGAGCACTTGTTGCTCAAATAACCGTCAATTCCCTCTTCTGGTTCAACACATGAACTAGGGAAGACTTCTCAGAGTACTGGCGGACTTCAGGTGACGCGTAAATCCACGGGAGTGGGAAACAGCTGTCCGACAGACAGGACCACTCGTCGCACGTCCGACCTCTATGACGTGTCGTGTCTGACTGCTGGCGCCAGCCCGGCGCGCTGGCCGGACCCCCTTCCTTCGTGACGTCACTTTCGCCACGGGAGGTTTTCATTGGCTCCCGGTGCCACACTGCTGTCGGTGACCAATCCGGTGCCACTGACGTCACACGGTTTTGGCGGGAGATCAGGGAAGCCAGCGCCATCTTGGCTCCCTAAAGGGCCTAAACCACAGGCCAAAATATTACTATTTCACAAATTTCTCGGCTCTCCGAGAACACTTCACTCTCTCCCATATATCAAATTGTAGCCTGCAACGTAGAGAACGCTTGGGAAAAGCAGACATGACTCTTACTGCAGGCGTGGGAGAATTATAAGGGGGGGAACTCCGTCACAATAATTATTAAATACAACAATTATTATTATGATAATTGTTATAATAATAATTGTAAATATTTAACAATTATTAGCTGGCCTGAACTATACAGGCCAGCTAACCTAAGACACACGCTGGTCAGATGGTCAGTGTTTGTCATCCATGGCAGTGAAGCTTAAACGGGCGATCCATTGTCAAATAATTGAGAAACTCTCCAGACACAAAGCAGAACGCTTTAAAACAGACCAACGTCGCCTATGCCTTCAAATGCCCTCTTGGGGACTGTAAGCCTCAAAGAACTCAGTATATAGGCAAGACAACAACATCTCTTTCCAGGCGATTAACGATGCATAAGCAACAGGGTTCCATTAAAGAACATATAATCTCTTCCCACAACCAGACCATCACCAGAGAAATCTTAGCAAACAACAAAGAAATCATCGATAGATACAGCGATAGCAGGTGGCTTGACATCTGCGAGGCACTACACATCAAGAAGTCAACACCAGCAATCAACAGCCAATTAATGGGCAACTATATTCTACCCACTTCAAGACTCCGCTCCAATATAGAAGCATCAAGAAATATGGGCCAATAAAAATAGGCCTTCTGCAGTTACCTACCTTAAATACCCATTGTTTCGTGTCCTATCTTTTGTTAAAAGTTTATTTTCACCTCATCCAAAACTATTGTAACATGTCCCCTCACCCAAATGTAGGTATAAAAACTCGAAGATGTTTAAGCTCTATTCAGTTAAAGTTGTGTGTGTGTGTGTGTAAACTAAAGTCTTTGAAAATGTAATAAGTTTTACGAAACGCGCTCAAGTGTCACGTCAGACTAGAAATAAAAATGAATTTTGGAGAATTGATTTTTGAATTACCATCAACAGTGAAAAGAAACATAAGAAAGATCGAGAAAATTCGTGTTAGAATTATTAATCTTACTTTTTCGGTCATATTTAATAATATATATTGTTGGGGGTTTCACCTCTCTATTATTCTCTACCCTTACTCTGGGGTGAGCAATAGTTACGCTCAAGGTAACTCACTGTAGCCCTGCGGGTCTTCCCTCGATCCTCACGGCGCCACTGCACGCCAGGAGAGTCTCCCAGTCAATCTTAACGGCCTCTTATTAAGAAAGAGTGAGAACACGACTCGATCACATCGACTGTCGTATGCCCTCCCCAACAATAGGGCTCTACGGTTATACACAAGATCGCCAACTGGTGTTTAAGGTGGCCAGTAACACCCTCAGTGGACTGGTGTATTCAGTGGTAGCCTTGGCAAGGTCACACTCAAAGATCAGGAATCAGGCAGGTACTTATTGTAATCACTCTATATTTACCAGTATAATATAGCCACAAGATCAATGGAGGGGATGATAAAAACCAAAGAGAGTTTTGTATTTTACTTAAAATGTATGAAAGATGTCACAAGGCCACACAATAATCGATAAATCAACTGATCCTGACTCGGCCGGTAATTCCCACGGATATTATGCGACCGCTAGAGGGCAACACTCTCCCCTCCTCATCAAGTGTCAAGAACAGCTGATCGCAATGGTCACTCCGCGCGAAATTTGCTTGTTTGCTAGATTCACGCGCGCGGTCTCTTTAAATTCTCCAATATTACTAGAAACTCGCACACTCTATATTGGCACAAATAAACCGAATTACTTAGTTACACTGTACTCAGGCTCAAACAGTCTTTTCTACAATCAATTCTACAAGGATTCACTGTAATGGTCTTACACTGTTATTTATCCAACAATATATAATGAAATATTAACACGGGAGTTTTCAGTACTTTCTCTCGTGGGCGATAACGCAATGATTCACTGTACTCACAAATGATTATTCACTGTGGACATAGACATATATATGGTATATAAATCAATCATCAATACATGGAAAATAAATAGTTTCTGGGCACATAGCCTAACCTCCAAATACTGGCATAATATTACATATAATTTACCACTATATGTTCATATCAAAATCTATAGAAAGATATACACAACACAGTAAATTTATCACTGGTTCCTGGTGTCTGTACACACCAATAATCAACATAAATAATACAAGTACTCTTGATAGTACTGTCTAGCACACTGGTGCTTTACCGTGACATAGGTGAGACTTGCTCACGACATATAAAATCTTCAGGCTAGATAATATAGCCAAATAATATAGCTAACTAAAGGGGAATGGGGAGGGAACTAGAACCACCTACTTCACCCTATCCTCCGATGAGAGTCGAGATGTAGCTCCTGGTCCTCGTGTCGGGAACGCCCCCACACTACACATCGTCGTGTCCTACCAGAGCCTCTCGTCGTCCCACCGTTTAGCGCGTCGTCTCCGTGCCTCCTCACTGCAGGTCCGTCCTCCTTCTTGACTTCTTGAAGGTTGGAGTCGGTCTCCTGGCCGTCGTCTTCTCCCAGCAACGGCTGTCGCCTACGTCTCAGCTACAGTCGTTCGGTTTCCCCAAATAGTCCTCTCTTCCTCAGCTACCCAGTGGCTCCGTCAGCCACTACGCTGTCACGAACTGGTGAATTGCCACAGACGTCACGTACGTCACTGCACGGCTTCACTGCTACTGGCACAGTACCTGACTGGAGCACTTGTTGCTCAAATAACCGTCAATTCCCTCTTCTGGTTCAACACATGAACTAGGGAAGACTTCTCAGAGTACTGGCGGACTTCAGGTGACGCGTAAATCCACGGTAGTGGGAAACAGCTGTCCGACAGACAGGACCACTCGTCGCACGTCCGACCTCTATGACGTGTCGTGTCTGACTGCTGGCGCCAGCCCGGCGCGCTGGCCGGACCCCCTTCCTTCGTGACGTCACTTTCGCCACGGGAGGTTTTCATTGGCTCCCGGTGCCACACTGCTGTCGGTGACCAATCCGGTGCCACTGACGTCACACGGTTTTGGCGGGAGATCAGGGAAGCCAGCGCCATCTTGGCTCCCTAAAGGGCCTAAACCACAGGCCAAAATATTACTATTTCACAAATTTCTCGGCTCTCCGAGAACACTTCACTCTCTCCCATATATCAAATTGTAGCCTGCAACGTAGAGAACGCTTGGGAAAAGCAGACATGACTCTTACTGCAGGCGTGGGAGAATTATAAGGGGGGGAACTCCGTCACATACCCCTCCCCTTAAAATAAGAGTCATGTCTGGTTAGTGTATGCGGGATAGGGCGTCCGCTACTACGTCGTCCTTCCCCTTTATGTGCTTGACCTTGATCCTTGTCAGACTCTCAGTGCGGGTGAGACGGGTGCCGTCCGCCCTGGACCACTTACTTTCCTCCTCCGGGAGTTCTCGTTTCCTCGGTACACACAGACCCGTCTTCCGCTGGGTTTCTCGGGACATCGTTCCGTCCTGCTTGTCGGCTCTTCCTTCCACAATGAAGAAAGGTTTCAGGCGGTCCATGCGACACACCTGTTTCTTCCGGGGTCCATACGGCTTCCCAATCTCGTACGACACTGGACCCAACCGTCGCAGCACTCGGTATGGTCTCTTGAACCGCGACCTGGTCACTCTACCTTTACCTGGCAGCACAACCATTACTTTGGATCCGGCCTGAAAATCTCTCTGTGCAGCTCTTATGTCGTACCACTCCGACATCTTACGTTGCGCCTTCTTCAGGAGTTTCCTAGCCAGTTTCTTCGCTCTAGTGAGACGTTCTTTGAACTTCTGGACACATTTCTTCACCGTTCCCACGGTCGCTCCCGGTGTCCATCGTTCCTTCATCATGAATAGCATGGCATATATAATATATATAAATGGAAAGTAAGCCTTCTCAGGACCCACACGTCCTCCTTCGGCCTTACTAACCAATTCGGGGAACTCCTCCTGCTGTAACTCTCCGAGACGAGTGCGGCTTACCCCTGGAGAACTGGTGAGTGTCACCTGCAACTCACCATTCGGGCTACTCTCGCCCTCCACTCGTTCTCTGGGTCCTACGCAGAGGTGATCTGTTCCCAGGCTGTCAGTCGACTCCTCAGCCCCATCAGATCCACAACCTCCTGGTTCTTCGCGTTGTCTCGGTGTCACAGTACAAACTGGGATCGCCACCGGTGCGATTCCCTTCTCGTCCCCACAGGCGTTCAAATCTTCGCCTGTCTCCTCGTGTTGTTCTGGGCACTCTTCGCCTTTCACGAGATGCGGGAGGACATATCCTCCACACGCGTCATTCCCCAAGATGACCTGCGCCTCCATCTTGGGCATTGATGTACAGACTCCCACCTCTAGGGTCTGGCAGCCATATTCGGAATTTAAAGTTACCCGGTGCAGGGGCATCCTCACTGGGCCTCCCACAGTGGTCACACTTGCCAACCCCACACTGGTGCTCTTGTAACCCTCGGGGAACAGGGTTTCACTTACCAGGGTAAAGTCAGCCCCGGTGTCTCTTAGCATCTTCACTGGGATGGGGTCTGCGACCCCCATCCTTACGGTTCCTTGACACATGAACGGGTGAACTTTCTCCTCCCCATTCAGCACGGGTTCATCCCGCACTCCCTCGGCTCTCTGGTCCTCGAACACCACTAAAGCAATGTGTCCCCGCTGCTTAGGGCGTCTGCATTCCCGCGCGACGTGTCCGGGTATTCCGCAGTTGTAGCAGCGGCCCCTCGGCGGAGACCATCCGCCACCGCTCGCCTTAGCACTGCCTCCAGAGACCGTCACACCCTGTGTCTTTCCCGCCTCACTTGTCGTTTCTTTCCCCGCAGTAACGGTTCCCGAGCTCTCAGCTTGGTTCTCCCCTATCGGCTCTACAACACCTTTTGTTCCTCGGGTGTTCCAACTTGAGAGATGGGACTTGGGAGAACTCGTTCCTGTCCTCCACCCATCCGTCCTTCTATAACTCCTATCGTTTCCGACGTATGCGGGTGATCGGTTCTGTCCCTCTCGGCGTGGGCGTAGGGCTTCTTCTAACATGTCGGCCCGGTCGGCTGCGGCCCTCAGGTCCTTTATGTCCGCCTCCTTTACCCTCATCCTGATCTCAGGAGAGAGCACGGACATAAACTTTTCCATGGCCATTAGTTCCTTGACCTCTTCGACCGACCTTGCTTCTTCAGAGTCCAGCCACTTAAGGAGCTTTCTTTCAATGTCCCTCGCCGTCTCCGCATACGATTTTCCTGGCAACCGGGTACATTCTCTAAACCTCTTTCTGTAACACTCTGGCGTGAGCTTAAAGGAACGGAGCACAGCTCGTTTTACCGCATCGTAGTTAGTGCATTCTTGGAAGTCGAGCATAGTGAAGGCTTGGCGAGCTTCCCCTGTGAGCCTCCCTTGGACCAACTCCGCCCACTCCGCCCTCGGCCACCTCTTCATAGCAGCAACTCTCTCAAAGTGATCGAAGAAACTTTCGGCTTCACTAGGCACAAAGACCGGCAGGTCTCGTTCCCTCACTCGTCGGTCTTCCTGTGGCGGGGCAGGGGCACCTAGTCCCAGTTCAGCTCGCTTCAGCTTCACCTCCTGGTTGGCTTCTACTTCCATTTGTCTCAGCCTAACTTCTTGCTCTCGTTCTTCCCGGCGCAGCTGTGCTTCTCGTTCCTCACGCTTCGTCTGTGCTTCTGCTTCTCGCTCTTCTTTACGCTGCTGCGCTTCTCGCTCTTCTTTGCGCTGCTGTGCCTCTGCTTCTCGCTCTTCTTTACGCTGCTGCGCTTCTCGCTCTTCTTTGCGCTGCTGTGCCTCTGCTTCTCGCTCTTCTTTGCGCTGCTGTGCCTCTCGCTCTTCTTTGCGCTGCTGTGCCTCTAGCTCTTCTTTGCGCTGCTGTGCCTCTAGCTGCAGCTTCATTATTTCCAGCTTAATGCTGTGCCTGCTGCCGCTGGAACCCCTGCTGCTTCCACCAATACTCAGGTGTTCACCCTCACTGGCAGGTGTTTGGGGCCGTTCCTCCCCCAAAGCTTCGTCTCGAGCCTTTAGCTGAGCCATTATCTCTAGTCTTCTTTCACCAACTCGGGCAGATTTCAGCTTTATTCCAAAATGATCCGCTATAGCCTGTAACTGTGCCTTGGTGCACTCTTCCAGCACCTGTTCGTCTCTAGAGTCAATAAACCTCGCTACTTTATCATCCTCCATCTTGTGCTACGAGTGATAATCTTCACCTGATCTCTAACACCACTGCCAAGTACCACCACTGCAACCTTTACTCCGATCGAGATCCTGGCAAGGTCGCCAATGTTGGGGGTTTCACCTCTCTATTATTCTCTACCCTTACTCTGGGGTGAGCAATAGTTACGCTCAAGGTAACTCACCGTAGCCCTGCGGGTCTTCCCTCGATCCTCACGGCGCCACTGCACGCCAGGAGAGTCTCCCAGTCAATCTTAACGGCCTCTTATTAAGAAAGAGTGAGAACACGACTCGATCACATCGACTGTCGTGTGCCCTCCCCAACAATAGGGCTCTACGGTTATACACAAGATCGCCAACTGGTGTTTAAGGTGGCCAGTAACACCCTCAGTGGACTGGTGTATTCAGTGGTAGCCTTGGCAAGGTCACACTCAAAGATCAGGAATCAGGCAGGTACTTATTGTAATCACTCTATATTTACCAGTATAATATAGCCACAAGATCAATGGAGGGGATGATAAAAACCAAAGAGAGTTTTGTATTTTACTTAAAATGTATGAAAGATGTCACAAGGCCACACAATAATCGATAAATCAACTGATCCTGACTCGGCCGGTAATTCCCACGGATATTATGCGACCGCTAGAGGGCAACACTCTCCCCTCCTCATCAAGTGTCAAGAACAGCTGATCGCAATGGTCACTCCGCGCGAAATTTGCTTGTTTGCTAGATTCACGCGCGCGGTCTCTTTAAATTCTCCAATATTACTAGAAACTCGCACACTCTATATTGGCACAAATAAACCGAATTACTTAGTTACACTGTACTCAGGCTCAAACAGTCTTTTCTACAATCAATTCTACAAGGATTCACTGTAATGGTCTTACACTGTTATTTATCCAACAATATATAATGAAATATTAACACGGGAGTTTTCAGTACTTTCTCTCGTGGGCGATAACGCAATGATTCACTGTACTCACAAATGATTATTCACTGTGGACATAGACATATATATGGTATATAAATCAATCATCAATACATGGAAAATAAATAGTTTCTGGGCACATAGCCTAACCTCCAAATACTGGCATAATATTACATATAATTTACCACTATATGTTCATATCAAAATCTATAGAAAGATATACACAACACAGTAAATTTATCACTGGTTCCTGGTGTCTGTACACACCAATAATCAACATAAATAATACAAGTACTCTTGATAGTACTGTCTAGCACACTGGTGCTTTACCGTGACATAGGTGAGACTTGCTCACGACATATAAAATCTTCAGGCTAGATAATATAGCCAAATAATATAGCTAACTAAAGGGGAATGGGGAGGGAACTAGAACCACCTACTTCACCCTATCCTCCGATGAGAGTCGAGATGTAGCTCCTGGTCCTCGTGTCGGGAACGCCCCCACACTACACGTCGTCGTGTCCTACCAGAGCCTCTCGTCGTCCCACCGTTTAGCGCGTCGTCTCCGTGCCTCCTCACTGCAGGTCCGTCCTCCTTCTTGACTTCTTGAAGGTTGGAGTCGGTCTCCTGGCCGTCGTCTTCTCCCAGCAACGGCTGTCGCCTACGTCTCAGCTACAGTCGTTCGGTTTCCCCAAATAGTCCTCTCTTCCTCAGCTACCCAGTGGCTCCGTCAGCCACTACGCTGTCACGAACTGGTGAATTGCCACAGACGTCACGTACGTCACTGCACGGCTTCACTGCTACTGGCACAGTACCTGACTGGAGCACTTGTTGCTCAAATAACCGTCAATTCCCTCTTCTGGTTCAACACATGAACTAGGGAAGACTTCTCAGAGTACTGGCGGACTTCAGGTGACGCGTAAATCCACGGT
Source organism: Procambarus clarkii (assembly GCF_040958095.1). Lineage (NCBI taxonomy): Eukaryota > Metazoa > Arthropoda > Malacostraca > Decapoda > Cambaridae > Procambarus > Procambarus clarkii. Next base: position 10,453,304 of record NC_091162.1, read on the forward strand.
AGTGGGAAACAGCTGTCCGACAGACAGGACCACTCGTCGCACGTCCGACCTCTATGACGTGTCGTGTCTGACTGCTGGCGCCAGCCCGGCGCGCTGGCCGGACCCCCTTCCTTCGTGACGTCACTTTCGCCACGGGAGGTTTTCATTGGCTCCCGGTGCCACACTGCTGTCGGTGACCAATCCGGTGCCACTGACGTCACACGGTTTTGGCGGGAGATCAGGGAAGCCAGCGCCATCTTGGCTCCCTAAAGGGCCTAAACCACAGGCCAAAATATTACTATTTCACAAATTTCTCGGCTCTCCGAGAACACTTCACTCTCTCCCATATATCAAATTGTAGCCTGCAACGTAGAGAACGCTTGGGAAAAGCAGACATGACTCTTACTGCAGGCGTGGGAGAATTATAAGGGGGGGAACTCCGTCACAATAATTATTAAATACAACAATTATTATTATGATAATTGTTATAATAATAATTGTAAATATTTAACAATTATTAGCTGGCCTGAACTATACAGGCCAGCTAACCTAAGACACACGCTGGTCAGATGGTCAGTGTTTGTCATCCATGGCAGTGAAGCTTAAACGGGCGATCCATTGTCAAATAATTGAGAAACTCTCCAGACACAAAGCAGAACGCTTTAAAACAGACCAACGTCGCCTATGCCTTCAAATGCCCTCTTGGGGACTGTAAGCCTCAAAGAACTCAGTATATAGGCAAGACAACAACATCTCTTTCCAGGCGATTAACGATGCATAAGCAACAGGGTTCCATTAAAGAACATATAATCTCTTCCCACAACCAGACCATCACCAGAGAAATCTTAGCAAACAACAAAGAAATCATCGATAGATACAGCGATAGCAGGTGGCTTGACATCTGCGAGGCACTACACATCAAGAAGTCAACACCAGCAATCAACAGCCAATTAATGGGCAACTATATTCTACCCACTTCAAGACTCCGCTCCAATATAGAAGCATCAAGAAATATGGGCCAATAAAAATAGGCCTTCTGCAGTTACCTACCTTAAATACCCATTGTTTCGTGTCCTATCTTTTGTTAAAAGTTTATTTTCACCTCATCCAAAACTATTGTAACATGTCCCCTCACCCAAATGTAGGTATAAAAACTCGAAGATGTTTAAGCTCTATTCAGTTAAAGTTGTGTGTGTGTGTGTGTAAACTAAAGTCTTTGAAAATGTAATAAGTTTTACGAAACGCGCTCAAGTGTCACGTCAGACTAGAAATAAAAATGAATTTTGGAGAATTGATTTTTGAATTACCATCAACAGTGAAAAGAAACATAAGAAAGATCGAGAAAATTCGTGTTAGAATTATTAATCTTACTTTTTCGGTCATATTTAATAATATATATATATATATATATATATATATATATATATATATATATATATATATATATATATATATATATATATATATATATATATATATATATATATATATATATATAGTGCTGCGAGGCACTACACATTAAGAAGTCGACACCAGCAATCAACAGCCAATTAATGCACAACTATATTCTACCCACTTCAGGCCTCCGCACCAATATAGAAGCATCAAGAAACATAGGCCAATAGGCCCTTTGGAAGATACCTGGATATCTGAATAGACACCTGGAAGATACTGGAGGGACAAGTACCAAATCTACACAGTAAAATAACAACGTACTGGAGTGAACGATATGGAAGAAAATGCAGAATAGAACCAGTGAAGAGCAGGGGTGCCATAGGCACAATCAGAGAGCACTGTATAAACATCAGAGGTCCGCGGTTGTTCAACACCCTCCCAGCAAGCATAAGAAATATTGCCGGAACAACCGTGGACATTTTCAAGAGGAAACTAGATTTATTCCTCCAAGGAGTGCCGGACCAACCGGGCTGTGGTCCTGCGGGCCGCTCCAAGCAACAGCCTAGTGGACCAAACTCTGATCACAAGTCAAGCCTGGCCTCGGGCCGGGCGAGTAGAAGAACTCCCAGAACCCCATCAATCAAGTATCATCAAGGGTATGAACGACCCCAGCCTCCTGAAGCAGAGCCTGGAGGGCCGCACGACCCTCGGGAGGTAGACGTCCCGGTCCCGCACCTACGGGTTCCAGACAAGGATCGTCACTGCCCCTTTTCACCCGAGGCCGGCCTCCTTCAAGACTAAGTAGAAGGAAGAGTGATAATTATTAAATACAACAATTATTATTATGATAATTGTTATAATAATAATTGTAAATATTTAACAATTATTAGCTGGCCTGAACTATACAGGCCAGCTAACCTAAGACACACGCTGGTCAGATGGTCAGTGTTTGTCATCCATGGCAGTGAAGCTTAAACGGGCGATCCATTGTCAAATATACAGCTTTACGGTATTTATGTGGTGTATATGGCCGGTTGGGTGTTAAGAGCCGGATGGGGTTGTAGAGGTTACGTCATGTCTGACGCAGGGCACCCCTGGGGTGATGGAGGAGGAGTGGCTGTAATAACAGCTGGGGAGGATGAACAGCCACTCTGGCAGCCTGTAGGAGGCGCGCCTCCACCCTGACCTCGCACTCCACGATGGGATGTACAACTCTCCCGAGGACGGATCGCTGGGCGGAGTCCACGAGGACGACTGGACTGTCACTTGGTCTGTCCTCAGGACTGTCTCCTCCGACAGCACCTGCTGCAGTCTACGCCGGCGGGAGGCGTTGTTACGCCGCACCAACAGGACGCAGACTACCACCAGCAGCACCGTCACCAGAAGGCAGACCCAGTGATGACACGCCCAGGTCAGCAGGTCCTGGGGGACCTGCTTAGTGTTCCTTCCCCAGGAAACACAGGTCTTCAACGTGGTCCACAGTAAACTGCGGGCCACGGCCTCTGTAGATTTTCCCCAGGACACACAGGTCTTGATACTAGACCACAGTGACTTGCGGGCCACGGTCTCTGTAGACTTCCCCCAGGACACACAGGTCTTGATACTCGGCCACAGTGACTTGCGGGCCACGGTCTCTGTAGAGTTCCCCCAGGACACACTGGTCTTGATACTAGACCACAGTGACCTGCGGGCTACTGTCTCTGTAGATTTCCCCCAGGACACACAGGTCTTGATACTAGACCACAGTGACCTGCGGGCCACGGTCTCTGTAGATTTCCCCCAGGACACACAGGTCTTGATACTCGACCACAGTGACCTGCGGGCCACGGTCTCTGTAGATTTCCCCCAGGACACACAGGTCTTGATACTCGACCACAGTGACTTGCGGGCCACGGTCTCTGTAGAGTTCCCCCAGGACACACTGGTCTTGATACTAGACCACAGTGACCTGCGGGCCACGGTCTCTGTAGATTTCCCCCAGGACACACAGGTCTTGATACTCGACCACAGTGACCTGCGGGCCACGGTCTCTGTAGATTTCCCCCAGGACACACAGGTCTTAATACTCGACCACAGTGACCTGCGGGCCACGGTCTCTGTAGATTTCCCCCAGGACACACAGGTCTTGATACTAGACCACAGTCCCTGGGGGACCTGCTTGGCGATCCTTCCACAGGGCAACCAGGCCCTCAGCCTCCTGCACCTGCCCTGGGGGACCTGCTCGGTGGTCCTGCCACAGGGCAACCAGGCCCTCAGCCTCTTGCACCTGCCCTGGGGGACCTGCTCGGTGGTCCTGCTACAGGGCAACCAGGCCCTCAGCCTCCTGCACCTACCCTGGGGGACCTGCTCGGTGGTCCTGCCACAGGGCAACCAGGCCCTCAGCCTCTTGCACCTGCCCTGGGGGACCTGCTCGGTGGTCCTGCCACAGGGCAACCAGGCCCTCAGCCTCCTGCACCTGCCCTGGGGGACCTGCTCGCTGGTCCTGCCACAGGGCAACCAGGCCCTCAGCCTCTTGCACCTGCCCTGGGGGACCTGCTCGGTGGTCCTGCCACAGGGCAACCAGGCCCTCAGCCTCTTGCACCTGCCCTGGGGGACCTGCTCGCTGGTCCTGCCACAGGGGAACCAGGAGCCTCGCTGGCGGACCTGCATGACGAACCTGTAGATCACTCGGGAGTGTATTACCAACAGCAACACTGTCACCAGGAGGGCGACTGGAACCCACTTGGGGTCCCACTTGTGACGACAATTAAGGCCTAACCACTCCTCCCACATTGACGACAGTGATTGTGGTGGCGACGGTGGTGGTGGTGACGGTGACGCTGGTGGTGGTGACGGTGACTGACGCTGGTCGCTTTTGTTCCCTTTCCCGAAAAATGTTCTGATACACTTGAACATCATTATTTTAGAATATGTTAGTAAATGTTATTAATATTTATTCATATTAATTCTGACTGTTTTGTGAAGGAAGAAAATGTTAGAAAAGTGGGATTGACTTTACCGTTGTGTGGTGTGACACCTGTCACCCAACACCTCTGTCACACCACACCTTTGTCACATGCCATACGTGTCACACCATACACCTGTCACCCAACACCTCTGTCACACCATACCTCTGTTACGTGTCACATCACATACCAGTCACACCCAACACCTGCCACACTACACACCATGCATCTGTCACTCCACACCTGTCACACAACACACCTGTCACACCCCACACCTGTAGCACCACACACCTGTCACCCAACACCTCTGTCACACCATGCATCTGTCACTCCACACCTGTCACACCACACACCTGTCACACCATGCACCTGTCATACCACACACCTGTCACACCACATACCTGTCACACCACACACCTGTCACACCACACACCTGTCACACCAAACACCTGTCCCCCTTCACGTAGAGGCTGCAGGTGCGGTGGTGCCATCTTGGGGGTGTTGTGGGAGTGGTACACCAGAAGCGTCTCTTGTTGATGGGGCTGAGTGTGTGTGGGCACTAATGTACACTCGCTGGATGGTCAGTTGGCATGCAATTGTGGCTGTCTTAATAATCTTCCACAGGTTGATAGGCGTTAAGACCAACACCAAATTAACGATATTCAAGAGCAACACCAGCTCAACGCCATCAACGTTGATGACACGTCGAAACAACGCCACTCTTGGACAGTGTACACTGGGTTCAAGGACAGCATGAGTAGCTAGGTTGCCAAGTGGTGTCTGGTTGCTCTGACGTCGCCACGAACGTTGCTCAGACGTCCCCACCAGCGTTGCACTGACGTAGCCACTAACGTTGCCCTGACATCGTCATCAACGTTACTCTGACGTCGCCACCAACGTTGCTCTGACATCGTCACCAACGTTACTCTGACGTCGCCACCAACGTTGTTGTGCCGTCGCCACCAACGTTACTCTGACGTCGCCGCCAACGTTGTTCTGCCGTTGCCACCAACGTTACTCTGACGTCGCCACCAACGTTGTTCTGCCGTCGCCACCAACGTTGTTCTGCCGTCGCCACCAACGTTGTTCTGCCGTCGCCACCAACGTTGCCCTGACATCGCCACCAACGTTGCCCTGACATCGCCACCAACGTTGCTCTGGCGTCGCCACCAACGTTGCTCTAACATCGCCACCAAAGTCGCTCTGGCGTCGCCATCAACGTCACTTGACCATCGTTCTATGGTTTACAACAACAAGAATGTCGAGATTCTACTGAATTATGGCTAAGATTTTGTGCTTTTAGGTTGAGAAAGTTTTTCCCTTCAATCACTTGAATCTGCGCTCGCACGCACGCACGTTTATATTAATGATGGTCGTGTGTGGTGTAGATAGTTACAGTGGCTGGGACTCTCTCAGCCGCAGGTTCGAGTCACCTCAGAGCTCCACCTGATTTTCTCATTATTATTATATCATTATCACGAGAAAAACTTTTATTATTCTTTGAATTATTACTCTTATTATTATTAATTGTCATCCACACTTCCATGGAAATAAAAATTTCATACACCTGGGCACTAGGAGACTCGAACCACGGACCCAACGCAAGTGAGGCAGAGGATCTGTTTACTTAGCTATGAGTAGTCTTAATAAGGAAAGATTCCAGAACTACTTCTGCTAGGCTGAAATTTTCAACTGACTGCTACTGAAGCTCAGAGGAATTAGTGGTCCACGCCCGCGTCATGTAAATTGGCATCTACGTGTGATGCCAATTTACAGGCATAACGTGTGAGAGGATGGTCTCTCAAGATTCTCCCACAGCTGACTTGAATTGTTTATTGCAGTGCACAGTGCACCCAAGCAGTGCACAGTGCACCAAAGCAGTGCATGGTGCACCCAAGCAGTGCAATGATAGATATCGTGAGGAGACATTCACATATGGGACTAATAGAACAAGAACCCAGCAATGTGATGTTATAGTGGCCAGAATACGCCTGGGACATAGACGTATCTGGCTGCTTTCTTAAACCCCAAATGTCGAGTTCACAATGTGTCAACTTTGTGAAAGAGAAAACATGCACTCTCTTGAATATTATATTGTAGAATGTCCCATACTAGCTGACTTTCGCCCTCCTGGGCTAAGGCATGCGGAACTCTGTAATTACTATATGAGTACTGGAACACTTGATGATATATTGGACTTGTACTCAAGATTAACCATGTAATGTATCAATTATACAATGTATGTATGTGATGTAAGTATATAACCTTAGCATGTAAATGCACCTTAATCACCTTCAGTGATTAAGTGCTTAAGTGCACACTAGTTTCTCTATCAGCTATCTCACCCTGTCAGAGTAAAAGAGACAAATGTATGAAAATGAATGTGTGTGTGTATATGTAAGTATATATGTATATGTATGTATATATGTATATGTACGTATGTGTGTGTGTGTGTACATGTATGTGTATAAAGTATATATGGAAGGTGGTCAGAATTACATTTAACCTTTGTAAATGCACATTAATGATAGTATGTAAAAAACACATCGAACACTTTATGTAGGGCATACGTAAATCTGTATATCTATGTATTTACGTATGTAGGTTAGCTTAGCATTTTAGAAGCACCGATCACCTTCTGTGGTTGATTGATATGGTTTATGATATACATGCAGTGATAATATTAAAACAGTCATTAAATCATGTAGTTTTACTCTATGTAATAACGATGGCGCAATGGTAAAATCCCTATAGTGACTTTAGTTCCCCATACAACACAGCGGAGATCAGAGAAAATGGCAGAGGAGGAAAAGAGAGGCAACCGACTAGCGAGGGGACAACACTCGGATAAACACGAGACCGGACCGCTCAGTCAAGGTAGGACAAAAGTTCTCCTGGTATGCAAACTTTCTTCATTGCCTTTGATGAAAATAGGAGCGTTTTCGAAAAAAAAGCTGGGTACAAAGTATCCCATATAAAGTCATTCCAAAGATATTTCAGATCAAAGTGTACGATATCAGACCTAATATACAAAGGAATTTAATCGCAGTGGACCACAACACAGCGAGGAACTAGAGCTTTCAGACGTTACTGACATCTGTGGATACAAAGTTAGATGCTACCAACCACTAGGTGACCGATTAGTGAAATATGTAATCTGACATGTTGTAGGCATTAGTGCAGACGACATCAAGGCAACTTCAGACAGATGACATTCCAATGTTCAGAGTCAAAAAAATTATGGGCAGAACAAACGGAGAACTGAGTGATACATGCACTGCCTTGCTTACTTTTCTAAACTACTTTTCCCCTTATTGGGTTTGGATTAACGGCTTCCTCCATAAACTAGATGTGTAAGTACCACGTCCCACTCAGTGCTTTAGATGTAAAGGTTTCAACCATACCTGGAAAGGCTGCACCAAAGACATTAAATGTGGGAAATTCTCTGGTTCCCATTACACACAGGACTGTGTGTCAGATATACTAACCTACTCAATCTGTGGTGGCAATCATGACATTATATTCAAACAATATCCTTCATTCATAGCAGCAAAAGCTAAGGTTCTCCCTACTAACAACCTGCTATACAGTAGTGCACTGAAACAACCTAACCAAGTCTATCATCAACCTCTACCCCACACTCAACCACAACCTTTGCTTGTACCTGATATGGCTGTCACTGATAATCCTACACCCCCAGAGTCCAATCCTCTCCTTCAAAACATACAACTAAGTTTCAATCTTGTTGAAACTCTTTATCACTCGCATTGAAAATGCACTAGAAAAGATGCTGGACCGACTTCTAACTAAATTTTTTGCACAAGTAAACCAACCCATCCCCAAGGCTGACCCAACAGACACCCCATCAACATGTACGGACAATGACATCCTCCCTAACACAGCTCTCATTGCTGTATATAAATCATTTGAACTGATGCTGGGCAAACTTCTAAATAACTCCTTAGCATGCCTTACCCAAGTCACTTCCCAGGTTGACTTGCCACAAACCACAACCACTGGTACCAAGAGTAAGAAATCCCCAGCTTTACAAACCTCCCAACTACCTGGCATTTTGACTGAAAAACCACATTAAACACACACTCTAACGACACATTATCCAACCACCCAAAGATATTTAACACAGTGTACTACTGGCACATTAAAGAAGACCGATGCAATCACATCCCAGATGTAAAAATACAAAATACGACAAGATAACATAATCCATTTTGAACTAACCTACCCCAACCTAACCTAACCTCATATACATCAACCCCATGTTACTTAATGTACTCTAACTTACCCTGCCATAATCTACCCTAATCTATCTGAATTGCAACTAACTCCCAAACATACTTTGACTCACAATTCAGTCTCTTGACTACTTTGAGGTTACCTTGAGGTGCTTCCGGGGCTTAGCGTCCCCGCGGCCCGGTCGTCGACCAAGCCTCCTGGTTGCTGGACTGATCAACCAGGCTGTAGGACGCGGCTGCTCGCAGCCTGACATATAAGTCACAGCCTGGTTGATCAAGTGTCCTTTGGAGGTGTTTGTCAAGTTCTCTCTTAAACACTGTGAGGGGTCGGCCAGTTATGCCCCTTATGTGTAGCGGAAGCGTGTTGAACAGTCTCGGACCTCTGATGTTGATAGAGTTCTCTCTCAGAGTACCTGTTGCACCTCTGCTTTTCAACGGGGGGTATTCTGCACATCCTGCCATGCCTTCTGGTCTCATGTGATGTTATTTCTGTGTACAGGTTTGGGATCAGCCCCACAATTATTTTCCACGTATAGATTATTATGTATCTCTCCCACCTGCACTCAAGGGAATACAGATTTAGGCTCTTTAGTTGGTCCCAGTAGTTTAGATGTTTTACTGAGTGGATTCTAGCAGTAAAGGATCTCTACACGCTCTCCAGGTCAGCAATTTCTCCAGCTTTGAAAAGGGCTGTCATTGTGCAGCAGTACTCCACTATAGAGAGCACTAGCGTTTTGAAAAGTATCATCACCGGTACAGCATCTCTAGTGTGGTAAGTTCTTGTTATCCAACCTGTCATTTTTCTTGCAGTTGTGACGGCTACTTTTTTGTGTTCTTTAAAGGTAAGGTTTTCTGGCATGAGTTCATCCAGATCCTTTACATTGCCTTTTCGTTCTGTGTTATGATTTGCCTGAGTTTTGTACGGGGTTTCTGTTTTTATATTTTCATTTTTTCCGTAGCGCATGAGCTGGAACTTATCTTCGTTAAACACCATATTATTTTCTGTAGCCCATAGAAAGACCTGATCTACATCTGATTGGAGGTTTGCCGTGTCCTCTATGTTGCCTACTCCCATGTAGATCCTAGTGTCATCTGCAAAGGATGATACAGTGCTATAGGTTGTGTTCTTGTCTATGTCCGATATGAGGATGAGAAAAAGTACTGGAGCAAGCACAGTACCCTGGGGGACTAAGCTCTTCACAGTTGATGGGCTGGATTTTATTTTGTTGACTATTACACATTGGGTTCTGTTAGTCAGGAAATTGTAGATCCATCTGCCTATTTTTCCGGTAATTCCTTTTGAACACATTTTATGTGCAATAAAATTATATTATTATATAATGCATTATATTCAGGCAGAGTCGTCTTCTTCGCAATGCGTGCAGTTTGCATGAAGATATATCCTCCCGAATACTGCACAAGTGGTAATGTAGAAAGATGCGTATATGACTATGCACAACAACACATCAATGGTGTGGTGGGCTGCCCCTTCTGATGCGGGGGCAGAGGTGGTTGAGCCCCCTCTTTACCACCAAGGCTTCTGAGTCAATCCAGCAGACTCCCTTCTTCGAAGCCTTTCCTTCTGGGGTGGTGGGCGTGGATGAGGGCTCTGCACCCGGCGCCTTTGTTGATGGTTTCTGGGGCTTGGGGGGGAGTCCTCTTGGAACTATTGGGTTCTTTTTGACCCCACTTGGGCCCTTGTACCCTCTGAATAGGGTCTTCTGCATGGGAGTTTTTTTTGTACCCTCCTTCCCTTTGTGAGTGAGGGAGGGTAATTTGAGGGAGCCGGTCGGCCGAGCAGACAGAACGCTGGACTTGTGATCCTGTGGTCCTAGGTTCGATCCAAGGCGCTGGCGAGAAACAATGGGCAGAGTTTCTTTCACCCTATGCCCCTGTTACCTAGCAGTAAAATAGGTACCTGGGTGTTAGTCAGCTGTCACAGGCTGCTTCCTGGGGGTGGAGGCCTGGTCGAGGACCGGGCCGTGGGGACACTAAAATGCCCCGATATCATCTCAAGATAACCTCAAGATAACCATCAAGAGTGTGTTGGGTGGGGCTTCCCCTGGGTTAGTTTCCGGGGGGCCTTTGGGTTCCTCAGAGTCATACTTTCAGAGGTTTTCTTACTCTCGGATTTTCCCTGCGAAGGTTCAGCAGGCTTTAAGTGCTTATCTCCTGCAGGAAGTAAGCTGGTGTTCTTAGGGGGCTCTCAGGAGTTTCACAATGAGTGCTTCTTAGACCTGCACCTCGTAATGATGTTGGTCTGGTGCAGCTGTTTGCACCGATCCTCCGAGAGGAGGTTTCTATGTTTTTCACCTCTCATCTCGCGTTTCGTCTGGCTGTGTTAGTTCTACCGTTGGCTTCGGCTTGGGTCATGACTCTTCAGTCTTTTTTGCCGTTTTGTCCTCTATTGTTCCCAGAGGTCTATGGTGCTCAGTTTCTGTCGGCGGCTTCTGCGAGATGCCGGCCTATTTCGGACTTGTTCTCCGAGGGGGTCCCTCCTGGCCCTCTAGAAAGAGTCGTACCAGGGCTTGGGCCTTGTTTAGTCAGGGTAGGACTATGGTGCCAGTTTCTGAGTTGGTGGGCTCCCTGATGCCTTCTTCGTCTGGTTGGCGTGGAGTTCGTTCTGTATGGAGGTCGGCATCTCTGGGTTCGCATCGGCCCTTAACCCTTAACCACTTAACTGCGCCAACTGAGAAAACTCTTTTTGATTTTTCGGTACCAATTCTAAATGTGTACGAGGTTGGTTGTGTACGAAATGGACTCTTAGGACCTCCAGTGAGAGGCAGCCATCTTGGAAAAAATTCCCAGAATGCTCTAGGGCTGCTGGCTGGGTTAGTACTGAATGAGTAACCATGGGTTGCGCACGCGCCTCTGGCTCCCGAACACCTGTCCGACGCGGTGTTAAAAGATAACGCTGTCGGTGAAATTCAAACCTTATTGTTTGAAGAACATAAGGGTCATAATATTAGTGAAGCTAGGCACAATAAGGTCCTAACACAAAGGTCGGATGAAGGTGATAAAGCACCTATGAGGACGATACAGCGAGCGTATCCAGTTGTAGCTCTGAGCGTCACCCCTGACGCTCAGAGGTGATAGCGTCACCTCCTATGCTATCCTATGCTATCTCCAATTTATTTAGATGATTCATAGATGAATCGTTTTCTGCGTTCAGTGATGATGCATCTGATACAAGTAGCATAGATGAACAGTGTTAGCGGCTTCCATGGTGGTGTTTTCCATAGATATTTTCAAGAATACCTGAATCTCTTCCTAATTGACGGACGCTCTTTGAGGCTAGCTGAATCTCTTTCTGTGTGGGACCATACAAAGCGATCTTTTCAAGACTACCTTACAAATTGATCTTTTCCTATAATCTTTTCAATACTACCTTATGCTTTACAAGCTTGGCTACATACAACCTACAAGTACTAAAGCCAAGGGTGTATGTGAGTGCGTTATTTGCAAGCACACAGAATGAAGAAACAGGAAGCGAAAATTTATCTGTGCAACGAGAGCGAAGTTGCGCTGTGTACCATGGACTACTTCGTTGATTATTACTCTCTTCCAAAGTACTGAGTGTGTAATACAGTGTGTTACTGTATAAATAGTGTGTGAAACTGTATATATTGTAATTTTAGTGAATTTTTAACAAGTAATATTTTGACAATAAACATTTATTGTGGACACATTATTGACACATGTATCACAGTTCCATGGAACATTATGAATGTTCTACTGTATACATATTGTAAAGGACACAAATATGCATCGTACGATAAAAACAAAAAAATAAATAAAACCGCATTGGAAATACATAGAACAAATAATTGAAAATATATTTGTGGCAACACCTGGTGCTTGAATGGCCTGCGTGACCGACCGTTTCTGGGCGATTCATGCATGGGCGACCAGGCCCTGATGACGTCACAGCGCACCTTGTCCACGTCCCCACAGCCAAAGTAAGTGGAATTTGGTATTTATTTTTACATAAACATGTTCAGGGAGGGGAACTTATTATTTTACAAAGAAAAAAATAATTTTTTGGGAACACTTTATTTCATGTGTACAGGGAAAATTTCGCAATAAACTCGGCACAGCACGGTGGTTAAGGCAAACCTGTTGCACATCTATAGCAGGTTATTTGCATGTGCCTGTTAATTTAGGCTACTTCCTGGAATTCTCTCTGATACAACTGTATCAGCTATGGTCTTCCATTTCAGGTACCATAGGTTGAAGTCCCTAAGCAGGATGATGTTTGGGGCTGGATTTGTGAGGTTTTCCAAGCAGTGTTCTATTTTCATTAGTTGGTCTTTAAACTGCTGATGATTTGCCTCCAGTGACATATATGCAAGGACCATAACTACATTTAAGATCTCTGTTTTGATTATTAGCACTTCCACCATATCATTTGTAATTACCTAAGTGTAATTACCTAAGTGTAGTTACAGGATGAGAGCTACGCTCGTGGTGTCCTCTCTTCCCAGCACTCTTTGTCATATAACGCTTTGAAACTACTGACGGTCTTGGCCTCCACCACCTTCTCACCTAATTTGTTTCAACTGTCTACCACTCTGTGAAAGTAATTTTCTTATATTTCTTCGGCATCTGTGTTTAGCTAGTTTATATCTATGACCTCTTGTTCTTAAAGTTCCAGGTCTCAGGAAATCTTCCCTATCGATTTTATCAATTCCTGTTACTATTTTGTATGTAGTGATCATATCACCTCTTTTTCTTCTGTCTTCTAGTTTTGGCATTTTTAATGGCTCTAACCTCTCCTCGTAGCTCTTGCCCTTCAGTTCTGAAAGCCACTTAGTAGCGTGTCTTTGCACCTTTTCCAGTTTGTTGATGTGCTTCTTAAGATATGGGCACCACACAACCGCTGCATATTCTAACTTTGGCCTAACAAAAGTCGTGAACAATTTCTTTAGTATATCGCCATCCATGTATTTAAAAGCAATTCTGAAGTTAGAAAGTGTGGCATAGGCTCCTCGCACAATATTCTTTATGTGGTCCTCAGGTGATAGGTTTCTATCTAGAACCACCCTTAGATCTCTTTCTTTATCAGAATTCTTTAAAGATTTCTCACATAATATATAGGTTGTGTGGGGTCTATGTTCTCCTATTCCACATCCCATAACATGGCATTTATTAACATTAAATTCCATTTGCCAAATGGTGCTCCATATACTTATTTTGTCCAGGTCATCTTGAAGGGCATGACAATCATCTAAGTTTCTTATCCTTCCTATTATCTTAGCATCATCAGCAAACATGTTAATATAATTCTGTATAGCAACTGGTAGATCATTTATGTAGACAATAAACATCACTGGTGCAAGAACTGAACCCTGTGGTACTCCACTTGTGACATTTCTCCAGTCCGATACATTGCCTCTGATTACTGCCCTCATTTTTCTATCAGTCAGAAAGTTTTTCATCCATGTTAAAAGCTTACCTGTCACCCCTCCAATATTTTCCAGTTTCCAGAACAACCTCTTATGTGGAACTCAGTCGAAAGCCTTTTTTAGGTCCAGATAGATGCAGTCAACCCAACCATCTCTTTTCTGTAATATCTATGTGGCTCGATCATAGAAACTGAGTAAATTCGATACACAGGATCTTCCAGATCGAAAACCTGTTTGTCTGATATATCATTTCTCTCCAGGTGTTCTATCCATTTAGTTTTGATTAGTTTTCCAATACTTTCACTATTTCACTAGTCAATGATACAGGTCTATAATTGAGGGGGTCTTCCCTGCTGCCACTTTTGTAGATTGGAACTATGTTAGCCTGTTTCCACACGTCTGCTACGATTCCTGTACACAGGGATGCCTGAAAGATCAGGTGAAGTGGAATGCTAAGCTCATATGCACATTCTCTCAGAACCCATGGTGAAACTCCATCTGGGCCAGCTGCTTTGTTCTTACTGAGCTCCTTTAGCATATTTTCCACTTCATCTCTAGACACCTCTATCCGCTCTATGTTGTTCTCTGGAATTCTTATTGTGTCTGGTTCTCTGAAGATTTCATTTTGTACAAACACACTTTGGAACTTTTCATTTAATGTTTCACACATTTCCTTTTCATTTTCCGAGAAACTGTTTCCTATTTTCAACCTCTGGATATTATCCTTTACCTGCAATTTGTTGTTTATGAATTTGTAGAATAGGCCCGGTTCTGTTTTACATTTATCCACTATCCCTTTTTCAAAATTTCTTTCTGCCTCTCTCCTTACTGCCGTATAGTTATTTCTCGCATCTTTGTATCGCTGGTATGTTTGGGGGTTTGGCCTCTTCCTATACTGATTCCATTTTTGTGTCTTTTTGTCTCTGGCCCTCTCACAATTTATGTTGAACCAATCCTGTTTTCTGGCCCTGCATCTCTGTTTTGGTATGAATGTTTGTGTGCCTTCCTCGTATATTTGTAAAAATTTGGCATACATTTCATTTACTTCCCTGCCTAGCAACAAGTCTGTCCAATTACATTCATTAAAAAAAATTTGAAGTTCCCCATAGTGACCTCTCCTTAAATCGAGTTTATCAACTGTTTCAATGTCCCCATTTTCTTCTAGATGATACCTTAAAGCATAATCAATGTCTAACAAGACGTGATCACTCTTTCCCAAGGGAGGAAGGTACTGGATGTCAAATATCTCTTATTCTTTCCTGGTGAATACTAGATCCAGTACTGACGATACATCTTCTTCCCTCATTCTTGTGGCCTGCTTTATGTGTTGATACAAGAATGTCTCCAGAATGAGGTTCACAAATCTGCATGTCCAAAAGTCCTCCGTTCTTGCTTCATAGGCCTCCCAGTCTATTGCTTTAAAGTTGAAGTCCCCTAGTATCAACAGTCGTGATTTATCCTTATCTGCTTGTACAATAATATCTCTCATGACCATTATGAGGCCCTCTCGTTTGACATCCAGTTCTTCCTTTGTCCATGTGTTGCTTGCTGGTGGGCTGTAGGCATTTAAAATTATCAGCTTATCATCCTGATTCCAGATCTGCAATGCCATTATGTCAATATCTCGAGGGTTTTCAAATATTAACTCTCTTACTTTCAGGTGTTTTTTCACCAGTACAGCTACTCCTCCTCCCTTCCTAGTTTTCCTGTCACGTCTCCAAACTAAATAGCCTCTTGGGAATATGACTTCATTTATTATATTTCCTTCAAGTTTCATCTCTGATAATGCGACAATATCTGGGACCCTAAGCTGGATTATATCTTGCAACTCCAAAGTTTTTGACCTCATTCCATCTATGTTGGTATATACAATTTTCAGGAACATGTTCCCTTTTCCTTTGCTCTTTACTCCCCCTTCCACTACTGATCTTGTTGCTTTGTTTTTATGTACCATTTCACAAGCTTTCCAGCCCCTGTCACTTTGTAGAAAAAAGAATTTGTCTTCTTCATTTCTATCTCCATTTAAACGTTTTGCCTCAATTAGGTTCATTTTCAGCTTTTCTCTGTCTTCCTTGGAGAGGTCTTGTCTTATTGACCAAAATTTGCCAATCTCATCACTCTGCAATTTCCTGGCATTTCTAAGCACTTCCATCATGTTTTTCACTCCATTAAACGTCACCCTTAAGGGGCGGTTCTTTTCTTTCTCATATTTTCGTATTCTTCTAAAATCACTGACATTTTCCTTTGAGCCTTCTCCTAAACCTACTATTTTCTCTATTATTTTCATCTCTTCTGCTGCTCGGTCCACCCTAGATGAAATTTCCTTATCTAAACATCCAAAAATTATTGTGGACTTAGTTCTATCTGCAGTGTTTTGTACTAATTTACTGTTGGTAACCAGTTCTTTCCTAATTGCTTGCCTAATTTCTGCTTCTTGTTGGTCATTTCTGGTTTTGACTTCGGAACACACTTCTTTGATAGTCTCTTTCTCTTTTACAACTTGACCATATGTCACTTTTATTTATTCTTTATACTTTTCTAGTTCTTTATTCACCTCCTCTATGTGAGTTATCAGTGAAGTTTCCAGTTGGAGATCCTTGCCTAACTCTATATTAGCTCTCAGGCTACCTTGGAGTTGTTCACCATATGAGTCTATTTTCTTGTTTATTTCTTCAAAGTCACCACACTTCACTTTCCACACCTCATTTTCTTTCACTAGTTCCTTGATTTGCTCTTCCTGATTTGTTACCTTGTCCGTTAATGCAGTAATCTTATCTTGCTGAAGCATACTCCCTTTTAGAGTGCAAAGCTCACTCCTAAGAGCTCCATTGTCCTCTTCCAATTTAAGCACTTTTTCTTCATACTTCTTTTGCATATCCTCAATTATTTCTAACCTGCCAAGAACACCTCCTTTTCTTATATCTTGGGGTGAGAATCCTTTGAAACAATCATCTGTAGGTGTGTGTACATTTCCAGTGGTGGTGGTGGCGGCCATCTTTGTTTTTGTACTAGAACCAAAACAAACTTTTCCACTTAGCTATTTTCACTCACTTTTACTTGTTTATTGTATTTTATTTGCTTTTACACTTCCCTGAACCTTTATGTAACCTGGGACACCACTGTAGCCCTCAACCTGTTCTTTGTGGTGATGATTAGCAGCTCAGTACAGATGAGTGTGTCCTTGATGTACAGGCTGACCTCACCCTGTAGCCTGTGTTTCCTGTCACATCTGAAAAGATTGCACTCCGAAATCCATATTTCACCAGCATGGTAGTCCTTGGTGTGAGTTTCCGTTAGGGCTGCAGATAATGCATTTGCCTCATGTAAGAGGCCATCTATGAACCTACGGGCCACCGGTTCTGTCATTGGACGGGCTCTGGGTTGATCCGGTTTCCCTAGTTCCCTGTTCCAGGGCTCCTGTTTCTCAGGTTGCCCACAATGTTATTAAGTCTAGCCAAGGCTGCAGTCTACCCTTACGCCCATGATGTTAGGAAGTATGCCGCTCTTTCGGCTGTCTTTGGAAACATGTCTTAGGACAATATTTGGGCACAGGGGTTTTGGAGGTCGAACAGGGTCCTGGCTGCCAGGTATCTTGTGAATGTCGTAGGTCCTCAGCGACCTTGTGTGGCCTTGGGGCACCTTTCGTGGCTGTCTGTCTCTTTCTCACTTTGAGACCTGTGGTGCTGCCGCCTTCCTGGTTGGTCGCTGTTTGCCTTCTCTGTGGGAAGTTAGCTACAAGGTGCCAACGTGGCTCCCCACAGGAAACCAGCATTGAATGTAATGAAATGCCAGTTTCTGAGTGAGCCTCAGAGGCTCCCTCCCCTTAAGTCGACAGCTTTCATCATTCCAGAACCAAATTGGTGGGTTGCCAACTCACCCAGGCCGGCTCCACCTTCCCCCGTGGAGGTAGGAGGGGAGAGGGGTAGAACTAATGAGTGGGGGACAAGTTGGATAATGTGTTGCTTGCTTGTTTTCTTTCTGGGGAAGTTCTTTTACTAGTTTGAGGTCATAGCTCACAATTTTCAAAGTGGTGTGTTTTGATTCGTCTACTTTTCTGGGTGCCTTCCCTTGTTGATAGCAAAATGACATACAGTATCCACTCAATTTAATGGCCTCTTTTATACCGATCTGCCGGTAATAATGGCCGGTTTGGGAGATCTGGAGTATCTGGAGCCTCGTATACCGGTCTGGTGGTCGATATTACCGACGGTCGGTATTGGGTTTGTTTTGGCATCGGCAGCCCCTCATATGGCGACCAGGCCACCGACCTCGATCATCCAGAGTGGTATATTAAATCTTAACTTTCTATTAAAATGATTCAGTTTTATGAAGAAAATTCTAAATTACAGTACAACCTCGATTCAACGTACCCTGATTCAACGAATCTCCGGCTAGTTCGCACATTTTTCAGGCCGGATTTACTCACCCGGTTCGACGAACAATGGTTCGCCGAAGTGGGGAATGTTCGGATTTGCTTACGACATCGAGACTGGTGGACGAGTTCGAGCACCGAGCACCGAGACGAGTTCATAAACTGGTGGAAAACTTTCCCATTCTATCACAGATTACAATTGTTAATTCCTTCATATGACAAGTTCGATCACACAAGTGGACCACACACGTGGACCGCACAAGTGGTCCACAAGTTTACGATGTTGGGACAGAGTTCACAGAGTGGTGGAAAACTTTACCATACCCTCACAGATTACAATTAACACTTTGTGTGGATCAGGACTCCGCCCGGAGTCCTGTTTCGCCTACCCGCTTCCGCGATGTGGACATAAAATGATGTCCTGAAAAAAATATTTGTATAAAATTCAATTTTAATCCGATTTACTTTGGGTTTGTTTCAAACTGCGCGCCATGAGGCTCTCTTTCTCACCACTAGGCTGCATGGTACAATAAGTTCATGAAAGGTGTGGACCACTTCGATCAAATGGTATTACCATTTTACCAGGAAAACTCACAAGTGGACCTAAAAGATAACGTTTTATTTCCTGCAAATGGCTTTGCATAATGCCTTTGTTTTGTACAAATACAACACAACTGATCAAAAAAAGCTAACATTGTTACAGTTCCACGAGGTGGCAAATTGGGCCCTATTGTGCTGGGACCCGGAAGATTGGCCTCAAACAGCAACAGTATCTCAACACTTGCGGCACGCTCCAGACATAAATGATGACAAAGGTCCTGCCTATGCTGACGCCATGCAAACTCCTGGACCATCTGGTGTGAGGCGGCCCTTGTTCATTTCAACACCTCAAGCTGAAGCAGCAACCGAATCAGAACCCGAGATGTCTGGCACACTGCCATTTGACGAGACGGTTTTGTCAGATGACTCTGACTTTGACTCAAGCCGTTTATACTGGTAATGCTTCCCCCATATCATGTATTATATGCATATGTCTGTTTAGGGAATTTTATTCCGATCAATGTACAACCAAAAATAACTGTGTGCAACAAGTATAAACTTGACAAACATAACAAAAGTAAAAACATTTCGTGTGTGTTTGACGCTCACTGATATGTTCCAGCGTTGTTTTATATTTGGCGCTATTCTATCTTACGCTTTGTTGATCTTTTTTGCCTACGGGCTCATAGAACATTCTATTGCGAACACATTGACACAAAAATGAATGACGTACATAGAATAATAATGTCAGGACAGTGACATAAGTATAAACTTTCAAAGTGCCGTATCGCACATGTGTAGTCCCGTCACCGATACCGGGTAACAATTTCACCATTTCCCACACTCTTGCGGTGGGCCGCGATCATTATTCTACGTTTATATTCATATCACCGTGTTGGGAATTTCATTGTGAGTCCATTGATACCAAAATTAACGCTGTAGGACAAGTGTGGAGGTGATAACAATCCCAAGAGTAAAAACATTTTGTTGCTGTTAGGCGCTCACGGCGAGTCATCTTCGTAGTTATTTATTTGGTGCTGGTATCCCTATACGTTTCGTGACTTTGTTTACTGATGTTCTTCTAGAGAATTTTATTGCGAACACGTTGGTACCAAAATGAAATACGTAGCTCGAGAACTAAGGTCAGGTGAGGAAAAAGAGTATACACATTTTTGTTTTTACGCTTAAGCGACAAAAACACCGCGCGCACATACCGCTTTTTTTTTACCTTTACCGGGCGCTCGAAAGTGTTAATAACTCTTTTATATGACAAGTTGGATCACACAAGTGGACCTCAAGTGGACCACAAACGGTTCATAAGCTTACGATGTTGGGACAGAGTTCACAGAGTGGTGGAAAACTGTCTCATTCTATCACAGATTATTATTAATAATTCCTTCATAAGACAAGTTGGATCACACAAGTGGACCACACAACAAGTGAACCATATGAACCAAACACCAGCCAAAATGGTCCATACAAGAAGTGACTCATATTAACCAAACACCAGCCAGAGTGGTCCACACAAGTGAACGACTGAGTTTCAATGATTTTCGTTCACCGATTTGTGGCACACATATCTTTGTAAATTAATTTAACCCTTACACTGCTCAGGGGTCCTTGGGACATTTACACCCCTGTGCGCAAGAAAAAAGAAATTCAAAAATTTTTTTTCGTCTTCTAAACATGTTAATTTGTGTCCCCTGAGCACGGAAAAAAAAAATCGTAGGTGACATATTTTGGGCGCAATTGACCGAGGAAGTCTGGCAAAAAGTGGGCGTTGACAGAGTGGTCGTCAGAACTGGTCAGCGTCACCCGCGCTGACAGATGGGAGTTGCCACAAAGATATTATTACCTAATTGTTTCAATGTCTCCGATTGATTTTTTCTCAGTTTTTTTATTTTTTCTCAGTTTTTTTGCAGTAATATTATTCAATAGTGTGTATTGTAATATATTTATATAATAAAAGTGGTGAATAATCGCTATACTCAAAAGTATGATGTGCATATTAGTGATTCAATTATTATGTTTATAAAACAATAAACAAATAGTTTTGCTGCTATTACACTCTATACACAGGTTATATATAAGTATCTGCATGTTTTGGTCACCATAACGAACCACTAAGTTGGTATTGAGAGTCGAAAAGCAACGAGGAATTACCGCCACACACCAGCCAGCCACTCGCTGCCACTCCCTCAACACACGCACTAAACTTTCTCTCCCAACAATACCAGTTGTGGTGTTATTACACTATATACAGACGTTATATATAAGTATGTATATATTTTGTTCTCCACAACTGTACAGCTAAGCTGATATAGTTAGTTCAGGCACTAAGAGTCTTCGCTATACACAGATGGCGGCTGGCGGCTCCCTCACTCTTTCAAGGTCACACACACTAAACTTTCTCCCACAACAATACCGTTTGTGGTGTTATTACACTATATACAGACGTTATGTATAAGTATGTATATATTTTGTTCACCACAACTGTACAGCTAAGCTGATATAGTTAGTTCAGGCACTAAGAGTCGTCGCTACACACACAGTCAGCTGGCGGCTCCCTCACTCATTCAAGGTCACACGCACTAAACTTTCTCCCCCAACAATACCGTTTGTGGTGTTATTACACTATATACAGACGTTATATATAAGTATGTATATATTTTGTTCACCACAACTGTACAGTACAGCTAAGCTGATATAGTTAGTTCAGGCACTAAGAGTCGTCGCTATACACAGATGGCGGCTGGCGGCTCCCTCACTCTTTCAAGGTCACACGCACTAAACTTTCTCCCCCAACAATACCTTTTGCAGTGTATTACCCTATATACACATATTATATATAAATATCTACATGTTTTATGCACCGTAACTGTACACCTAAGCTTGTAGTGCGCCCAAAGAGCATAGTGGCCACCCTCTAAACAGCTAGACAAATCGTGCAGACGACGTCACCTCCGTCACCCATATGGCTCCTCCCAGCATAACCCTTTTGCTGTTATTACACTAATACACACATTATATATAAGTATCTACATTTGTGTTCACCATAGAGAACCACTGACCTGGTATGGTGAATGCAAACAATAACAGCTAGCCACACAGTCAGTAAACGATGCTGTCTCCCTCCATCTCTCAGCATCACTCCTCCCACAGCGCTAATTATTACAACACCTGCTATTATCACAACCCTGGTTATTTATATCACAGTCATGGGTCATCTGTAATATTGTCATCGCTAAATAATAACAATTATATATTTATTTTGACATTTTTCGGCGATGCTGTGGTCACAAGCTGAACAGCAATGCTGTTCGCTCATGCTGCGTGCGCCGGCCTTGGTTGCTCCAACAGTACTGTGCCTCTCACACCTGAGAATATTGCCCACGATTTTTTTTTTAAATGGCATCTGTTACAAGAGCCCTGAGGAAGCTACTGTGAACCCCGTGTAGCCGCGGGCCATTTGAATCAGGCCTGGCACCCTATGGCGTATATATACGCCATGCGCACCATGGGACAAGTTACTCAGGGCGTATATATACGCCATGCGCAGTTTAAGGGTTAAAGGCTGAAGCGTGAATAGCTAGCTAATGTGTTGAAATCTTCTTATATACATTTTCTGTGATGAAACAAGACGAGTGAGGGTGGACAGATAAGGGAATACTGTACAGTAAACCTCACTTTACAGTGAGGTTTCACTCACTTTCGTCTGTGTTTTCATAGTTCAGTGACCCATGACTTTGAACGTTCCATATTAATAAATCATTTCTAAAACTGGTGTTTTAATAACTCTTTATTATCCTAATTAAACTAAACTAAATAAAACCAAAAATATACTGTAATATGATAGATATTTGCTATTTGAGAAATTATTCACGTTATTGGCGGCACAATTCCAGCACGAGTGGATGGGTCTAATCCCTGTCCATACAACACCATGCTTGTTTTGTTCGATTTCGTTGCAACAGTTCAGTGATCTACAGCTTCGAAATAATAAAAGAAATAAATCACTTCCAAAGTAAGTATACAAAGTAAGTATTCCAAAGTAAGAGATGATTTCAGGGCTTTAGTGTCCCCGCGGCCCGGTCCTCGACCAGGCCTCCACCCCCAGGAAGCAGCCCTGACAGCTGACTAACACCTAGGTACCTATTTTACTGCTAGGTAACAGGGGCATAGGGTGAAAGAAACTCTGCCCATTGTTTCTCGCCGGCGCCCGGGATCGAACCCGGGACCACAAGATCACAAGTCCAGTCTGCTGTCCGCTCGGCCGACCGGCTCCCCCTTTACTAAACTAAACATGTAACCCAAAAATATATAATTTGATGTAAATCGAATATTTGAGAGAAATTTATGTTACTGGAAATCGAACACGACACCAGGCGTGTTTTGTTCGATTCCGTTGCCACAGTTCAGTGACCTATAGCTTCGAAATAATAAAATTAATAAATCAGTTCTAAAATAAGTATTTTTTATAGCTCTTATTACCATAATAATGTTGCTAAACTAAATATATAACCCAAAAATATATAATTTGATGTAAATCGAATATTTAAGAGAGATTTATGTTACTGGATCTGGCTTAAACACCAGCCTACTGAAGGGTGTACGTATAGACTTGGTCTGCATTCGTACAGTATGCACCCAGTGCCCTTAGCTTTGTCTGCGATTGACGTACAGTATTTACCCGCCGGTGGAAGAATAATTGTGGAATTGACCATTTTTTTACTACAGCTCTTTGGTTATACAGAGCACCACTTGGTTTCCGAACCCCTTGGGGACGAGACCCGTCGGTTAACATGTAAGTTCGTATACGAGAAATAGAGGGGAAAAAATAAACTAGAAATGTAAAAAGAAATTTTTCCGAAAAATTTATGAAAAAAACTCTAGGGAAAAAAATCGTCAGGTTCATGGCGTAAATGCGACCGTGTTTTGTTTGTACTCATCAATAAGTGAAGTCCTGATCCGCTTTATAAAAGTCCTTAATTGTTCCTAACTGATTATTAAGACGTCTGGCAAACATCCTCTGGATGTTTCCTGCCAGCCTGCAGGAACATCCTGCCTAAAATATACGATGATGTACTGTACATTTAAGAAACAAATCTGGGTCACAGGTCTGTGGAGTGTGGTTAGGCTTACGGAGTCAGCCGGTCCCTCCCCCACCACCGACACACCTCCCCCTCTCCCCCCACCACCGACACACCTCCCCCTCTCCCCCCACCACCGACACACCTCCCCCTCTCCCCCCACCACCGACACACCTCCCCCTCTCCCCCCACCACCGACACACCTCCCCCTCTCTCCCCACCACCGACACACCACCCCCACCCCCCACCCCAAACCCATACACACACACACACACACACTCTCTCAAAGGTCACGTGGTTCACGGCTCACTTCAACACCCATATATCGCTTCCTGCCTGCCTGCCTGCCTCCTTCCCAGCCTGCCTGCCTGCTTCCTTCCCTGCCTGCTTCCTTCCCAGCCTGCCTCCTTCCCAGCCTGCCTCCTTCCCAGCCTGCCTGCCTGCCTCCTTCCCAGCCTGCCAGCCTGCCAGCCTGCCAGCCTGCTTCCTTCCCAGCCTGCCTCCTTCCCAGCCTGCCTCCTTCCCAGCCTGCCTCCTTCCCAGCCTGCCTCCTTCCCAGCCTGCCTCCTTCCCAGCCTGCCTCCTTCCCAGCCTGCCTCCTTCCCAGCCTGCCAGCCTGCTTCCTTCCCAGCTTGCCTCCTTCCCAGCCTGCCAGCCTGCTTCCTTCCCAGCCTGCCAGCCTGCTTCCTTCCCAGCCTGCCTGCCTGCCTCCTTCCCAGCCTGCCTGCCTGCCTCCTTCCCAGCCTGCCTGCCTGCCTCCTTCCCAGCCTGCCAGCCTGCTTCCTTCCCAGCCTGCCTCCTTTCCAGCCAGCCTGCCTCCCTCCCTGCCATCATGCTAACGGGTAGTGTGTGTTAGGCTTATCTTCGGGAATGAGCCGGTCTCACCCCCACCACCAACAAACCACCCGCCCCCCTACATCCCATCTCTCAAGGTCACGCGGTTCAACCGCGTGACTACCACTCACTCCCTGCCTGCAAGCTAGCCTGCCTGCCTGCCTGTGCCTGCCTGTGCCTGCCTGCCTGTGCCTGCCAGCCTGCCTGCCTGTGCCTGCCAGCCTGCCTTTCCCTCCCTAATTCTCACTGCTACTTCCATCCCTTCCTGCCTACCTCCTAGCATCTCTCCCTACCTCCCCCTCCCTCTTAGCATCTCTCCCTACCTCCTAACATCTCTCCCTACCTCCCCCTCCCTCCTAGCATCTCTCTCTCCCCCTCTCTCACTGATTCTCCCCCCCCCCTCATTCATACTGCCTCCCACCTAAACTCCATCGTCCATCCACCCACCAGTCAGCCATCACTGACGCAATGCGTGCATTTGGAGCCAACATGGTGCACAGATGTTTCTTGATTGTGCAGATATGTAAAACAAAAGCACAGAATGAACATTCCAGCCTTATGGCAATTCAAAATAATCGGAATAATAGGCCGTGAATCTGTGAAGTCGCAGTGGGCAAACTGGACCATCGCCCACCCACCACCACAAGCCGGCGTGACGCTTGGCGGACCCCTTCCTACCCGAACTTTGTTCGGGTAGCATGACTCCCCAACCCCAATCGGGAAACTGGAAGTTTCGGATAACTAAAGTTCGGAAACCAAGTGGTGCTCTGTAAAACAAAATGTCTCAGGGGCTTACTAATAGTGCCTTATTAATGCCAAAAACGAAGCAATATTTTGCAAGAACTAGTAGCAGAAAATCAACCAGCACGAGCACAGCTGTACCCAGCACGAGAACAGCTGTACCCAACACAAGAACAGCCGTACCCAGGACGAGAACAGCCATACCTAGCAAGAGAACAGCCGTACCAAGCACAAGAACAGCTGAACCCAGCATGAGAACAGCCGTACCCAGCACGAGAACAGCCGAACCCAGCACAAGAACAGCCGTACCCAGCACGAGAACAGCCGTACCCAGCACGAGCACAGTTGTATCCAGCATTGGTACAACAGCAGCCAGCACCAGCTCAGAAGCAGCTGAACCCACAGCAGCAGCGAGCACCAGCAAAGCTGATGCAAACATCTAAAAACATCGTCTGCGGCGTGAACAGTTACAACAAGTGTTAAATTTAAGTGTGTACACAGTGTTAAAATTAATGTTGCAGTAATTTTAGTGTATAATAGTTTTCATAAACTGCATTGTAGTACTCAACATACAGCAGAAATACTTTTAATCAACACAGTGCTAACGGCATAATGCACTACTGTATGGCACGTATTTACTGTAGAGCATTCACAACTTCACGAAACTTCAAGATGGACATAACTCCAATAATAAAGTAAATTTATGAATTACAGTATTTTTTAGTAGAGAAGTAATATATATAGGTACAGTATGTAATATGATAATGCATTTTTATTGTGTACAAGAAAAAAAAGGCACTGACACAAACGCCTCCTGAAGGTCACCTCTTGCAACAAATCCAACGCTCCAACGAACTGGGGTTGGTCCCATATAGTACGTTGAATCGAGGTTGTACTGTATTATTAATAAAATATTTTCAAATAATTGTTATTAAGCAAAATTCTTTGTTTTCTTATTAAATACCTTTTATAGTATAGGCAATAGATATTTTTTTTTCCCACGGACATAGAATGTACTGCGCCTGGCCATGTGACCGCTTTGTTTACTGTGAACTTGCGCGGCTGAGAGCAATGTCTCAGAATATTAGCCAGAGAAAATCAGATTCAGACAAAAATAGATAAATTCATGATTTCAACGGTTTGTGAAAGCACCCACTGGGAATTCAACAAGTCATGCAGCATCCGCTGGCAACGAGTGCCCTACAAGCCATGCTGCACCCGCCGATGCTAAATTCCCATCAACAAGTTGTGCAGCCTCCGCCGGCAACGAATGCTCTGTAAGCTATGCTGCACCCACCGATGCTGAATTCCCATTAATAAGCCGTGCAGCCTCCACCGGAAACGAATGCTTTGCAAGCTATGCTGTACCTGCCGA
Source organism: Procambarus clarkii (assembly GCF_040958095.1). NCBI lineage: Eukaryota > Metazoa > Arthropoda > Malacostraca > Decapoda > Cambaridae > Procambarus > Procambarus clarkii. The sequence continues at coordinate 10,480,233 of NC_091162.1, forward strand.
TGCTGAATTCCCATCGACAAGTCGTGCAGCCTCCGCCGGCAACGAATGCTCTGCAAGCTATGCTGCCCCCGCCGATGCTGAATTCTCATCAACAAGTCGTACAGCCTCCTCCGGCAACGAATGCTCTGCAGGCTATGCTGCACCCGCCGATGCTAAATTCCCATCAACAAGTCGTGCAGCCTCCGCCGGCAACGAATGCTCTGCAAAAAAAGCTGCACCCGCTGATGCTGAATTCCCATCGACAAGTCATGGAGCATCCGCCGGCAACGAATGCTCTGCAAGCCATGTTGCACCTGCCGATGCTGAATTCCCATCAAAAGTTGTGTAGCCTCCACTAACGATATAAAATATGATTGAAAGGCATATAAATTAGTGTAAAAAGTGTTGATAGAGTACAGTATTGTAAGTGTTAATGATTATTTAAGCCTTGACAAAAAGATACTGTACAGTGTAAATATACAGTAGAAATAATTTTCAATTGTGAATTAGAATTAGAACTCATGTGAATTAGTAGTAAGACTAGCTGTTGTGTGAAGTGAATGCCTGAAAATAAGTGTACATACTGTATGTACCCTGTATAAAGTCCTGAACAATATAAAACAAGCGCTGCAGAGGATGACATAATCTTCACAGCTTCGTAAGCTTCAGCTTCATTAACCCTCAAACCGCTAGGGGCCCAAATGGAATTCACACCCACAGGCGCAACAAAAAAAAAAATTCCAAAAAATTCTTTCGTCTTATAGAAGTGTTCATTTTTGTTCCCTGATCACGGAAAAAATAACAAAAAAATCGTAGGTGGCATATTTTAGCTGCAATAGGGTAGGGAAGTGTGGCAAAAAAGGGGCGTTGGCAGAGCCTTCGCCAGACGAGGTCTACTCCGCCCGAGCTGTCAGACGGCAGTTGCCACAAATATATTATTACCTAATTATTTCAATGTCTCTGATTTTTTCTTAGTTTTTTTGCAGTAATATTATTCCATACAGTGAATTGTGGTATACGTATTTATATTATAAAATGTGTGAACCATCGCTGTACTCAAAATTATGGTGTGCATATTAGTGATTCAATTATTATGTTCATAAAACAATAAACAAATAGTTTTGCTGTTGTTACACTATATACACAGGTTATATATAAGTATTTGCATGTTTTGTACACCATAACAAACTACTAAGTTGGTCTTGTGAGTCAAAAAGCAACGAGGAGTGACCGCCAAACACCAGCGAGCCACTCACTGCCACTCCCTCCCTCAACACCTCCTCACTCACCTCCTACAATACTCTTTCTGTATTTATTCACTATACACAGACGTTATATATACGTATTTACATGTTTTGTTCACCATAACTGTACATCTAAGCTTGTATGGTGAATAAAGGCCACAAAGACGTAGCTACTCACACAGTCAGCTGATCAGCGGCCGCCCTCAAGGCCAGACGCACTAATATTTGTCCTTCAACAATATTGTTTGTGGTGTTATTACGCTATATACACATATTATATATAAGTATCTACCTGTTTTATTCACCATACCTGAACAAATAAGCTGGTATGGTGCCCAAAGACCATAGTGGCCATCAGTAAACACCATGCTAAGACGTGCAGAGGACGCTCTTCCCTCACCAAAATGGCGGCTCCCAACCTACTCCTCTCGCTGTTATCACACTCTATACACACGTTATATATAAGTATCTACATTTGTGTTCACCATATCGAACCACTAAGCTGGTATGGTGAGTGCAGTCAATAAATGGTGGCCACACACAGTCAGAAGACGACGCCACAACCCTCCCTCGCACAGCCTTACGCCTCCCTCCATGGAGCACAGCGCTAAATATCACCACAATCCTGGTATTATCAGAATCCTGATCAGTTTTATCACAGTCAGGGGGCTTCAGTAATACTATCACTGCTAAATAATAGCTGTATCATATATATTATGGTATTTGTAGGCGATGCTGTGGTCACAAGCTGAACAGCGGTGCTGTGAGCTCGTGCTGCGTGCGCCAGTCTTGGTGGCTTGCTCAATACTGATGCTGTAACACCCAAGAATGTTGGCCTGGATTTTTTTTCTAGGTGGCATCTGGCAACTATCGGTCATGGCTGTACTATAGCTGCCCCTAACCCAGGCGGGGAGTTTAAATTATAGCACTAGACACGAAATCATATATAAATGATGTGCGCGGTTTCGGTTTTGTCACTGATATCATTTATATATGATATGCGCGGTTTGAGGGTTAAAAGTAAGTCAATTTACCAATTTTATTAAAGTATTACAAAATATTAATTGTTTTCTTTTTCAACAAAAGCTACATATTAATCTCTGCAAATGTATATTCTATCATTAGCAGAGAAAGGCGAGCTCAAAATATTTCGTCTTGGCTAGCTCTCAGTGACAAGGCTCGATCGCCATTGTTATGGCCTGGCCACCACAGCCTGTGTCATAACATTAAAAATACATTACCTGCACAGTTCAGGGTAAAACAAAACACATCTCTAAAATTTTATTGAGAAAATATTAACAATCACTGACTGATACATGAAATATTTCACAATACAAAGGAATGAACCAATTTTTTCCCACCCATCTGGACTTGATCAGACCGTGTTCACACATCATCCATGCAGCAGCCACCAGGTGGCTTAATCTTCGGCGTGGCACTAAATTGGAATGCAATTACACAATGAACTTTATTTAATTTTAGTTATACAGTATAAAATATATCCTACCTGAATGTTACTTGAAAAATTACCCGACCCGACTTTACTTCGGAAATAACGGAGCTCCGGCAATAACGACCAGGGTACAGCCCCATATAGGCCGTTAAATTGAGTGGATACTTTTAAATGTAAAGTGCTCATTGGCCATTGCTCTGTGCTCCTCTGAGGGGGCCAGGTTCTGTTTCTGGTCCTCGGTAGGCAACAAGAACCTTGCGACTGATGATCCCAATTAATATAACACTATACAGTGGGGCCTCGATTTACAATGGTAATCCGTTCCCAGAAATGTATCGTAAGTTGAAATATCATAAGTCGAAACGATTTTTTCCATAAGAAATAAAGGGAATTGGATTAATCCGTTCCACACCCCCAAAAATATTAACTTAAAAATACATTTTATACTGAATACAATTTTTTTCTCTAACTAAAATACAGTACATATGTTTATCTTACCTTTATGGAGGACTCTTGATGCGTATGGAAGATGGTGAGGAGTGGGGGAGGAGGAGAGGTGTTACTGTTTGGAAGGAGAGGCCCCTTCCATTATAACATCAAGCAGTGATGACTTCTCTGGGGTACACTCTCCTACGTTTTGCCTGCATTCCACTAGGACCTGGTTGTGATTCACTGCTTATTTGTCTCACAAAAAACCTTTCTAGATATTTTTGGTTTTCATACGTTTTAATTTTTGTCTGTAGTGAGGCATCACAGTGTCATTAAAATGGTTAAGGCAACGGCCTACTGCACCGTGATTTGGGCGAGTAGTTTCAGCAAAAGTTTGCAATTCTTCCCATGCTGCACACATTTCTTAATTAATGAGGAAGGGACATTCTGTACAGTCTCCTCCCCTGAAGAAATTTCCTCATCTGTCTCTTGTTGCTGCTCCTTGTGAAGTTCTTCAGTGGTCAGTTTTTCGCTGTGGTCCTCCATTAGCTCGCAACACACAACACTCAGAACACTATGAATGCCACTTCTTTTCCTAAATTTCTCAAACCATTCCCTGCTCGCCTTAAATTCTTTCGCATTTGCATCACTCGTTCCAGGGGTTTTCTTTTAGGTCTTCATGCAATTTCCTTGCTTTTTCACAAATGATGGCCTCTGAAACTCTATCACCCCACTAACTCCTTGCTGTGTATCCAAATTAATAATAACTGTTCAACATCCTCAAGTGTTTGTGTTTTATGTTTCGTGATTATTGATAGGCCTTTTACCACTTTAGCACTCATAATATCCATTTTCTTAGCAAGTGCAGTGGCACCTCGACATACGATAATTTCGAGTTACGATGTAAATTTGATAGAAAAATGTGACTGCTAATGATATTTGTTGGTACACGTTTGGGTCGACCAAGCGGAATTTCTTAGAGGCGTGATCATCACTGAGCGGGCAGCTCTAGTAAACTGAGGCAGGTCGGCCCGCGTGAACGGGAACCATGCGCTCGGTCGACCCAAACATGTACCAACAAATATCGTTAGTCGACGACACTATCGTAAGTCGTCGCATTTTTTTATCAAATTTACATCGTAACTTGAAATTATCGTAAGTCGGGGCAATCGTAAGTCGAGGTGCCACTGTATCAGTAGGATAGCTTCAGGAAGCCTCCGTGGCTCGCCCAGAAACTGGTGTTTCATTACATTCAACACTGGTTATTTACTACCTGTGTCTTACCCAAGTTTACCTGAGAGCCACTAACACTAGTGGCCTCGACGAGGACAGACAGCCGGCGTCTTGTTGAAGATCCCCCCCCCCCCTATTTGCCTTGATGATCTTTTCTAGCTGTATAACTCCATCATCGTCAATCTATATCCTCTTTTTTTCTTTCTCCTTTTTGGCACATATTTTTAAACGGGTTCAGTAATAATCTTGAAATTTTCCCATGGTGCTTCCATGCCATTTACCTGAGGGACACTAAGACTAATGGCCTTGACGAGGACGGGAAGCCGGCGGCTTGTCGAAGGTCCCCACATTTGCCTTGATGATTCTTTCCAGGTAGATTTTAAAACATAACAGAGTTTTTGCGTTTGCGGCTTCAGCGGGTAGGCAGTTCCATGGATTTATAACCCTGTAAGTGACAAATCATCTTCTGTTCTCGGTCCTACATTGTGGCTTGTTGAGCTTGAAACTGTTGCTTCTTGTTTGTGTTACATCTGAACTTTTGAAGAAATTGTCCGGATCAACATCCTCTAACTTGTTAAGTATTTTAAAAGTTTCATTGAGATCCACCCTGTCATGTCTGGTTTGCAGTCTTGTTAGGCTTGTGGCCTTCAACTGTTCCTGTTACATGAGATGACTGGAATGACTTTCGTTGCCTGGTGTTGCACCTTCTACAGAACAGCTATGTCCTTCTGAAGATGAGGGTTTTCATGTTTGGATACAGTAATCCAAATGGGGTTGCATCAGAGATTTATATAGTTGAGTCACTACCTTCTTATCCTTTAAAGTCAAAGGTACGCATGATTATTCCAAGGGTTTGGTTAGCTTCTCTGCCTGCTGCTATTACATGTTGTGCAACTTTTAGTGAATGGTGGATTTTGACTCCAAGGTCTTTTTCTTCATCAATCTGCTGTAATATAATGGCATTGATTTGGTAGTCGTGGCGTGGGTTGTTATGCCCCACGTTCGAGGTCTTGCATGTGTCAGTATTAAAGAGCATTTGTCAGTCTTTTGGCCATTTGAGGAGTTCATGTAGATCTCTTTGTAAGGCTTCAACATCATTATCATTTAGCACTTTACCATAAATCTTTGTGTCACTTGCAAATTTGATGATATGGTTTGAAATATTCTCATCTATGCCATTAATGTATATGACAAAAATGGTTGGTCTCAAAATGGACCCCTGTGGTACCCTACTTACCACATTTCTCCATTCAGATTCATTCCCATATAGCACAACTCTTTGCTTCCTTTGCTTCAACCATTGTTTTATCCATTCTAGTATTTTACTATTCATTCCATGGGCCTGTAATTTCCCTGCTAGTCTTTCATGTGGTATCTTATTAAAAACTTTAGCAAAATCAATATACAGTGAAGCCTCGATTAACGAATTTAATCCGTTCCGGCACCGAGCTCGTCTTGTGAAACGCAAGTCTTGTGAAACGCTCGTCTTGCGAAACAAATTTCCCCATTTAAAATAATGGAAAGAAAATTAATCCATTCATCCCCTGAAAAACATTAATATGACTTTTTGTAATGTAATTATAATACATGTAGTTATTATATATGTTGTGTTTTACTGTTTTCAATTGAACTTGAAATGTACAATTGAATTTGTCCGAGAATTTGCAATAACCACACCACATGTTTTGCTCGTTAATTGAGCAGAAGCTTGTCAATCAAGACAAATCATCCGTGAGTGACTTGCTTGTTACCTGAAATGCTCATTGATGGAGATGCTCGTCACTCAAGGTTCCTCTGTATACTACATCCACCGGAAGGCCTTTGTCTGTGTAGCTGGTTACTGTTTCCAAAATGTAAGCAGGTTTGTAAGGCAGGATCTAGTTTTAATAAACCTTTGTTGTGTCGATTTTACAAGATTATTTACTGCAAGATAGTGAATGATTCCCTCCCTGAAAATTCTCGCCATGATCACCTATCGGCTCCCTCCAGGTGGTGTTTCGCAGTTCCTTTCTCATTCCTTGATGGTCTCCTCGAAAGTAATCTATAAATTTATCATCATGGACCTTTACATAAGTTTCTAAATATTTAATTTATCTTATAATATGGTGATCCCAGGATGGGGTGAGCTTTTCCCCTACCTGAATTTGATAAATCATGCCCTCTTCTGATGTTAGCACAAGATCTAGAATGCTGTAACCTCATATGCGCTCTGCCACATGCTGTATGAGAAAGGAGTCCTGTACCAGGTCAAGAAATTGTTCTGCTTGTGATGTTAGACTTACTCAGTCTGTTGTCTCATGGTTACAGCCCCCTATTACAATACAGTATAAGGGTTTGGATTTCATAGAAGGACATAACTGCTCTGGAGAAAGTGCAACACCGGGCAACAAAAGTCATTCCAGAGATAAGTTATGTCTCATATCAGGAATGGTTGAGGGCCACAGGGCTAACAGCATTGTAAACCAGGCATGATATGGCAGATCTCATTGAAACTATTTAAATACTGGATAATTTGGAGGATGTTGATCCTGACAATTTCTTCAAAAGGTCAGGTGTAACACAAACAAGGAGCAATGGTTTCATGTTCAACAAGCCACAATGTAGGACTGAGAACTGAAGATGCTTTTTCACCCTACAGGGTTATAAACCCATGGAACTGCTTACCCAACGAAGCTGTAAACACCAAAACTCTGTTAGGTTTTAAAATTTACCTGGAAAGGATCATCAAGGCCAGTGGGGGGACCTTTGACAAGCCGCCAGCTTCCTGTCCTCGTCCAGGCCATTAGTCTTAGTGGCCCCTTGGGTAAATCAGGTAATATTAGTTCTGCGTGGCTGGGTGAAAGACTACAGTATGTCCTCTACTCCATTTACTATCATGATCCCTATCATGATTATTTTATGTAGGTTTGGATTTATGATGTATTTACTATTCTTGAACTACTGAAAGTTGCATATGACGTTTTTTAAATTCTTGCAATGCCTAAGCTGTTCTTGTGACCTATTTTATTAGGCATATGAAAATAAACTTTACCATATATGATAAAATTGTACTTTTTATTTCAGAGACAAATAACCATTACAGAATCTTTGAGTAAGGAACTGTCAAAGTAGCAGTATATATTCTGGAAATGGAGCAGAAGGAGAAGATGCTCAATGCATCTCACAATAAAGCAGAACATAAGGAAGATGAGAAATTGGACAAACCATCTCAACATCCACAAGAGAAGAAAGATAATGCTACTCCTGTTGACACAGAGGATGTAGTAAAACCCTCTGTTGATCTAGTTCTCTTTGATAGTCTTGTCAATATGGGCATAGACAAACGACTAGCAACAAAGGTAAATTTAAACTGATCTCTGTAAAATTTAAAAGATTGCTGCAACAATTAGAGTAAATTAAATGACTGTGAATACTGTATACTGTACTTACCTAAAATTAAAAAGTGCAAGTGGTATACAAATTTAATTGGAAATTTAGGTGGAATTAACACATTTGCAATGGCATGATCCACTGATGGTACATTGCAGAGTTCTCGTGTAGCTGTTGGTGCACTGTGGAAGTACACACCTGTGTCCTGTTTATAATGCAGGTCAAACATCTATTTTTATTTCTGGGGGTTTAATATTGCTAATACAGCTGTAGGAATGGTATATAATTCTGAGTGTGCCGTTGAAGGAACACCACCTTAGTGGATACTCTGTCCTTGCAGTTGTCATGTACCACTAATGGGCACAAAAGGGTACATAAAAAACATGATATATCACCAGTTGAGTATGCCAGTGTGAAAATGTAAAAATTTGTGATAGGTTAAAAGAAACTAAAATTTATCAGATTGTATTATGTTGGTCTTCCACTTAATTGTCTTAACAAATAATGTAAATAAGAGCATCAAATGCTATAGTGATGGGAACGACAAGAGTTCTTTTTATTAATGTAATTGTTTAAATGCATTTTGTGTTATTTCCATCAGGCCCTAATGTGTACTGGCAATAAAAATGTGGATACTGCATTGTCATGGATAGCTGAATTGGGTGCAGATGAAATGGAAGCTCTGTGTGGAAGCAGTGATCATGGTAAGCACCAGAGAGAATAAACAGACTTGAAAAACTCTACATGAAACAAATTCCTAATTTCAGACCATGAAAATCACTGTGTCACTATAAATGCCGATATTTCTTCTTAAAAAGTTGGGTTAGGTGAGCATATCTGTCCTCCTTCAGACAGACAGGCAGACATTCTGTTTTATAGATACAGATATACAGTGTACATACTAATGATGTCAACCTGAAAAAGGCTTGTTATTTATAATTTATCAAATGTTGTATAAAGCCCCACATTACAATTCTTATCGTTAGGTTCTATTGAGAGTGATGAATGTGAGGATTGTGAAGAGGATGATGACGAGGACACGTATTACAAGATGGTCTTTGTCATAAATACAGAGCTTGGCATGGGGGTCGGCAAGGTAGCTGCACAGGTCAGTATTCGATGTAGAAATTATTTCATAATCTTATACAGTGGAACCCTGGTCTATGAATTTAATCCAGTCCAAGAGATGGATCGTACTCCGAAAATTTGTACACCGAAGCAAATTTTCCCATAAGAAATACTGTTAATTGAATTAATCCATTCCACACACTCAAAAATATTAATTTAAAAATACATTTTATACAGCATACTACAATACTCATATATCTTTACTGTACCTTACCTTTATTGAGGACTCTAGTTGGTGTATGAAGACAGTGAGGAGGGGGGAGGAGAGGGGTTAGTGTTTTGGAAGGGGAATCCCCTGCCATTATAACATCACTCAGTGATGCTATTTCTGGGGTACTCTCTCTCCTATGTTTTGCAGGCATACCACTAGGATCTGGTTGTGGCTCTCTGCTTGCTGGTCTCACTAAGAATCTGTCTATAGACGCTTGTTTTTCCCTACATTTTATCACTTGTCTGTAGTGAGACATCATATTGTTATTAAAAATGTTGGATAAAAACCCACCCACTTGTGTATTTGTGAAATTTATGTAAGGAATTTGCACCAAGTCTTTCGCATTCTCCTGAATGCTTTTCAATGTCTGAGTGTGTGATTAGGACAAGACTTACATCTCAACTTCTAATGAGGCAGCTGTTCTGGGTCCAATCATCTTATCCTTGACCACCTGACCATGTCACCACTAATCCCGACTGCTAATGTACCTGTGGTAATGTCATCTATGGAAATATGGTCATGTGTCCTTCCCGTAATCCTGCTTTTCTGGGAACTGGAGTTGTTATTAATAGAGGTGTCTCACCATTGACACCACCAGTCTTTTCTGATAACAACTTCCAACGCTAACTCCACCTGCCTCCAATGAGAATAAATTCCACCACCTGCCTCCTGACACTAAACCCCAACTACTGACATCACTCCCACCCCCCAAACCCCAACCCTCACCAATAACACCATCTGCCTCCCCTGACAACATTTTATCATCCTTCAACCATTTCTTCCTGGAAACAATTGGTAAACATTGTACAACTGTTTACACTTTGGTGAATCACAGTTGATGACAGCCACCGCTAACGCTCAGTCTCGGTGACTCCTTAAACGAACAATCCTCACTTAATCGAACATTTGTGTGTTCCTCTGAATATTTAGAACTGAATTAAATTTGTTCAGATCATCCGAGAATTCGTTAGAGTGAGGATGTACTGTAATATCAAAACTAACCATTTTTATTTTTTCTGTGGGGCATTTGGTCCTTACTTTCTCAATAAAATCCTGAGTATGAATAATACAGTACAACCTTGATTCAACGTACTACAGAGCACCACTTGGTTTCCGAACTTTAGTTATCCGAAACTTCCAGTTTCCCGATTGGGGTTGGGGAGTCATGCTACCCGAACAAAGTTCGGGTAGGAAGGGGTCCGCCAAGCGTCACGCCGGCTTGTGGTGGTGGGTGGGAGATGGTCCAGTTTGCCCACTGTGACTTCACAGATTCACGGCCTATTATTCCTATTATTTTGAATTGCCATAAGGCTGGAATGTTCATTCTGTGCTTTTGTTTTACATACCTGCACAATCAAGAAACATCTGTGCACCATGTCGGCTCCAAATGCAGCATTGTGTCAGTGATGGCTGACCGGTGGGTGGATGGATGAGGGAGCTTAGGTGGGAGGCAGTATGAGAGGGGGGGGAGAATCAGTGAGAGAGGGGGAGAATTAGTCAGAAAGGGAGGGAGAGAGAGATGCTAGAAGGGAGGGGGAGGTAGGGAGAGATGCTCAGAGGGAGGGGGAGGTAGGGAGAGATGCTAGGAGGTAGGCAGGAAGGGACGGAAGTAGTGAGAATTAGGGGAGGGAAAGGCAGGCTGGCAGGCACAGGCTGGCTGGCTGGCTGGCAGGCAGGCAAGCAGGCATGCAAGCAGGCATGCAGGCAGGCAGGATAGCTTGCAGGCAGGCTGGCTGGCAAGCAGGCAGGCAGGCTGGCAGGCAGGGAGTGAGTGGTAGTCACACGGTTGAACCGCGTGACCTTCAAAAGGGAGTATGGGATGTAGGGGGGTGGGTGGTTTGTCGGTGGTAGGGGTGGTGGGGGAGAGACCAGGCCTCCTGGTTGCTGGACTGATCAACCAGGCTGTTGGACGCGGCTGCTCGCAGCCTGACTTATGAGTCACAGCCTGATTGATCAGGTATCCTTTGGAGGTGCTTATCCAGTTCTCTCTTGAACACTGTGAGGGGTTTGCCAGTTATGCCCCTTATGTGTAGCAGAAGCGTGTTGAACAGTCTCGGGCCTCTGATCTCGATAGAGTTCTCTCTCAGAGTACCTGTTGCACCTCTGCTTTTCAACGGGGGTATTCTGCACATCCTGCCATGTCTTCTGGTCTCATGTGATGGATATTCTGTGTGCAGGTTTGGGACCAGCCCCTCTAATATTTTCCACGTGTAAATTATTATGTATCTCTCCCACTTGCGCTCAAGGGAGTACAGATTTAGGCTCTTTAGTCGGTCCCAATAGTTTAGATGTTTTACTGATTGGATTCGAGCAGTAAAGGATCTCTGCATGCTCTCCAGGTCAGCAATTTCTCCAGCTTTGAAAGGGGCTGTCATTGTGCAGCAGTACTCCACTCTAGAGAGCACAAGCGTTTTGAAAAGTATCATCATCGGTATAGCATCTCTAGTGTGAAAAGTTCTTGTTATCCATCCTGTCATTTTTCTTGCAGTTGTGACGGCTACTTTATTGTGTTCTTTAAAGGTAAGGTCTTCCGACATAAGTACACCCAGATCCTTTACATTGCCTTTTCATTCTATGTTATGATTTGCCTGAGTTTTGTACGTGGTTTCCATTTTTATATTTTTATTTTTTCCATAGCGCATGAGCTGGAATTTATCTTCGTTAAACACCATATTATTTTCTGTAGCCCATAGAAAGACCTGATCTACATCTGATTGGAGGTTTGCCATGTCCTCTATGTTGCCTACTCTCATGAAGATCCTAGTGTCATCTGCAAAGGATGATACAGTGCTATAGGTTGTGTTCTTGTCTATGTCCGATATAAGGATGAGAAAAAGTACTGGAGCAAGCACAGTACCCTGGGGGACTGAGCTCTTCATGGTTGATGGGCTGGATTTTATTTTGTTGACTATTACACATTGGGTTCTGTTAGTCAGGAAATTGTAGATCCATCTGCCTATTTTTCCGGTAATTCCTTTTGAATGCATTTTATGTGCAATAACACCATGGTCACATTTATCAAAAGCTTTTGCGAAATCTGTGTAAATTACATCAGCGTTTTGTTTGTCTTCCATAGCATCTAATGCCATATCATAGTGGTCCAGCAACTGCGACTGCCCAAGAGCTCCATGAGAATTCAAGATAGACATAACTCCAACAATAAGATAAATAACAACTGTAACACAGTATTTTTTAGTAGAGTAGTAATATATAGGTACAGTATATAATATGATAATGCATTTTTATTGTTTACAAGAAAAAAAAGACACTGATGCAAATGCCTCTTGAAGGTCACCTCTTGCAGCGAATCCAATGCTCCAAATCGAATTGAATCGAGGTTGTACTGTAATGTGTCCACAATAAATGTTTATTGTCACAATATTACTTGTTAAAAATTCACTAAAATTACAATATGTTCAGTTCGACACACTATTTACACAGTAACAAACTGTATTACACACTCAGTACTTCGGAAGTTAGTAATAATCAATGAAGTAGTCCATGGTACACAGCGTGATTTCGCTCTTGTTGCAACAGGTACAGTTAGAGTTTCGCTTCCTGTTTCTTTGTTCTGTGTGCTTGCAAATAACGCACTCTCATACACCCTTGGCTTTAGTATTTGTAGGTGGTATGTAGCCAAGCCTGTAAAGCGTAAGGTAGTCTTGAAAGGATCGCTTTGTAAGGTCGATGACTGGAAGAAATTCAGTCATTCTCGAAGAGTGTCAGTCAATCTGGAAGAGATTCAGTCATTCTCGGAGAGTGTCAGTCAATCTGGGAGAGATTCAGCTATTCCTGAAAATATCTATGGAAGCCGCTAACACTGTTCATCTATGCTACTTGTATCAGATGCATCATCACTGAACCCAGAAAAAGATTCATTTATGTATCATCTATATAAATTGGAGATGGCAAAGGTGGTGCTCAGAGCTACAACTGGATACGCTTGCTGTATCGCCCTCATAGGTGCTGTATCACTTGCATGTGTGTTAGATCTTTATTGTGCCTAACTTCATCAATATCATGACCCTTGTGTTCTTCAAGCAATAAGGTCTGAATTTCACCAACAGAGAGCGATCTTTCAATACTGCATCGGACAGGTGTTTGGGACCCAGAGGCGCATGTGCCACCCATGGTTGCTCACTCACCACTAACCCAGCCAACAGCCCTAGGACATTCAGGGAATTTCTTCCAAGATGGCTGCCTCTCACTGGAGATTCCAAGAGTCAATTTCGTACCCAGCATAACGCAAGGGCGTTTTGACCGTGTACGAAAAAATTAAAAATACTTTTGTCGGTTGGCGCAATAATGGGTGAACACCATTTGTTGTTTGGTGCAGTGCAGTGGTTAAGGGGTTAATGTGTTTTTAACCATTTCCTATAATATTTTTCTCTTGTATCTTCACATGAAAAATTAATTAAAATTCTGAACTGATTTTATATCCTCAACATCTCATCTTGTGCCCTCAGACTTACCTCCATGAAACTTTATTTATATATATTGAAGTTTGTTTCAATGTCAAAATGTAATGTATGATTGATTAAGATACTTGCATGCAGAGTAACACTTGAGAATAATAGACTTTAATATTAGAGGACATTTTACCTATACAGCGCTAAAGTACATCTAATGTTCTTGATTTTTCTTGACATTGTTGTCAGTGCTTTGAGCTCTTCAATAACATAATACATTTGGATTTTAATAGGTGGGGCATGCTGCATTAGGGCTGTACAGGCTGCTCAAGGAGGATGGAGAAAAATACGATGCCAGTGTTGAGGAGTGGGAAGAATTTGGGTGAGTTGGGATAGTGTACGTGTGTACGCACATTTTAATTAATCTTGTTTGAAATATGGACAGTAAAGAATAAATATAAGCTTGTGAGTAATTAATTACATTAAGGAAATTTGTCTTTTCTGGGGGGAGCCCCTATGGCTCTTCGGAGCTATCTGGGCTGATATGAATGTATTAGACCCTGGCATCAGTCAAGTGAATGGAGTTCTTAGGCCTACCGGGGACCACGAGCCAGAACCTGGGCCCCTTCAGAGAGCACAAGGAGCAATGGCCTATAGACACCCCCCATGTGGTTGGAAGCATTCTATGCCTGTCATCGACCTGGTCAGGCACCCAGAAAGGTAAGTGCCCCTAAACAAACCCCTATTCTGGTTAAGATATTGCTACTGAAAGCCGAACTAGTGAACAGAACTCCCCAAATGAAAACAAGCATGACGTCTCCTCGCCACTGTCTGTGCAGCTCCCCCCTCCCCAGGAGGGGGAAGGAGGGGAAAGGGGAAGCTCCAGATCCCCGCATCAGCTATCCACACCTCAGTTGTGAGGCTGGCATGGTCGTGCAACTCTGGCTCTAGATTCCCAGTCCTGTGTCTTGTGGTGTAGTGCTGTCCTCGTCTGCGAGCCAGGAGTAAATTCACCAATACTTAGGCTCCATGCGCCTAGGGTCACCTTCTCTAGGTACCCAGTAAGTACTGCCCTTGGGACTTGGGGCCATCTTCCACGTCACTTTGGTGGCTACCTCCACAAGGTCTTCTGCTGCTCAATGATTGGCCGCCCTTGGAGTCAACTGGGGTGCTTCCTTCACCCGTTTGTCTCTAGGTAGGGGGGTAGTATTTGTCACTGGTTGGGGTGCAGGGTACTGTGAAGCTAGTTGTAACCTCTCATAGTGGCTGGCTCTGTTCCATCTGGGTACGTTGTCCTCTTGTGGGGGTTTTCTTTAGTTTTGTTTGTTTTCTTGCCTGGTGGGGGTCTACCCCTTGGTTTTGGTTTCTCCCGATTGTGTCTTGGTGGTCCCCCGCTTGGGCCCCGTGAGTGTACACGTCCCAGGGGGAACTGCTTTAGCAGCTGTGTTGGTAATTTTGAATGCCGGTTAGCAGTACCCTGTCTGAGCTTCCTTTAGCGTGAATCCATCTAAGGGGCCCCCCTGGAAGCAGGGCCCTTAGACGGGGCCCTAAGGGCCCCGTGGAAGCGACCCCTGGGTCCCCTCTCGCCTTGTGCGAGTTTGAGGGTTGCTTGGTCCCCCTAGTCTCCGGGTGACCTTCACTGTTTATACATCTGTCATGCTGCTTGCTGGGTTGATGACACCTTTGACTCAGAGTCCTGCAAGTTTTGTTGCTTATTTGTGACTTGGTACAGCCAGTCCAGTGAAGAAACTATTCGGGTTACCTTGAGGTTACCTTGAGGTGCTTCCGGGGCTTAGCGTCCCCGCGGCCCAGTCGTCGACCAGGCCTCCTGGTTGCCGGACTGATCAACCAGGCTGTTGGACGCGGCTGCTCGCAGCCTGACGTACGAGTCACAGCCTGGTTGATCAGGTATCCTTTAGAGGTGCTTATCCAGTTCTCTCTTGAACACTGTGAGGGGTCGGCCAGTTATGCCCCTTATGTGTAGTGGAAGCGTGTTGAACAGTCTCGGACCTCTGATGTTGATAGAGTTCTCTCTCAGAGTACCAGTTGCAGTACCGGGTGCAGGCAGCTCAGGCATTGCATGCTCGTTTTAGGTTGCTGTAGGGTGCTAGGTTGGTTGCTGACCCAGAAGCCCTGAGACTGCCCCGTTTTGGTTATAGGGACCCGGACTTGGGGGTGATAGTTGCTTTGACTTTGGTTCAGTCCGCGCCACCCTGCCCCCCCCCCCTCCCTCGTTCTTCCCCTGCTGTGGTTCGTTCTGTTTCCCCCCCCCCCTCCACCTGCTTCTGGCCCCGAGAAGTCTGAGGGTTTCGGAGTCGGGGCAGGGTTTAGTTGGTTTGGAGCCTCAGGTGGTCTCGGAGGATGCTTCTTCCGAAGTTGCGGCAGAGGCATTCAAGCCGATTTCTCCTGCCGAAGCGTCTGGTTCTGACCAGTGGGCCCCCCTTCCTTATTTTCCGGCTGCTCTGGCTTCTCCTTTTGAGGCCGGAGCTTTGGGGGATGGCTCGACCCAGGGTCCTGCTGTGGAGGTTCCCGGGGCCGGGGAGGGGTTGACATGGGGGCCTTAAACCCCGCTTGGGTTTTTGTACCCTCTGAGTGAGGCTTGCTGTTGCAAGGTGTGGTTTTCCTTCCTCCACCCCCCCACCTCTGCGTACGAGTTGCATTTGGTGTCGGCCCCTCCCTGGGTTCGGTTCTGTGTCCATTCGGGTCTGTTGGTCCCATTCTTCTGGAGATTTTCGACTTCCCGCATCCTATCTCATAAGGTGCGGGAGGCCATTGCGGCTTACTTCCTGCGTGACCCGGATTATACCTCTAATGGATCCGTCTTCATTCAGTTTTGGATCTTTGTTTCCTTACTGGGTTCCGAGGTTCCGAAGTTGTCCTGGCTTGCGGACTGCCCAGTTTTTTCGTTGGAGGCTTATCTTGAGGTTATCTTGAGATGATTTCGGGGCTTTTTAGTGTCCCCGCGGCCCGGTCCTCGACCAGACCTCCACCCCCAGGAAGCAGCCCGTGACAGCTGACTAACTCCCAGGTACCTATTTACTGCTAGGTAACAGGGGCATTCAGGGTGAAAGAAACTTTGCCCATTTGTTTCTGCAAAGTTTCTTTCACCTGGTATATGTTCTGTCGGGCCCGCACGCTTGAGTAGCGTGAGGCTCTGAAGGTGGGCCAGGTTTACCTGGGGGACGAGTTTGAGCACCTCAATGTGTGCTTGTTTGCTCCTGCCCTTCCTCGGGATGTTGGCACTGTGCAGCTTCACGTGTAGGTTCCTACCCTTTCGGCTACACTTGTTGCTGAGGATTTGCGTGCTCATGATCTGATAGCATTTCTTTTCCCTCTTGGAGCTGTTCCCGGATTGACATGAGGATGTGGAGGCACTTGGGGCCGTTCCTGGGTCTAGTGCCTAGGTCTCGGCAGTGTGTGCATCATTTGCCCTGTTGAAGCTGTTCGCGCTGATCCTGCGGAATGTGTGCCGGTTTTTGCTTCTCGTCTCGCTTGTATTGTGGTTGGGTGTTGTCGTTGATCCTTCTTTATGGACAACCAAACCCAAAACTCAGTAGAGTGCTTATACTTTATCAGGAGATCACCCTCTTATGTGATATGATCTCCTCAATCCCCTTTGACTTATTATTATTCCGTTCTACCCTGTCCACAGCTGTGGTTCTTTGTTCTTTCTCTCTCTCTCTCTCCCTCCTTCTTTCTTATTTCCTGGGAAGCTTCACTAGGACAAGGGCAAACACCAGCAAATTTGAATACATTTACTGGACGAAGCACGTACACAATACATACACACATACAATAATAATAATAATGAATCCTACACTCTATACTATTTCAGTCAGGTTGCCCTCCAACGCCATCAGAACTCTATCATCTGCTTATCAAGTGGTATCCTATCTCCTGATTCACCACCTAATACTACCAACCTCCTCAAGTAGGTCAAGTCTTATAACACAATGTCGCACTATCAGCAAGAGAATATATATCTATAAACATGTGCAAGGAAAACCAGCATATGAATGCAATAACATAAAAATTAGTATAAATGTTCCATGATATACAACAATGATCAATCGATCACCCTATCAGTCCTAGAACACATACGTATGTCTCTGCAGGTAATCCAGCCTACGACTGTAACTCTATACTTCAGTATAAGTACTCCTTGGCACAAAAATGGCAAACAATCACTCACCTTTCACTGCGTCTTGCACGCTAATGACAACCAAACACTCTACCAACTCCCTACAAGTAATCAACCAGAACTTCCCTTCCACAACTGGAAGCTCACTACCCTGATATCTTCAGGTTCGTCCGGGTTTATCTACCAGGATCCTCCGCAGCTCCTCCAGGCTGCTGCACCTTGAGCAACAGTGGTGCTTCACCACTTCTACCAGGGTCCTCCACAGCGCTCCTGGCTGCTACACCATGAAGTCTTCCTTGATCAACAATGGTGCTTCGCCACTGGTATCACAAAAGCATGTAAACTCTTCTCCACTGCTTCTCCTCTCACAGCTTGAGGTC